>NC_142812.1:5440288-5797096 GCF_049724085.1 Artemia sp. Qi Xiang Cuo | reverse complement strand
TAGCAATGGGCAAAGTTCATAACTTGCAGCCCTTCCCCTGCAAACTCTGGGGGATTAAGTCATCCTAAAAGACACATTTATTAAATTTTCGACTTTGAGAAAAAAATGAGCGTGGGAGGGGGCCTAGTTGCCCTCCATTTTTTTTTGTCACTTAAAAAGGGCACTAGAACTTTTGGTTCCAATGAGCCCTCCTACGATATTCTAGTACCACTGGGTCAATACGATTACCCCTGGGGAAAAAAAAAAAAAAAACAACAAATAAACACGCATCCGTGATCTTTCTTCTGGCAAAAATGGAAAATTCCACATTTTTGTAGATAGGAGCTTGAAACCTCTACAGTACGGTTCTCTTGTACGCTGAATATGATGGTGTGTTTTTCATTAAGGTTATATAATTTTTAGGGGGTCTTTCCCCCTTTTTTTCTAAAATCAGCCAAATTTTCTCAGGCACGCAACTTTTGATGGGTAAGATTAAACTTGATGAAACTTATGTATTTGAAATCAGAATTAAAATTTGATTCTTTTGATGTATCTATCGGTATCAAAATTCCGTTTTTTAGAGTTTCGGTTACCATTGAGCTGGGTCGTTCCTTAATTACAGTTCGTTACCACCAACTGTTTGATGTCTTTTTGCAATTCAGAATGACAGAAGAAAATTATCTACGGAGCTATAACATCGGGACCTGGCATTTGTCTCCTTTTTTGTCAGGAAAAAAGGAGATGCCATAAAATACAATAATTTATATTCAGTCGGAATACATGAAATTGATTTATACCACTGAAAAGGGTATAAAAAGTTGGTTTAGAAAATGTTTCCTTTATTTCCATTAGCCTCATCTTTCCGAGTGACCACTGACGACAGACTTTTTTTCATTGTTTGCTCTCCTAACAAGTTACAAAAAAGGCGTCTGTCGCACTTTACAATTATCACAGCCGGACCAGCAAGGACAATGTATGTTTTGATGGTGTTTCCCTCTCAACATTTCCTTAAAGTTCCATAATAAGACTCTAGGCTTTTTTGAATATCCAGGATCAAACATGTCCACTTTTCTTGATAAAAGACTTTGTATGTTAACAATAGGCAACCTGCATAACTTAAAGCCCTTGCACATGGGAGGGTCTCAAACCCGGGTGCATAGGGGATTGACCTTTGGACTATTTTGAACGGGCTTCTTGCATAATTTACAACCCTTGCCCCAGGGGCTTTGACGGGTGTGTTAAGGGGCATGTTGAAAAAAAACCTAAGGTACTAAGTGTATGCTCCTACTAATGGTACTGATACTACTACAACTGTTGCTACTTCTGAAGCTAAGGGTATTAAGGTGAAACTTTCAAGGAATATTTTGGTTGATGTTGAACTAAATCAAAACGAAATATGAGCATTTAGACTATCAAAGGTGTAACAGCAGTAAATTATCTCGAAAATTCTTAGGGAACGTTAGGGGGGAGGGGGTGTCAAGTAAACCGAAAAATCTATTTTTATGCAGCTTTTCAAAAGTGAATATAAACAATATCATAGGCAGTGCAGTGCTATCGTAGAAACTTTTAAGGAGCTCTTTCGATTGAAAATTAAAAGCTCTAGTGCCCTTCTCAAGAGTCAAAAGCGATTGAAGGGCGAGTAGCCACCCTCCCAAGCTCATTAATTCTCCAAACACATCCCATCAAAATCTTGAGATTTGTTCAGCATAGTTGAAAGGTCCAGTAACAGTGTTTCCGGGGTTATTGGGGATGTCAACCCCCCACAGCCCTTGGAGCAAGGGCTGTAAGTTATGTAATTTGGTCATTGTTTATGCATAGTATTTGTTATTGGGAAAGAGGGCGTGTTTGAACTTTGGTGATAAAAAAACAAGTGCATTGAAGTGTAGCTTTCAGAGGATATTTAGGGGAGTGTTGAACTAAATCAATACAGATTACGGGCATATGGGTTGTTAAAAGGGGGAAACTCAAGATTGACTGATGGTACTAAGTTTGAACTTTAAGGGAATGTAATTTTATGTATGTAATACTAAGGGACTGTAATACATACGTAGTATGTAATACTATGTAGTATGTAATACAATGTATGTCCGGATTTTCAAAAGGACAAATGCTATTAAAAATTGTTGAAAACTTTTCTCCGACTTATAAATAGTAAGCCCAATTACGGAATCTTATAGAAAAAACCCGAGAAGATTTAAAATATTGTTTTCTTTTCCAATGAAAAAGACTCTGTCGAGAAAAAGCCGGACAGAAATTAATTTAACAACTTTTTCATGAAATAGGTTTTTCAGAAAAAAGTAAAGGGCTACACTAAACCAAACATAAGCATGATTAAAGTCAAATAATTGTCCAAGCGTAAAACTACCACAAATATCCCAAAAATAAATGAAAACCCAAAACAAACAGAAATTACGATAAATAAACTAAGATGACCGGAGCTGACGCCCCGTTGTCTTCTGAAGACCGGAACATAATTTTGTTTTTCCATTATTAAAATTATCTATTTTTGATTTTCAATAATTTCATTTTTTTCGATTAGTTTTGTTCCATAGTCTTAGTTTTGACGTTGTTTTTTTTACAATAGTATGAGAAATAGGAACATTCAGTTCAAAATAAGGGTTGTTTTCAGTAAAGTGCAGTTATATTCTAAAAATCATGATTCCCATGAGCCCACCTTAGTTATATTTTCATCCCAAGAGGGCAGTTTCCTAGGATTTTTATTGGTTGTTTCAAAGTCTAAAGTCCCTAGGATCACATAATATTTCTTCAGTGCTGCCACTCAGTTTTACCGCTTCAATGTTACCACTTCAGTCTTAAACTATAAAAATAAATAAGCAGAAGTTATGAATTCAATTTGAAAACTTTTCTCCGTAAAAATTCAAGCATTAGTGATCCCTTGTTTTCTTAAATCAACGACACCTTCCTAGGCTATTTGATGAGTTGTTTTTTAAGCTTTTTTTTGTTGTTGTTTTTTATTACAGATTTTCACTCATATTTCTTTTTTAAATTGGGCCCTCGCTAAAACCCAAAAACAGCATAACTGCACAAGCAGATCTTTGAAAAAAATTTGAATTCCTTATTTTTCCTAGCTTTTCAAGGAAAACACGGTTATGTTATTTTTCACTGAACTTGAGTAAAAATTAGATTTCATTTTCAATATCCTTAGTACTTTGAGGCAAAATTATTTTAAGTGAAAACTAACAAATATCTTAGTATTTACAATACTTATAAGTTAATGACTAGCAAATGTAATTTGTTCTTTTATCTAAATGAATAAACTTCCTGTAGCGTAAATGGCTACCCATAACCCAAAAGCTACCGGGGAGACAAATAGTTTATATCAAACAGTTCGTTACAACGAACAGCAAGTAAGGAGTGACGCTGCTAAATAGTAACCGAAACTCTAGGAAACAGAGTCTTGATAAAAATGGATGTATCAAAAGAAATGAATTTTGATACTTATTCGATATTTATGAATTTATCAAGTTTAATGTTACCAATCAAAAATTATGAGCCTGCGATTGTATCAAAAATTTGCCGGTGATTGTATCGAACCAGTTATCCTAGAAGATCGGGAGAGGGCTCCTTTGATTGGAAATTATAGGCTCTAGTACCCTTTATAGGTGCCCAAAAATATTGGAGCGCATTTAACCCCCCCCCCCTCGCCCATTTTTCAAAAGTCACCGGATCAAAATTTTGAGATAGCTATTTTGTTCAGCATAGTCAAAAAATCTAATAACTATGCCTTTGAGGATGACTCTACCCTCTATACCCCCCGGGGGAAGAGGTACAAGCTATGAACTTTGTCCACTGTTAACGTATAGTATTGGCTATTGGAGAATATATAGATACTTTTGGGGGGAGGATTTTCTTGCCCTGTGTGATTTTCTGGCAGGAGGGTTACATGGGAGGAATTTTCCATGGAGAAAGTTTTTGTGGGGAAATGGATATTTCCATAAAGAGAGAGCTGGATTTCCCGGCATTATTTAAAAAGCGATTAGAAATTAAATCAATTTTTTTCAACTGAAAGTAAGCAGCAACATTAAAACTTAAAACGAACAGAAATTACTACTAATATGAGGAGGGTTGTCCCTTCCTCAATACCCCACTCTTCACGCTATAGTTTGACCCTTTGTCCCAATTTAAAAGTGACTCCTGAAACACAAGGGCCGTTTAGTTAGAAACAGAAGCTTTTTCAAAGGTACTAAAAACTATAGCGTAAAGAGTAGAGTATCTAGGAGGGGGAAACTTTAATGTTGCTCCTAACACTCAGTTGAAAAAACTGTTTTCTTTACATATTTTCTTACTCTGCGTAAGCCATTACTTAAGCTGATTTCCTTTGTTGTTTTTTTTTCTTATAGATTTAATGAGAATTATTGGAATGGAACAGATTGTAATAGCTCAGAAATGTGGCCGAGCGTAGAAAGATTACAGAAATATACATTTCTTAGAAATGACCTGAAAATAAAAATAAAAGCTGAAATTTCGAAATAAACAAAAAAAGTAGTGAAAACTTGGTATTTGTTATGCATTAATTTGGAATTGTTTTACAGATTTCGTTGATATGAAGTATTTGCTTTTTTTCCTGAGCTCAACTTTATCTCAACTTTCAACAATATTTTCCCAGCAGCTTATTCATAATTCGCAAAGGTAGGAAACTTCTCAGCAAAATCCCTTGACAAACAATAATAATATAGGTTGTATTCCCTGAGAATTTCTTTTCAGAACCAGTATAAGTAGAAACGCGTTGTGACTACATCTTAGGGCATATCTTAGGTCAGAAGTAGGAATGACCTAATATCTCCGGGACGTACATAATTTATTCAAGGATTATCGATCGAGTCTAATGGGGTCAAGGTCAATTGATTTGTTGTTGTTCGTCTAGGTGTAATGACTCCGGAATTTCAGTTTTGACGGAATTTCGCCATTGATAAAGGATGAGTCGGTGAAGGTGCATGACCCAACGGCAATATGACGTTGATTGGTGATTTTATGAGGAACAAGTAGTTTAATATTATTTCCACTGGCTCTCAGTTTTTCCATTGCCAAAGCAACAGAACTCATAACTTGTTGTTTGCGTACATGTAGTATTGCCGAAGTGAGGGAGAGGGTCACATCCGGATTGGCATCATGTTCTTTTCTCAATATGAAATCGGATGGTGCAAGCGTCAATTTTATATTCACTTTAATATTGGGTGGTAGCCATTGGGGTATATTAAATATTTCATGATATATTTTTCCAACTAGATGTAATTCACTAGTTGTAGCATTTTTAAGTGCATCTGTACTATCAGTATTAGCAATATATTCATTTCCATTGGAAGTGCCTCTCAATTCCTTGTATGACTTGGGTGTCATCAGCATGAATTGCATATAGCTTGTATAATTTGAGAGATTGTTGCTTGTGCTCACCAGTGTGCCATTGATGTAGACACTGATTTGACGAAATAAATTATGTAATATACAATTTTCATAGGATATTCCGTCGGCAAGAATTGGCAATGTATTATTGGATTTCCGGACTTTCATTTGTAAATCTATAAATGTCGAAGACATGTCCATAAAGTAGTCTTCATTGGAATAAATTTGAAAGTGGATATTATCGGAGAGGGGTTTTTGAGGATAAAATTGTTCATAGTATCCATGCGTGACACTCATATCAACATTTTCTGCATTGAATATATTCAATGAGGAGATGATTGAAGGTTGGGAATCCTTATGCAGTAGGTAGGACATCTTAGGAAAAGAAATCTAGTTTTGATCTAACAATTCTCTTCCTGGGGCTTCTTCTTCAACTGTTTACAGTGCGTGTCGGCTTTTTCCTTCTTCTCTTTGACAGGGGTGATGTCTTTCGTTTCTGAACTGATTGGAGACTGATGAGTGATGCAGAGTTTCTCAGTCTTTTTAAACCTGGTCCATTTTGTTTTAATCTCTCGCCAAGGGTTCGCGCACTGAACCTGAAATTTTCCGAAGCACTTTTTTAAAATCCTTGCCAGAGCCCTAATCGTATAGTGTAGAGGATGCAAAATCTGTCGCAGCCGGTACAATATATTTTCTAGCCAGAGGTAATGCAGAGCAAAACAGCTTAGCAAACCAACTGCCAAGACCATAGCCAGAAATTGACGAGCGACCTTTGTAATAGTCCATTCCATTGCCCTGGTGTCTTGGACCAAGAGCATTAACATAGCAGTCAATATCAGGACAAATGAATACCATTTTTCTATTAGACATCTTGAGGAACGATGGGACGAAAATGGCATGTAATCACAGCCAAACCTTTTGATATTGCTAGGGGATCACCTAATTCAGTTCTTAGAGTTGACTGACAGAATTCCAAATAGGAAGTGTTTACGGGAATATACTGAAGATGCTTTATATTGAAGTGGTGAATATGTTATTGATTGGTTTTTCGTTCAAGAACACGTAGGAGGGGAACATTGCTATTGCCAACCCGGGATGTTTCCACAAATGAAGCGTAGAGAAATATACATGTGTCCGTGGAGAAGGCAGGTGGGTAGTCTGAAAAAATAAAATTAATGTTTCCAGCACTTTTACCATTGATTATATTAAGTTTAAAGCCAAGAACATCTTTTAGATTATCATTGAGAATAACCTTTTCATTGGCAATAGGTGAACTAATGTAGATCTTGCCCTCCTCCTTTGAATAGTTGAAATGAAAAGCTCCTTTTTTACGAGCGGAAATTCTTTTTTTAATAGAACGACATAAATCATTCATACAGGTGAATTCTTCATAGGGTAATTCAATATATGGATAATCCATCCAATTGATCTTTTGAATTTGTTCTTGATCACCTGAAGGTGGTGGTGGCCAATCATAGGGTCTAATTTTTATTTCGTATTTACGATCTTTTCTCAGGATGTCGTAGGTATTTTTGAGAATACAGTCAACAAGAGCCACTTCATAATTTCCATTGTCATCAAATTTGATAGCGGGAGAGAGTTTCGTCCAAAAATCACTTGTTCTATTTAAGTCATTGCAGAGAGGATCATAAACCTTGGATATGAAAATCACATAGAAATCATTGGGCATTGTCAATATCTTCAACACCAATCCAAGAATCAAAATCAGAGTTGTATCCTAGCCAGCAAAAAAGCAACTGTCTCTTGCCGCTACGAGTAAGACTCTTTAATATCTTTTCAATTTGATAAATTTCACTAGTGTTTCTAACTTTTTGTAGTTCATATTCATAAAAACCAAAGAGAATCTCATCATCTTTGGTGTCTCGCAGTCGATATGTCGTGGGTTCGGTGTCTAGGATTTTGGACACAGTGCTCCATAATTAATTCCCTTTTTCAACAATATTTGTGGTTCAGTTAATTTAAACAGTATCACCAACATTGAATTTGTCCTTCAAATTTTTTTTCTTTTTCACTGGATTATTGCCTTAGAAAAACATCAAATGTATTTTTAATGCAATGAACTCCTCGAGGGCTTGAGTTGGATAAGGATCGATGGGGTCGATGGTTATATATCTGAATGATTTTATCTAAATCATGAATAAAACCATCAGTATTTTTTAGTGTAAAATATCTTGAAATTAATAGACGAATCGTTCTTATCAATCGTTCAGCTAATGCAGCCTTTATCGGGCTATGACTATGATAGAGTGTTGTATTATATTTTAATAGAATCTTTTGCATATGGGGAATTACAAATTAGCTACCACGATCTGATTGAATTTTTCTATAGCAATCCTGTTCAAGAATACTTTCTAAAGCATGAGCAACTTCAACACCTCTCTTTGATCGTAATGGGATGGCATAGGCATAGCGACTAAAGACACTGATTGCCACTAGAATATATTTATAGGGTGCATTGTGACGCCGTTGAATCGCGTCTAAAGTTAAAAGATCAGTTTGCATTATATGCACTGGGAAAAAGGCTTTAGTTTGTCGATATTGCTTGCCACGATGCCTGCGATTCTGATGCAGTGAGTAACTCGGTTCATTCTGTAGATACTCTTTTGCTTTTTTTAATGTGCTGCCAGAGGCAACTTTAGAAAGTGTTTTGGGGGAACTTAGACTTCCCGCTTCACCAATATTTTCATAGACATGCTTCAGAACTTCAACCATTTTGAACGCAAACACTTAGTGTAATGTCCACTCCCCTTTTGCACACTAGAGGGTGAATCAATCCGTTTTCGCTTTTGACTAGCCACAGGTGTTATAAAATCATTGCTGCTGCTGCTGCTGCTAGTATTTTCCAATATTGAATATTCTTCCTTTTTAAATGGTGGTGTTGGCGTTGTTGGAGGACTATATTCTCTTAGTTTCTTTAGAATTTGCTTATTGCCAATAAGACTTTTGGGGAAGTTTGATGCATTTAGAAAGGTGTATAGATTATTGTCAAATGATAAAAGTCCTTTACGATTTGTCACCATATCACACATTAAATCAACTAGATTATAACTTTTCCCCTGAATTATAATTCGTTTCCCTGCGCTGTCAAATTGAACTTGATCATCACCACCTGTCGACTTGAACTTGATCATCAGTAAAAGAGATAATACTCTTTTACTCTGTTCTCGATAGGTCACTGGCAATAGGTTTCTAATTGTTGACACTATGGGACTCAATTCCTTCTCGTTTGATTGCATTGCTGTAGAATCTTGAGGAGATGTTTTCCGTTTAGAGGGATCTGTGACGATGGCGGTGGATCGCTTACGATAAGGTCTATGTTTGTCCACACGTCGCAATGCATCTTGAAGTAAAAGCAGCTTTTTGTCATCAGCAATATTTTCATCATTAATGAATTTGCTAATATCTCCGGGACGTACATAATTTATTCAAGGATTATCGATCGAGTCTAATGGGTTCAAGGTCAATTGATTTGTTGTTGTTCGTCTAGGTGTAATGACTCCAGGGGGAAGTTTGCACATGCGCACTAAGGGGAAGAGATGTATTGATCTAGTACTCGAGGGGGACGTAGATTTCCGAGAAATTGATTTACATAATCGGTGGGAGAATTATTGATCCACGAAAGGGGAATTAATTTTTTGTGTCTCAGAGGAATTATGGATTCACGAAAAAAGTATTTATTTGTTGTTTCTACGGAGAGTTATTGATTCACGAAAGGGGAATTAGAAATGACATCACTTGTCTCCTAGGAATTATACGGGAGTCTTAAGAGATAGAAAAATCCTTTTTTAAATACGGCTTCTCCGGTCTTTAAGTCAGAGCGATAAATTGATATTCTATCGAAACCATAATAGTGTAGCTAGGAACATCTTAGAGATGAAGATATTAACGTGGGAATTTTTGTTCTGGGAAATTCAAATGTGACAGCGTAGGGATGCCAAAACAAAAGGAACACGCAGAAATTACGTTTAGGGATTATTTGGGCGAAACCATTTGAGACATTTTAGAAGATTATTTAGGCGAAACAGATTGAGATATTTTCGAAGATGATTTAGGCGAAACAGTTTGAGACATTTTAGAAGATGATTTGGGGTGAAACTCTGTGGTAGTTATAATACATAAGTTCCATTTGAATAGTGTTGTGAGGTCCCCTACCTCAACCCCAAAGGGCCCCCGGGCCCTCGGGCCCCCAAAGGCCCCCCAGCACACCCAAAGCCCCCCCTGGCGCCCCCAAAGAGCCCCTCTCCCCATTTTTAATACTTTTTTTGTGCACTTGAGACACAGGCGGGCCCCATACATTTCAAAAGGCTTTATTATATCTTTTCTGAACGAGTTCTTTTCTTAATGTCCCTCCCAAACCCATTTTACAAGTTGAAGTACCCATCCTTTTCACGCACAACTTTACTTTACAGCTTTTTGAATGCTCCAACACCAAGCAGTACTTTTCAAAGGACATTTCAGAAACATTTATTTTCTTAATAGCCTTCCTAAACCTATTTTACAAGTTAAAGCATCCATACATTTCACCCACAAATTCAATTTACATTTTTTTGAATGACCCAACACCTAGCTATACTATTAAAAAGGCAATTCAGAGCCACTTCTTTTCTTAATGTCCCTCCTAAACCCATTTTACAAGTTGAAGTACCCATCCTTTTCACCCACAACTTTACTTTACAGCTTTTTGAATGCTCCAACACCAAGCAATACTTTTCAAAAGGCATTTCAGAACAAGTTCTTTTCTTAATGTGATAACAAGTTTTCTGTAAGAAGTATCAAGTTACCTGTCAAAGATACCAAATTTTTCTATAGAAATAACAGTTTCTTCGTTTATGATAACAAGTTTTCTGTTAGAATTAGCAATTTTTCCTTAACACTAACAAAATTTTTTATCGAAGTAACAACTTTTACCTTAATACAAACAAACTTTTACTTAACACTATCAAATTTCTCTTAGAGGTAACATTTATTCGTCCGAGATAACAAATTTTCTGCTAGAACTAGCAAGTTTTATGTGAAAGATACCAAATTTTTCTTAGAAGTAAAAATTTTTTGTTTATGATAGCAAGTTTTCTGTCAGAAGTAGCAAGTTTTCCTTTCACACTAAAAAATGTTCTTCTCGAAGTAGCAACTTTTACCTTAATACTAACAAGTTTTCTGTCAAAGATACCAAATTTTTCTTAGAACTAATATTTTTTTCCGTTCATGATAAAAAGTTTTCTGTCAAAAGTAGCAAGTTTTCCTTAACAATAACAAATTTTCTCATCAAAGCAACAGTTTTTTCCTTAACACTAACAGAGTTTTAGTTACAACTATCAAATTTCTCTTAGAAGTAACATTTTTTGTCAGTGATAACACATTTTCTGCTAGAACTAACAAGTTTTCTGTCAAAGATACCAAATTTTTCTTAGAAGTAACAATTTTTTCCGTTCATGATAAAAAGTTTTCTGTCAAAAGTAGCAAGTTTTCCTTTCACACTAACAAATTTCTTCATCAAAGTAACAATTTTTTCCTTAACACTAACAGAGTTACAACTATCAAATTTCTCTTAGAAGTAACAATTTTTCGTCAGTGATAACAAATTTTCTGCTAAAACTAACAAGTTTTCAGGCAAAGATACAAAATTTTTCTTAGAAGTAACAATTTTTTCGTTTATGAGAGCGAGTTTTAGTAACACTAACAAATTTTCTCATCGAATCAACAACTTTTTCCTCAATACTAACAAACTTCTACTTAAAAATATCAAATTTTTCTTAGAAGCATAATTTTTTTTCCGTTCATGATAAAAAGTTTTCTGTTAGAAGTAGCAATTTTTCCTTAACACTAAAATATTTTCTCCTCGAAGTAACAACTTTTACCTTAATACTAACAAACTTTTACTTAACACTATTAAATTTCTCATAGAAGTAACAATTTTTCGAAATTTTTCCTTAACACTAACAGAGTTTTAGTTAAAACTATCAAATTTCTCTTAGAAGCAACAATTTTTCATCAGTAATAATAAGTTTTCTATAAAAAGTAGCAAGTTTTCTACCAAAGAGGCCAATTTTTTCTTAGAAGTAACAACTTTTTCGTTTATGATAACAAGTTTTCTGTCAGAAGTATCAAGTTTTCCTTCACTATAACAAATTTTCTCTTCGAAGTAACAACTTTATTCTCAATACTAACAAACTTCTTCTAAAGACAATCAAATATCTCTTAGAAGTAACAATTTTTCTTCAGTGATAACAAGTTTTCTGTAAGAGATATCAAGTTCCTTGTCAAATATACCGAATTTTTATTAGAAATAATAATTTCTTTGTTTATGAAAACAAGTTTTCTGTTAGAAGTAACAATTTTTCCCTAACACTAAAAAATTTTCTCCTCGAAGTAACAACTTTTACCTTAATACTAACAAATTTTACTTAATGCTATCAAATTTCTCTTAGAAGTAAAAATCTTTCGTCATTCAGAACATGTTTTCTTTAAGAAGCAGCAAGTTTTCTACCAAAGATATCAAATTTTTCTTAGAAGTAACATTTTGTTTGTTTTTGAAAAAACGTTTTCTATCAGAAGTAGCAAGTTTTCCTTAACACTAACAAATTTTTTCTTCGAATTAACAAGTTTTTCCTCAATACTAACACACATTTACTTTAAACTATCAGATTTTTCTTAGAAGTATAATTTTCTTCCCTTCATAATAAAAAGTCTTTTGTAAAAACTTGCAAGTTTTCTTAAAAAATAACAAACTTTTCAAAGTAACATTGCCGCTATGAAACCAAAAAGATTTTTAAGCTACAACTTTCAAATTTCACTTAGAAGTAAAAATTTTTCGCAAGTGATAAAAAGTTTCACGTTAGAACTAACAAATTTTCCGTCAAAGATACCAAATTTTTCTTAGAAGTAACAATTTTTCCGTTCATGATAAAAAGTTTTCTGTCAAAAGTAGCAAGTTTTCCTTTCACAATATCAAATTTCTCATAGAAGTAACAATTTTTCGTCAGTGATAACAAATTTTCTACTAGAACTAACAAGTTTTCTGTCAAAGATACCAAATTTTTCTTAGAAGAAACAATTTTTTCGTTTATGAGAGCAAGTTTTCTGTCAGAAGTAGCAATTTTTCCTTTCACACTAACAAATTTTCTCATCAAAGTAACAATTTTTTCTTTAACACTAACAGATACCGCGATCTGATTGAATTTTTCTCTAGCAATCCTGTTCAAGAATACTTTCTAAAGCATGAGCAACTTCAACACCTCTCTTTGATCATAATGGGAGGGCATAGGCATAACGACTAAAGACACTGATTGCCACTAGAATATATTTGTAGGGTGCATTGCGATGCCATTGAATCGCGTCTAAAGTTAAAAGATCAGTTTGCATTATATGCAGAGGGAAAAAGGCTTTAGTTCGTCGACATTGTTTGCCACGAAGCCTGCAATTCCAATGCAGTGTGTAACTCAGTTCATTCTGTAGATACTCTTTTTTTGTTTTTTTTAATGTGCTGCCAGAGGCAACTTTAGAAAGTGTTTTGGGGGTACTTAGACTTCTCACTTCACCAATACTTGCATAGACATGCTTCAGAACTTCAACCATTTTGAACGCAAACACGTAGTGTAATGTCCACTCCCCTTTTGCACACTAGAGGGTGAATCAATCCGTTTTCGCTTTTGACTAGCCACAGGTGTTATAAAATCATTGCTGCTACTGCTGCTGCTAGTATTTCCCAATATTGAATCTTCTTCCTTTTTAAATAGTGGTGTTGGCGTTGTTGGAGGACTATATTCTCTTAGTTTCTTTAGAATTTGCTTATTGCCAATAAGACTTTTGGGGAAGTTTGATGCATTTAGAAAGGTGTATAGATTATTGTCAAATGATAAAAGTCCTTTACGATTTGTCATCATATCAGAAATTAAATCAACTAGATTATAACTTTTCCCCTGAATTATAATTCGTTTCCCTGCGCTGTCAAATTGAACTTGATCATCACCACCTGTCGACTTGAACTTGATCATCAGTAAAAGAGATAATACTCTTTTACTCTGTTCTCGATAGTTCACTGGCAATAGGCTTCCAATTGTTGACACTATGGAATTCAATTCCTTCTCCTTTGATTGCACTGTAGAATCTTGAGGCTATGTTTCCTGTTTAGAGGGATCTGTGACGATGGTGGTGGATCGCTCACGATAAGGTCTATGTTTTTCCACACGTCGCAATGCATCTTGAAGTAAAAGCAGATTTTTGTCATCGGCAATATTTTCATCATTAATGAATTTGCTTAGATTGTCTTCAAAATGTTCCACGGGCGAGAGGACAAGTTCAAATGGCGTCAATTTATAGGGTTTAGCCATTCTCTAGAGAAAACTGTTTACAAGTCCTGCAATTATCGGCAGCAAAAGTGTAAAAAAGCTACCGCCCGCTTGAAGGAGATGTTTTCTTTTAAAAAATTTTCCCTTGTTTTTGCAAGCCAAGGCGTGTACAGTGGAACGATGTTGCTTTGTCTGTTATCTAACACCTTTTGGCAATTGTACATTGCCCTCAGTTAAATTTAAACAAAGCTCCGATATTAGATTAATGAAACCATTGTCAACACCATGTTTGAGTATAGCCTTCCTGAGCGGAGGTGTTGAAATGCCTAAAACGGAAAATAAATGCCGTTGTTCGTGTAGTTTCTTCAGTGTCATGATGGCGACTAATAGCTTTTTCTACTGTTCAGCGGAAGATATACAGTAATTTCTTTGTTGAAAATATCTGTGACTACACGTAGATCCTCGGGTGTGCTCTGATTAAGATCTAGCAAAATGTAGCCGTGGGGCTTATTTGTCGCCTGAGTATATGCTGACAGCAGAAATTTGGGGGCGCCTGGGTATATTTGCTTATTGAGAGTTATTAGAGAGCTAGAATCACGAACAACTCGATAGATAATATAGATGGTGCAATTCAAAGCAAGGGTTCTCATACATTTGATCTGATGAAAGAAGTTGTGTAGAACTAGGGTTATGGAAATTTTTTCATGATGAGAGAAAACGGTAAAGAGCTGTAGCATTTCCTGTGAGAACTGCTCAATAGATTCAGCCAAATCATCAATAATCAGCCATCAGTTTGGTTCAATACTATTGAAAACATCAAGTCCCCGTATGAATTGTATTGGTATGGGTGTGGTAATAGCTTTTATTTGATCATAGGACTCCTGCCGAATACTATAGCAATAATAGATTTTCTTTGGTTTTTCCAAAAACATTTTATTACAATTTTGAATTATTTTAGCTAAAAGTTTCGTTTTCCCAGACATTGATAGGCCACATATACACGACATGAATAGTGTTTATAATTGATACATACTGCTGCTGCTGTTGACAACAGTCAGATTAAAATGAGCTGTAAACCATACTTGTCCAACGAATAAATAATAAATTTTTTCTTAGATCTATCTAGTACGTTAACAGGAAAAACAATATTTCATTCATTTATTCGACATAAAAACTCTTGTTCAACAATAACAAAAACTCTATTTGTTCAAACAAGAACAACATTTATTTAAATAAAAAAAACACTTTTACTAAAACAACATTTATTAAGATAAAAAACACTTCTGTTCAACAAGAACAACACAACACTATATGTACAACAATAACACTTATTGTCATAAAAAAAAACTTTTTGTCCAGCAAGAACACTATTTGTAGACACACACACATTTTTGTCCAGCAAGAACACACTATTTATGCAACAACACTATTTGTACAACACTTAAAACACGAACACAAACTTATAACACAGTTGAACACTATGGATTTAAAACCCACCACCCTCCGGGGAGCCGCGGGAGCTGACTCTAGACTGACCATGATTCGTTAGCCTAACATTCTAACAAAAAGAAAGGGGACATTTTCGATCTCGAAGCAATTTTATTGTATAATTACGACAATAATAGTACACATGTACAATTAACGATACAGTTTATTGTCTTCTATATGCTTCACTAATGCACTTAAAGCACATTGAAGTCTATTCACATGCGCTATATCAACTTTTGCAGCGAAACATAATTGATCCTCCATTTTAAATTTGCTGAAGGATATCACATATCTTGCATATACCTCATCCCATTTCAGACAAAGCCGTGATCCTCTCGTGATTTTCACCGCAATGTTTGGTGCTCTTGTATTATTGCCACCAACTCCACTATTAACTTCTAATAGGGTAAACATTCCACTCATCATCAGCACAAGTATATCCAAATGAGTAAAGTCAAACTGTTCTCGCTCCTTTGAATTCTATTCACACACTAATAAAAACTATAGCAAAAATCCTTTCCTTATATTCTCTGCAATCCTCTCCCGCTAATATTTCCGACTCGCTGATTGGCTTAGAAGGGGACACGTGATCCTGTTCCCGTTGTTGGATCAATAAATTCCCCCACCGATTATGTAAATCAATTTCTCAGAAATCCACTTCCCCCTCTTGCTCTAGATCAATACATTGTTCCCGTTAATGCGCATGTGCAAACTTCCCCCCTGGAGTCATTACACCTAGACGAACAACAACAAATCAATTGATCTTGACCCCATTAGACTCGATCGATAGTCCTTGAATAAATTATGTACGTCCCGGAGATATTAGGTCATTCCTACTGTGAGAAACCAGATAGGAAACAAGAAATATACTATTAACTTCTCCATTCCGTGGAGTTTGATTCCGATTAACTAAAAAACAAGTTTTTTTTAACTGAAAGTAAGGAGCGACACTAAAACTTAAAACGAACAGAAATTATTCCATATATGAAAGGGGCTATCCCCTCCTCAACGACTCGCTCTTTACGCTAAATTTTTTATTATTTCAAAAAATAGAGTTTGTGAGAAAGAGTCAAAATTGAGAGTAAAGAGGGCCACGCGGCGACTAAAAACGCCCTATTCGTATTTAGGTCACTACCTGTTGGTTTTAGGGTTAACTAGCACTCTTAATTTTACGTAAAAAAGCTTGTTTTTTTAGATACTTTCTGAATATTTTTGAACTAATGCAGCATTTGATTTGTATAACCGTACATGAATAATTAAAATGAAGTTCGCATATTAATTTTCCTTTTTTTGGCTAATTGGCTTTCTCAAAATATTGTTCTGACGTAACTTACGTAACGAATTTCTATATTCGTATGTTTTATTACGTATATTAGGGAGTTCGCTCCCTAGTCAATACCTCACTCTTTATGCTAAAGTTAGAATTTTGTTCGAATCACAAACCCCCTGAATCACAAAGGCCGGTTAATTAGAATAGATAACTCTTTTGAACGTACTAAAAAAAACTTTAGTGTAAAGAGCGAGGTATTGACTAGGGGGCGAACCCCCTCATATACGTAATAGTTTCTGTTCGTTTTAAGTTTTAATGTTGCTCCTTACTTTCATTTGAAAAAAACTTGTTTTTTTTATTTAATTTCTGATCGTTTTTTAAATAATGCTGGGAAATCCGGCGCCCCCCCCCTCATGGAAATGTCCCTTCCCCCAAGGAAATATCCTCCATGGCAAAATCCTCCCCCGTAACCCCTACTCCGACCCCGACCCATCACTAGAAAAAAATTCCTCCAGAAAACGCCTGTATACTTCCCAATAACCAATAATATATGTAAACAATTGGCAGAGTTTATAACTTGCAGCCCTTCCCCCAGAAACTGTGGGGGATTAAGTCATCATCAAAGACATATTAATTCCATTTTCGACTATGGTGAACAAAATGACTATCTCAAAGTTTTGATTGGGTGACTTCGGGAAAAAAATGAGCGTGGGAGGTTGCCACGTTGCCCTCCAATTTTTTGGTCACTTAAAAAGGGCACTAGAACTTTTAATTTCCGTTCTAATGAGCCCTCTCACGATATTCTAGGACTACTGGATCGATACAATCACGCCTGTAAAAATAAAAAAAAAACGAAAAAAAAACAAAACAAATAAACACGCATCCGTGATCTTTCTTCTGACAAAAAACGCAAAATTCCACATTCTTGTAGATAGGAGCTTGAAACTTCTACAGTATGGTTCTCTGATACGCTGATTCCGATGGTGTGATTTTCATTAAAGTTCTATGAATTTTAGGGGGTGTTTCCTCCTTTTTTCTAAAATAAGTCAAATTTTCTCAGGCGCATAACTTTCAATGAGTAAGACTAAACTCGATGAAACTTATATATTTGAAATCAGCATAAAAATATGATTTATTTTACATATATATTGGCATCAAAATCCTGTTTTTATTTGGAGTTTTGGTTACTATTGAGCCGGGTCGCTCCTTACTTACAGTTCGTTACCACGAACTGTTTGATGATGAGACTGCGAAAGTGTCTCCAAAACAATATAAAACAGAAAGCATTGATTCAGTGCTCTATCTAAATACGAATATATTTACCCTAGCCCTCTCCCTCACAAAGTAACCGGATATAGTAGCCACCCTAGGTTTCTAAAGTTTAGGGTAAAAGTTTAGGCTAGGGTGGCTAAAGTAGCCACCCTAGGCTATTTGCAAAAATTAGCTGATTTTATGGGTTTTGCATTATATTTTGTGCTCATTTACAATGACAAAATAAAAGCAATTAAAAGAAACCAGCAAACTTTTATAATTGGTATAGGGCTATTTTTCATTTTGGTATTGGGCATTATATGGGCCTATCTAAAAAGTCAAGTTTGGTTAATGCTAATGAAATAAATTAAAATAGGATGAATACATAATAGTTTATAAACAAATTGGGGTTATATTTTTGCACATTAGGGGGGGGGGGGTAAAGCATAGCATATGCTTTACCCCTAGGTAAAGCAAAGGGGGTAAAGCATTAGTTCATTGCCAAAGTTCAGCGACTGAAGAGATAAACAAGTTTTCAATTGAATCGGATATAGTCCTTGCTGAAATTTGTTGAACTTGTGTAAGGAACCAAGCACATATTACAAACGTGAGTACTTTGGCGTGGAAGATTGGAAAATTTAGTTTTTGAAGTTTGTTACCTAAAGTGTCCCTCCCCCCTCGTGACTGCAGATTGTAAAATGGCAAAATACAAACCGTTCGATTTTGTCCTAGCTTCATTTCAGGGATACCCCTTATGGTCATCAGTAGTTATTATAACCACCAAAGACCAGAAAAATCAAGCTAGATATCTAGTCTTTTGCTACGGTACCCACTCTGAGCATAATATAGCTGAAGCTCATATCCGCAACTGGAATGAGCACTTTATAGAAGGTTGTACAAGGACAGATAAAGATGTAAATAAGGCTTTTGAAAAGCAGCGCCTATTCCCTGATATTTTCAAGACTAAGAGTAAAACCTACTTGTCTCTACCCACTAAAACTAAAATAAAATTCAGCCTAGCGCCGTCAACTCCGACTTCCGCAGCAGCATCAACTTTAAAGGAAATAATTAATGAAACTCAAGAGGAACTAATGAACACTAAGTCCAACTTAATGAGTGACATTTCTCTTGTCGAATCAGACACAATGAAAGACCGCCGAGCTTCTGAAATTATCAGTGAAGATATTGTGAACGAAGTTTATAATTCTATTTCCCTTGAATACAATGCTAAATTTGAAAAAATTGAAACAACCCTTCAAAGACTTTGTAATGCTCTGAACTTGATTGAAAATAAAATTTCTGAAATAGAAGACAAGATTGACCAATTTGAGCAGGATACTTTACTTGATACCATAGTTTTCTACGGTGTGAAACCAAACCCCAATGTGGAATTGATAGATAATCTTAATGAAGTGATAACACAAATAATGGGCTTGTAAGATTTCCAAAAAATGGACCTCTTAAAGGCTAATCGATTCCGTATGCCTGCCACTCAAACTGAGTATGTGAAAATTGCCCCCATCCTGGTATAATTTTCAAACTTGGATATTGCTCGAAAAGTGTTTGCAGCAAAAAGTAAGTTGGTTAAGTAAGGTGTATTTGTGTCTGAAAACCTAATTAAAAAGCGTCGCGATCTATTAAACGCGGCTCGCAGCATTTTTGGCCCAAGAAGTGTTTGGTCTGATCATGGACAAGTTCTAGTCAAAGTTCCGGATAAAGTTCCGGATTCTGGCAGTGAAATGCTATTGGATATCCATGGTTACAAAATGGAACGTATAAACCGCTGCAAGATGGCTAAAGGAGGTCTTGCCATGTATATATCTTGCAATTTGCATTATTGCTTGCGTGATGAAGGTATTTTGAAGGTATTTTCGAGTCACAATTTTTAGAAATTAGATCTAATTATATCGATCTAATCATAGGCAATATTTATCGTTCTCCTAGTGGGGCTGTTCCCTTGTTTCTTCGGAATCTTGAGGAAATACTTGACATAATACTGAAACGTCCGTGTCAGTTAATCATAATGGGTGACTTTAATATAAATTTGATGAATTCAAACTCTTCCGCTTCAGTTGATTTTCTTTCAACCATGCTTGCCGCAGAAAACTCAGGAACTCTACCATCTACATCCATCCCCACACGAGTAACTAATATTACAGCTTCTTTGATTGACAATATCTTCTCTACGCTTATTTGAAGGAAAATTCAATTTTAGTTAGTGATATCTCCGATCATTTTCCAATATATTCTCGATTCAGCTTTAAACAGGGGAAGAGTAACCGGGCTCAGGTATTTGATTCCTATACTATTAGGTTCGGCGACAAAGAGTTATCTCTTCTTGGATCTAAATTAGCGGAAAATTCGTGGAGCTTGCTTGATAATGATAAGGATTTTTCTTGTTTATTTGAGTCCTTTTATTGAACCATAAAAGAGGCTATTCTTAGCATTTGTGAAGTACCACTTTCTAATATTAGGTCTAAAAGGATTGTTCCTCTAAACCCATGGATGACATCCGGACTTCTCAAAAGCTGGAGAAGGAAAAATAATCTCTGGAGAGCTTATAAATGTGCTTCACTTTCAGCAAGTGCTATTCGTCTTTGTCAATTCAAGATCTACCGGAATATATATAATTCCTTGTGTAGGAAAGCCAAATCTTTCTATTATCTAAATAATTTTGCTGCGTGTGGCAATGATATTCGCAAAACTTGGAAGGTAATCAATTCTGTACTTAAACCCGGTTCTCAATCTAGCTCTTACCTATGAGTCTGGTCATTGGTGATAAAGCTGTGGAGGGTGAGCTTAATGTCCAAGAGGCATTCACTTCATTCTTCACTAATATTGGTAAGAATATTACTTCTACAGTTACTTTGTCTCGGCCTAAGCCGGACTTAAGATCTTACCTCGGCCCATCTTGTGTTAAGTCTATGTTTCTAGAGCCAGTAACAGTAAGTGAAATTGCTAAAATAGTCAATGGCTTGAAAAAATCGTCCTCATCTGGGCCAGACTCTATCCCTACTAAGGTAGTTAAATCTATTCTTCCTTCAATAGTTTTGCCTCTAACAAAACTTGCTAATCTTTCTTTTGAACGTGGAGTTTTTCCGGATGCTCTAAAGCGTGCTCGGATTATTGTTTTGTATAAGGGTGGACCAAGAAATGATCCGGCAAATTATCGACCTATTTCAATTTTATCAACATGTAGTAAACTATTTGAAACGACTATGCTTTCTCGTCTCCTTACTTTCCTAAAATCTAGAAAATGTCTTCATGATTTTAAGTTTGGTTTCCGAATGCAGGACTCCATTGAACATGCCTGTATGTCCCTTTTGAATTTTATTCATTCTGCGCTAGTTTCGGGATTGATTCCGGCTGTTGTATTCCTGGATATTCGTAAGGCTTTCGATACCTTAACCCATGAAATCCTTCTATCGAAGATGTCTCATTTTGGTATAAGGGGAAGTGTATTTTCTTGGTTTCAGTCTTATTTGAAGGATAGGTTAATTTCTGTTGATCCACTTTTGCGGTCACAAAAAAGGGTTTTTCCACTTTTCCGCTCACAAGTGAATTTTGGCGTTCCCAAGGGATCAGTTTTAGGGCCTGTACTATTTTTTATTTATGTAAATGATCTTTATTATGTAGTAAAAAAGCAGAAACTTATTAATTGCTGTAAACTTTGTCATCCTGAGCCTTCCCTTGCCCATAGTGGCAACTATAGTTCGCCTTCTTCCGATGTCCTCGTTTGTTTTGCTGATGAAAGCGCACTTGGCACTTCGGGGAACTGCGAATCAGCGCTTCGATTAAGTTTAGAAAATTTGTTTGAGAGGGTAATTTTGTGGTTTGATCTAATTATCTACCCTAAAATTTTCTAGTTTTGTTTTTATTTCGCGTGTTTCTTAGGTTTATCCCCAGTTATCAGAAATTCACCAGCCAAATGGGATAATTCATAGATCCAAAGATCGATATGTTTGTCTTTGGGTATTCTTGTTGATGAAAACTTATCTTTCAAACGTCACATTGATTTTATTAAAATAGAGATATGCAGGAATCTCCGTATTTTAAGTAAACTTAGACATACTTTTCCTGGATCAATTTTGAAAATCCTTTTTCACTGCTTGATCCAATCTTACGTTTCTTACTGTCCAATAGTGTGGATGTCAACCTTTTCTTCACTGTTAAAACCACTTTCTAAGGTTTACAATAAAGCTAGAAACCTTATTCAGGAAACTAATCGTTCATTAGTTATCACACTACATGATCTTGAGTCAGTATACATTCTTTCATGAGCATGCTTTACTTTTCTCAGCTTCATGGTGACCTCCCCCGGCCCCTAAGTGTTCCGCTATCTTTTACCTCTAATCATAATAATTATAATCTTCGCAATATGACAAATCATGTTCAAGTTCCATTTACTCCTTGCATAAGGTCAGATTTTAATCCTTTAATGGCGTCAGGGTTGCCACCCTGACCTGGAAGAATTTACTAAATCGGAAAGGAAAAATTTATTATATCGCATCTGTTTTTACTAAATGCTCAAAAAAAAATTTTGCGCGTGCGGCGTAGCCGCACGCGCATCAACCATCGATTTTTACTATAGGAGGATAATCAGTACGATTTTCACAATCTATTTTCCTTTTTTCTTCTGTTTTTTCTCTTTTCCTCTTTTCTTTTGTTTTCATAATATGATTGAAAATTCCGGAAACCTACAAGTTCAAAAATCCTTTTTTTGAATTATTTGGATGTACTACTGGATAGGCTTCATATTCCAGATGCGGTGTATGCAAGACGTCAAACAATAGTCTGGAATCTTGGATTCTGGAAATTCTGCTGGTGAAACCCGGCTTTAAATTTATCAATGTTCTTCAGGTCATAAAATTCATATATATTGAAAAAGTAAAAACAATCAATGAGATAAACAGCTACAACTCATCACGAAGCAATTCAGGCGATGGAGTGCCAAGAATCTGAGGCGTCTTTGAAAGTGACGGATTTTGAAATTTGTACCCTACTTTCCGTTTTTAGATTTGAAATCTATAGCCTTAAATTTCACACTTTTAGGAGGAAATTTGCCAGTTTTAAAACACTAATTGGGCTGGTCTTCAAATTCGGGATAAGCTGCTTATAAAGATGTCTGGCAGATTTTAAAGCAATTAATTTATGATTGTTTTTGAACTGATTTTTTCTGGATTCTTTCTCGTTCGTATTCTAGGGAATCAAAAACCAATTTAATCTATATCATTTCAAAACGGAAATGACGTAATTGGCTACCTGTTTAGTTGTTAAATTATGTAAAATAAAAAGTGCACCTCAAATTGGACTAGGGCTGCAAAGAAAAAGAAAACTTATATAATCTACAATAATTAGTTTAAAAAATACCATTTTGTCAAAAGTCTTCAGGTCAGGCAAATCATACAAATTTTATAGTAAAAAGAAAAACATGTGGTCATAATTAAGAAAGTCGCACATAAAAGGCTTTACTCGGCCTCGTCCTCATCCGAATTTAAAGCATCGACTAGTGTCGAATTCTGACTCAAGGGATCCACCTGTTTCCATTTCTTGGTAGCCCGAGTCAAATCGCTGGGGATGACCCTGTCATGGACTCCACTTGGCGACCTGAGGACAAGTTGCTTTGTTTTCATAAGGGCCGAAACAGTCGAGATATTTAGCTTATTCTGATTTTTGGTTTTTATGACGGACAAAATCGAGAACTGTCCAGCACTTGAATGGGGCAAGCTGCAGAGAGTCAGAAAGAACTTTGGCAAGTATGGAAACAGTTCATTTCCAGCAGCGTCTTTAAAAATGGACAAAGCTTTCCAAAATTTGCAAGGATTTTTGAGGTCCAACTGTGAAACGTGACGGAGAATAGTTTTCCTCCGTGATCGTTTTCCTCCGTTTAATTAACGCAAACTCAAGATTGCGTTAATTAAACTTGCTAATAACGGAAGTTTATCGGATCAACCTATTTTGCCCCCCCCCTAAATTTTTTTTCGGATCAACCTATTTTACCCCCCCCCCTTAAAAAAATCCTGGATTAGTCCCTGTGCAGACTGAAACCATATGTCATCTCATTCAGAAGAGAAGAAGCACTCAAATTCACGGCATTCACCTAACACAGTGGTCAGCAGCCATTTTAGTTAAGAAACTCAAATGTAAACAATGGGACGATTATTTAATATATGACAACAATAAATGTTTATTAATGTATCAAACCTATATCATAGCTTTAGACCTTGACTCAATTAAGAGTGCCCCACCCGCAATTGCCCCAACCCACAAATATTACTATTTACGTTAGTTCTACCCTAGGATGAAACGATGATAAACTTTCTATCTACAAGTAAAATGAATCATTTTATGCAATTCTGAAAAAAAGATAACTTTCACTGCTTTCAAAGTTTGGTAACTATAATTTTTTGGCATATTATGGAGTGGTAACTGTTTCTTAACACGTATATATATATATATATATATATATATATATATATATATATATATATATATATATATATATATATATATATATATATATAAAATGTTACTTTTCTACTTACTTTTAATTTCTCTCAGCATGCTCCTTATTCCTCAATAAAAACTTTCAGACTGAGGAGATTCACCTAATCACCTTGGGTGGTTTTGTTTTGGGTGGCTTTTGTTTTGATTCCAATAGATTCCCAATCATCACAAATCCAAGTTTCATTACAGTTTCATTTTTAGTTGGTAAGATTTGATACACAGAAAGATGATTTTGTCGACCTTTAGACGCCGGAAGTGAAGTGTCTGTTTATGGAAATAGGTGACTGCTTGTCTGTCTCTTAAGAGACAGACAAGCAAAAATTGTAAATTGTCATATATTTATGATAGTTTTTTTCCCTAAATTCATTGAAAATAAATAAAAAGTTTTGTTTACTATAAGTCATGACTTTTTACTAGTTTCTACTAGATTTCGGGAAATTTACTAGATCCTCTAAATTTACTCGATTATTTTTTTTTTACTAGATCTAGTAAAATCCTACTGACAGTGGCAACCCTGAATGGCGTGTCATATTGTTTGGAATAAGTTTCCTGAATCGGCTCGAAGGTGCCACTCATTTGGTTCGTTTAAAAAAATTGTTAAAAATTCTTTGGCTTCGTAGAACTTATTTTTATCTATTTTTTTTATTATTATAATTTTTTATTATTATTATTATTTTTTTGTTATTATATTTAATCTACTTAATTAATTTAGTTTGTTTATTCTATTTTTCCTATAGTTTTATTTTATCTATATTTTCTTTTCTTCTCCTTTTGCTCTTATGTCTGTGAGCAAGTGATCATTTTAAATTTTGTTTTGCTTTTATCTCTTGAGTAAGTAACTCATTTGTCTTCCCCCTTCTTTGCAGGCCAATGAGCCTTTGGGGGAATAATAACATGCATCATTGTATGTGTAGTTAATGAAGAATAAACCTTATCTTATATTAAATACGTTTCCTAACCTAATCTAGGTACCTTTTCCCCCCCTAAACCCAAAAAATCAACAGTTTAAATATCATAAACGCATTGAAAACCACGCTAAGCATTGCATTACTGTATAGTGGTGTCTTGAATTAACCCTCCAAAAACGGGTCTTTCGTGACTGGTTTCCTTGTTTCCTTATAGTGCCCTAGTAACTTCATTTTATTAGGGGGGAGGGTAGTAGGGACGCAGTTAAGACTGCAGTGGTTATTATATTTGGATATAACATTGAATGAGGAATCTAATATATGCCCTATAATACACCTTAGCGTAAAAGTTTAGTATATATTAGGTTATGTTTGACAACTTACAGGGCTAAAGTTGAGAGCGCCAGTAGTTAATTTCTAAGAGAGGAGGGAATTGCTACCAGAGACCTTTTTTTACCATGATTTTAGATGAGAATATCTCTCATTTCCCAGTGACTATACATTTTTTATTGTCACCTTATTACCCAGGGGCATTGTCCCTCCTTTTGGAATTTACGGCTACCAACTTTCTTTCCAGAAAATTTAGCCCAAAATTCAGCACTTTTACTTTCGGTTTTCAATGCTCCGGGAGTAGTGCAGTGTTGTGCAATGACGGCGCATGCGCCAAAAAACTGTTCAGAGTTGTCTTTTCTGCTTTTTATCAGTTTTAATTCAGCCGTGAAAGATTACGAATAGTGAAGGATAAAAACGAGTTTGAAAAGGAATTAACCATCTGGAAAGGTGTTGCTGTAAGTAAATTGGAAAGTTTTCTGACCGATAGCTTAATATCACAATGATATCTGAAAATACTGGTGGGTATCGGTAAAATCCTAGATGAAGGACTTCTGCCTGTTTTGAAGAGTAGCCTACGCTACTTCTCAACTAAAGCACTGGGAACGGGCCTGATACATTTACGGGTAAATAGGCTATAGGATATCAAATCATATTATTGAGTTAGGAATAAAGTTTATGCATAAAAAAGTTTGCTTTTTTATGCTGATTACGAATATAATAATCATTTCTATCGGAAATGAATTTCAGCCCCCCCCTCCTAACCTAAACTTAGGTTAGGGGGGGGGGGGTAGAATAAACATTTCCGGTAGAAATGATTATTATATTCGTAATCAGCATAAAAAAGGCAACGAATGGTATATTCACTTTAGTTGTTGCTCAATAATATGATTTGGTAAATATTGACCGAATTTTAAGCCATATCAATGTTTTTTTTCAAAATTTAGGAAATGTATTTACATATCTTTAAAACCTTATAAATTGGGATTTAGCAAAATTGTGAAGCTGAAAACAATTTTGTTTTACTTCATTTAAGCTGAAGATCTAGGTTATTTTTCAAGGTTTCACTTTTATAGCCCACAAAATTTTTAATGGCCAGGACCCTCTAGAGGGAGAAGGAGTGGAGGTAGGTCCAGAATGCTAAAGAAAAGTTTTCTTTCCCAAAAAGAGGCATTTAACCATATGCAGAGTATTTGGGTACTTTCACATTATCAGGGCCTCTCTAAAAAGTCAAGTTTGGTTAATGCTAATGAAATAAAATAGGATGACTATATAATAGTTTAGAAACAAATTTGGGCTATATATTTCCACATTGGGGGGGGGGGGGCAAAGCATATAATATATTAAATACCTAACCTAGGTACCTCCCCCCCCACAAAAAAAAAAAAAACACCAAAGAACAACACTTTAAATATCTTAAAACCACGCTATACAATGTATTTCTCTACAGCTGTGTGTTGAATCATCTCGTAAAAACGGGTTTTTCATTACGTCTTTCCTGTTTGACTGTAGCATCTCTTGCTGGACTTCTTAAGAGGGGCTTTGATAATGCGAAAGTACCAATAATTGTACCCAACACATTTTGCATACACACCCATTATACTTTACCCCCCCCCCCAAATATGCTAATATTTAGCCCAAATTTGTTTCTAACGTATTGTATATTCATTAGGCTATATTATATTATAAATGTCATTCAATTCAGATCGCAAACTCAATTCTATATACATAGGCGCTATAACAGACAAGTACCGTTTCATTTTACTAACCTAACCCCTTTCCAAGATAGCGGAAAGTAGCTTGTCTAGAATTTTAACCCCTTCAAATAATGCCAGTGGGGCTAAAATTATGATGAACCAACAACTTTCTCTGGAAGAAATGTTCGCACTTAAAATTTATACAAACTGTTTAGCATCTCGCAAGTGTGTCATTTCTCGGAAGAAGTGGCTTTGCGTTCTGTAACGGTGCCTGCACTCAGAGCCGTTCCTAGAAGGGGGCAAACAGGGTAGTTATCCCGGGGCCGTGGCTTGGGGGAACGGTTCTGCCTGCACTTGACACATAAGTGGTGGAACGACTTATGGGTATCCTTCGCACCTTATAAAAATGCTATTATTTCTTAGCCATTTTGTCTCCTATACAGTGGCGCCAATTCACGAAAATGTAGGGGGGGGCAAGGATTTTTTTTCGATTTTTTTTTTAATTAAGATGCAAAAAAAAGAACAACATTTAGCAAACAGACCTAAGACAGAGGGTAGCGGCGAGGTCGCTGCTTGGCAAAATTGTTGACTAATCTATCCAAATCCAGTTTCTTTACCTCCTCTTTTTCAACGGCCATTATCATGAGATCACTGAGTCTGTCGTTTCCCATCGTCGATCGCAGATAGTCTTTCACACGCCCTAATGCCGAGAAGAATCGATCATTACTGGTAGTGGTCACAGGCAAAGTAGCAACTAGCTTCATCAGTTTTAGCACTGCAGAATAGGCAACTGGGAGGTCGGATAAGATTTCGATAGCTCGAAGAAGATCCATTTTTGAAATATCACTTTTTGACAGATGCAGCTTCGCAAGAGAAAGCTGGGATTCTATGGCATGGTCGTCTACACCGAGAATCTCTTGATAATGACACATAACTCTTTCCACTTTTGAAATTTCGAGAAAATTGAAACTTGAGGGGTCGAAGGCAGATAAAGCGTCGAGCAGAGGCATATTCTGCATGAAACGTTGGTCCATCTCACTCGTGAAACGATATATTACCTCAAAGTACAGAAGTTTACTGCAGTTTGATTCAACTGGCTGACTGATATTGTGTTTACCGGTTGTCGAGTTTGAAAGAAAAGCTTTGAGACGAATGGAAATGGCTTGACTTCTCTTGTTTCAAGCACTGGTTTTTGATTGTGGAGATTTCGATTCCTGGATATCGTTTAAAGCTAAGAATTCAGATATGTTTTTGTTTAAGTTGTTCCAATCGTTATCATTTCTCAGCTTTTGGAGTGTCTCATATGTCCCAGAAATCAGTGAAAGTGCCTTATAAATCAACAAACTTCCGGATTGAAGTTGCTCTGATAAATAATTTACAATGGCTAATAATTTTTCCATTATGTGTAAAGTTGAAACAAAAGAGGCTGAGTTGATTTTGTCCAGTAGTCCTTTTGCTTCACACGCTGCCTCGCCGTTGGAACTATCAGAGACTGCAGCAAGCACAGCAACAATACAATCAAATCTGGCCTTCACCTTCGAAATAGAGCGGACTGCGTAAAACCAGTGAGTCTGGACGGTCCTCTCTAGCTCCAAGACTTTTTGCCCGCTAATACGCTGGGATTCCAAAAATAACTTGTGACGAGTATTGCTGCATGATATAAATGCGTAAAGTCTTTGCACCACAGAGAAAAATTCAGAAAGTTTGCTGATATTTTTTAGGCAGTCAGTCAAAACCAAGTTCAATCTGTGGGCGTGACAGTGTACATAAACTGCATGAGGCACCTTCTCCCTAAACTTTGCTTGAACTCCGTTCAATTCCCCACTCATAACAGATGCGCCATCATAACATTGGGCAATACACAGCATCGAATCTACACCAAGCTTTTCTATAGTTTCACAAATCGAGTTGGATAAGCTCTCGGCGTCTAATTTGTGCATGTGATAGCAGCCAATTGGTCGCTCCACTACTTTTCCATTTGATATGTACCTGAGTAGGATCGCTAATTGTTCTTTTCTAGAAACGTCTTTTGTCTCGTCGACAAGAATAGCAAATTAATTAGCTGATTTTACTTCTGAAATAATATCTTGGCGCAAGGCATTTCCTATCAGTGTAACTGCGTCATTTTGGTACTGATGACTGCAATAGTGACCATATCGGCGCTGTAACTTGGCCTTCAGCTTTTCGTCGCCTTTAGAAATTTCCTCCATCAATTCAACCAAATTACCCCGGTTTGCAGATGTTTCTGATTCGTCATGACCCCTCAAAGCAAGACCCTGGCGGCCAAGAAAGCAAATAGCGCGAAAAATGTACTTCACATGATCTTTATTTTCTTGAACCTCTTGAGATCTGTACTGAATTATGACATTCGCTATAGATTTCGAAGTACCAGTACTCACTATCTTAATTTCCGTCCATGCTGACATACAATGCCTATGTCTTTCAGAACCATCATGTTGCTTTAATAGAGCAGAACTGTCTTTCCACTTGCAAAATCCTGACTCAATGAAAGTCCTTTTTCCAGCAGTTTCTCCAGCCCTTAGAGTCCCCATAGAAAAATGGTGGCAAGCAAAACAAAACACGGAATTCAAGTTTTTTGAGTATTCATTCCATTCATAAGTTTTATAGTAATGTGCACTGAATTTCCTTCCGTTAGAAGTGGAAGCCGGATATCTCTCAAGAATAGGTTGAGCTGGTTTGTCGTGACGCGTCCTAGAGATATCTGAGAGAGTTTCTTGACTGCTACTGGAGCCCGCAAGGGGTTCAGCGATGCAGACCGAACTTTCACGTTGATCTGAGCCATTTATTGTTCCGCTTTTTTCCGAAATTATGTCACAGGTGGGGGAATTTATCTCAACTAACCCGATACTTTGGGCGCTGACACTATTGCCATTTTCTTGCACTAAAGCTTCTTGAATTTTCTTCTACACTTTCACAAACAAAAAAACTCAGGTTTGTTGTCAATCTTTACTAATATTTAAGCAAGTAGTAGACCATTGAATAAATAAGACATTGCACGAGAAGAAAAGTATAAACACGTATAAACTCACTTAGAAAATCACTCCCATATTCCACGGTGAAACTACCCCGCTTAGAAACCCCATAAACCAATCACTTACATTTCCTGTTCACGACAGTCCCATACACTCCACTGGGACTAGTTATCCCATAAACTATTCAACAACGTCAAGAATCTGCTGAGCAAAACCCCTTGAAACCCTAGAACACATTTCCTTTCCCAGCTACTAAAAAAGGCAATATACAAAACTCATAGTTTACAACGAATTCTTCACAAGAACAATAACAAACGGGTACTGACCACATGAAGCTTAGTTTTGAATGAACCCTACTCGGAAATAAAATAGTGTAGACACGCTCGCTCTTAGACATTTCAAAACAAGATTATATAATTAGGGCACCAGTTTGTTGGTCGTATTTATTGGACCAGTTGCTGGTTTAATATAGCACATAGCTAAAATAGAAAATAGCTGTGAAATATAAATAAGAAGGTAATTTTCAAAGTGTAGGGGGGCCATGGCCCCCCCTGCCCCCCTAATTGGCGCCTCTGCTCCTATAGCAGGTTGCTAAGTTCTTTTCTGTTTCTTATTCTTGCCTGGATCCTTTCATGCTTAAGGTGTCTATTTTTAATTTCAATTGACGGGGGGCTACATGTTTTAGGTTTTATAAAATACATATTTTGACATTCTTCCCATCCTCAAATTTCTGGCACTCTGCCTTACATTAGTTTGCTCATAAGCTTCTTAGGCAAAAGCTAACCTTTGGTTTTACTCGAGAGTAAAACCAAACTTTAACTGAAGGATAAACAAAAAAACAGTAGAAAAAAGGAACTGTCTTATGAAGACGAAAGCGAAGAAGTGACTAAAAATAAAAAAACAAATGAAATGACTTCAAAAGTTGATTTGATCAAAGATCCTTTTTTATATTTTTCCATTGAAGTTTGATTTTTATTCTTGATTAATCAAAAAAACTTTTTGCACAAAATAAGTTTTTCAAAAAAAAGTAAATAACTCCATTAAACCAAAAATGAACAACAATGGAATCAAATAGTCTACCAAGCATACAACTACCACAAATCAGTATCTATAAATAATTATCAATAAATAAACAGAAAATAAAATAAGTCAAACTGTAAACGAGCAGAAATTAATCTGAGTAGGGTTCTAAACCCTATGCTTTTTTAAAGCCAGGATATAATTTGTACTTTACTGAAAAAAATTCAGATGAATTTACTGGAAAAAATGTGCATTGTCGGTCTAATATACATATGCTGATATTTATTCCTTAAAATCTTAATTATTTTTTGTTTTCTTGAAGTCAATCAATCAATCAATCAATTTTATTCAATCAATAAACTCAACAAAACACACTTCAATATAAACTCCCCCGTAAGGCTCTATGGCCAGGAAAAAAACAGGTGAGAAACAAAAATGAAACAAATAATTAAAAAACAAAAACATTTTCAACATCATACATTCACACCTTTAAGAGACTCAACACAAGACAAATCATAAGATAAAAACAAATCATAAGTTACAATAATCAATATAAAAAAAAAAAATAAAAACATAATTACTAGCTAGAAAATCCATAACATAATTTTTTAACATACCAAACGAGTGGCAGCTTCGTGCAGACTCAGGGAGGGTGTTCCAGATCCTGTTACAAGCTGTCAGAGGGCTGAAGTCAGACCTCACTGATGGAATATTAAGAATCTGTAAATTGCTGAAAGTGCGGAGATGATAAGTCAATAGATCAGAAAAAAAGATATATAATTGCATAAGGCGGTAAGAAGATGGCCGTGAAACTGTAAAAAAAAATGAAAGAAGAGCAAGCAAAAAATTTCAAATCAAACAAGGGTTTAAGTGACGATAGGTTAATTTCCTTAAGAAGAGTCCTTGCTTTATCAAGAAGTTTTGAAAGTGGCATCAGAGACGAGGGAAAAGTTGACATTCAAATCACAGAAAAGTATGAAACATAAGACTGAACTAGGCTGTAGAACATGATTCTAAGAATCGACCTTGGAGCTGTTTAAGCTTTCTAAGGATTCCAAGACTCCTGGAGACTTTCATTTTAATCAGGTCAATATGATGCTTGAAGGAAAGATTTTGTCAAGCAAGACGCCTAGGAATCGAACGTAACGATCCATAGGTCTACTTAGGGAACCTCACCTACTTAGAGAGCTGCACCCTGTTTCGAATTTTGTACTTGACAAGATTCATAACAGAAAACACTCTCTCGACGAAAGGGTTGCTGATGGGTAAGCTTAAGACAGAAAGAGCTGCTTGAGCTATGTCGAGCAAAGTCAGCTTTCCCACTCTTTTCTGTATTTTTTTTATCGAAATTTGACCACTTTCCCATATCTGTTTTTTTTTCACGCTAAGGATAATACACGCTTAAATAATTTAAAATTTAGGTCGTCATTGGGCCTAGAAGGTAGTTTGAGAATCCCTAAGCGGTTTTTAAAATTCTACCTAGCCTTATTGACGTACTCCTGAATCTGGCAGTAGAAGTTGTCAGTAAACACTAGACTAAGATTTTGAGTTTTGTCATTGTTATTGTGAAGGCAAAATGCGCCCACTTTTCGCTGAATTTTTTTGACATGCTTTAAATCGGCGCAATGCGCCAATTTGATAAATTCATTGCGCAATCATCTCAAAAAAGCGCCAATGCAAATGGCGCAAATGCGCACCACCTGGCAACACAGCTGGTGAGATCCAAACGCTCGAGCGAGCTTAGGGAGGTGATAGATCCACTGAAGCTTGCTCTTCTCTCCGAACTTCGTTAACCAAATTAGCATCAATATGGCCATCGGGAATCTGGAACGTCCTGATGTTGAACTAACATGGTTCTAACCTTCTTTTATCTAAAGAACTAAAAATATAAAACAGTATCGCTGTAAGAAAAGTCTTCCTGTCATTTTCACCAGTATCTCCTAAACTAAATAAGGCAAGGATCGATGGGAAACATCTAAAAACAACTGTCAGTACCTCTTCATGATGGCCTCGTCTTCCTAAGAGACATTAGGGAAATTCTCTGAGATGTTGACTATCCGGGACTGGAAATAGTAGACTGTGCGAAAGTCTCACTGACTTCAAGACTGTAATTAAATCACTGGTCTCTGCTGTGGGAAAGCATGGTCTTAAATCGGATTGGACTCAAAATAATGCCTAAAGGTTCATTAAGCAAAGTAGTTCACCTATCTTGGTTCAACTGTCTGCCCAAATGGAGCTCTAGATGCAGAGATTTCACCAAGGCCGGCAAAGGTGAATGTCATCTTCCGTCGTCTTCTAAGACCTATTTTCCGCAATCCACAGTTCTGCCGTCTTACTTAAGCCGTATCTACTCTGCTTCAGTAACAACCGTCATGCTATACTTGTCAGAGCTATAGCACATGATCCAAGTGATAAAGGCGAATCACCTCTGAAAAATTGAACACATCAAAGGGTTTGAACGCATCAGATGGTCTTTCAAATTATCACCCATCTCTGGGGAGCTGGCACCTCACCCTCTGTGTGGGCTCTCTTTGACTTTAACTCAACTGAAAATAGCTGGAAGCACCCTAGAGGACGACCATTCATTAGATGGGCGGACGTCATTCACGGTTGACTCATATGAAGCTCCAACCCTTGCTTACAACAGGCAACCCTGGAGGTCATTTATAGTAGTAAAGAGTTATGGATTATAAAAAATAAACAGAAGTAAAACTTTACTAACTAAAATAGCTAAACAACGAGCTTGAAGTCCAGACTAGAACGTTGAACATCGTCATTTTGACACAGATTGTCTTTAATTTTGACCTTCTTTACCTTACCGTCGTGACTAACCCAATCTTTACAAATGTCAATACTTAGTTGAACCATTCTTTTACCAAGTTTATTTTGTATTTTAGAACAACTGTGTGCTGTCAGTTGCGTGTAATGGTTTGTTCAGGAAACCTTTTATCAATGGCAAGTGAAGAACAATGGAAAGGCGAGAACGGTACCCTTGATACTTGCCCACCATCAGAAATTGACATTGAAGACGACTCAACTCTTCAACCCTTTGAACACCAGGTATGCTGCCTATTGTCTTCTATACATGACTAATTAAAACAAAAAGTTTCTTGATGAAAAAATAGCTAAACCGAACATTAAAACGAGTAAAATTAGTGCAGTATATACAGATATATATATATATATATATATATATATATATATATATATATATATATATATATATATATATATATATATATATATATATATATATATATATATATATATATATATATATATATATATATATATATATATATATATATATATATATATATATATATATATATATATATATATATATATATATATATATATATATATATATATATATATATATATATATATATATATATATATGTATATATATATATGTATATATATGTATATATATATATATATATATATATATATATATATATATATATATATATATATATATATATATATAGAGAGAGAGAGAGAGAGAGATATTATGACAGAATCAGCTAAAAAATTTGACTCCAAGCATTTCCTTTAATTCGAAGAATTTTGAAAAATTAGCGCTTTACTGAGAGAAGTCCTGAAGTAACCATGGGGGAAATAAAGCCTAGTAAGGTTCTCTTTTACCGAGTATGACATCGACAACTTTTAGCATGTAATTGAGATTTCTTAAAATACTCAAGCAAAAGAAGTTTTCAGTAAAGCTTAAATTTTAAAATTCTATGCACATAGGGATATATCATGAGTCAGTTTATTATAGCTAATCTTACAGATGCAATGTATTTTATAGACAACAACGCAATAATCTTGTTTTTTTTTAAGTTTTAACTTCGCTCTTTGCTTTCGTGGTTTTTCTTATTGATTGATTTTCGATCGATTTTCAAATACCCACAATAAACCCGAAGAAAATAAAATGGGGCTTAAACTTAAATATAAGTTTTACTTCCTAGCTCTCTCAGACTTTTCTACAACATATAACAATGTTACATAGATCAGAATCTTGAGGGGCTTATTATCATAGGCATCTTTGAGAAGGTCCAGACATAATATTCAAGTTAAATAACACTTGTTATGCAATATAAGCTTCACTCATTTGATTTGTAGTATCAAGAAAACTTATCATCAGTATTAGTAAAACCGCCGGTTAATTAATTGTAAGTATACGAACCTAATTTCTCTGCACAAACTTTCATTAAAATCATGTACTCCAGTCCTTGAAAAAAATTGGAGTTGCGTCTTCAGATCCCTGAAATATGTTCTTTATGATGCAAACATATACGGAGGTGGGCTTGAGACATTCATTGTTTATAAAAACAGTCAAAGGGGAGAACATATATCCGTGCCCAAACGTACAATGTATATATTCCGTGTTAAAACACCTTTTTTCAAGAAGAACGTCCTGCTATAGCCTCTTTTGAATAAAGTAGTGTAAGAGCCGGGTGAACGTTTTTTTTTTTCTAAATTCCCTGAGATATAAATTCTGAGATATAAATCTTCCTCAAAAGAGAGTACCTCAAAAGATCACTTTATCTCGTCTATTACAAACTTTTTTGAAAAAATAAATATACTCTGTAATATTAAAAAACATGCAAAATCCTTGTCTAATACATTTTTTTAAATTCTTTTTTTTCTTTCTTTCATCCTGTGGTGTTAGGTCCATACTGAGATATTACACCTTTTTTATGTTTACACCTTTTTAGGATTATAAACTTTTTTTTAGTCTCTGTGGCAAACGTATTTGAGTAGATTGGGCGGTCTAGCCCTAACTTATACAGTTTGGATAAGAGAGCCGAATAAACGACAGAAAACCAGAATCCAACACCAACTTTCCTGGAAATCCTATAAATACCGTTTAACTTCTCCTATTTTGTGCCGGACATAGAGATATTCAGATTCAACGAAACTTGCATCATCATAAAGTCTGAATTTTCTTTTTTTCGGTTAGCAGTCGGGTTAACGACGCTTCTTGACTACTAAGGTCCTTGCGCCAGCCATGTTGTTTGTTGCTACAGGAATGTTCATTCGTCGGCCCTGTTGTGTGTTGCTACAGGAAGGTTCATTCGTCGGCCCTGTCGTGTGTTGCTACAGGAAGGTTCATTCGTCGGCCCTGTCGTGTGTTGCTACAGGAAGGTTCATTCGTCGGCCCTGTTGTGTGTTGCTACAGGAAGGTTCATTCTCTCGGTCCCGTATTACCAAACTAAAGTCAAACCAACTGCGCCACTACAGGACTGTTTTTTGATTAAACGGGGCAGAATTTTCATTTTAAAGTTCAGGAAAGGGCCGTCCCTAAAATTGTTCTACCATACTTGCTAGGAGAATATTAAAAATAAGCTCAAAAGAATTATCATTTAAGTGATTTGGTCGCTAATAGTTCTCTTTGGTGCTACTTGATCTGATTGACAAGCTTGCTGAGAAGATGGACGTAAACTCTGATTGCCTTTTCTGACAATTTTCGTAGTCAAAACATAAGTTCTCGACATCTCTCAACGATAGCTAGCTCCCTGGGAGAATTTGCTGACACTGAAGCTCGCCAAATGACTTTAAGGTACCGTGCCACCTTAAACGGTGAAAGTAAAGAGTGAAGTCGAAGCTTAAAACGAACAAAAATCACTGCTCTGCGGTTTATGCAATTTATTTTTGAAAAATTGTTTCTGGGTCGTGATATTTCCTATATTTGTATAAGAGTATTTACAGAATTCTAAAAAAGGCGCTTTACTTAAAAAAGTACAACACCGACGTAACAAAATAGGAATAGAAACAAGAAAACCCGTAAGTGGCCTGAAGAAAATAAAAAAAATCATAGGTACTTGTTAGATATCCCGAAACACTCAAGAAGTGAAGTTAGGTTAATCATAATGATTAGTTGGGCTAATCATTATGAAAATACCAAAATATGATTCTTTATTAACAAAATATGGAAACGACAGAAGAAAAATATGGAAAGCAGTCCGCCCAAAACGTATTATATTAAATACCTAACCTAATCTTATCACCTCTATATGTAAACATTATATCAAAATATACCTGCATCATAGTTTTTCTCACTGAGACTAAGCTAATTATAACCAATTGTGAAAAACATACCAGTTTTTCTCAGATCAGACAGATCAAATTCTTGAGTGTTTTATGGATATTTAACAAGTACCAAAATAATAATTTATAAATATGTTGGGTTTTCTTCCTATACGTGTTCAGATATAGGCTGCATAGCATCCGGTAAGAAAATTTTAATCTTGTCGAAAAATATATTTTTAAATCGAAGTGACGCACGTTCCTGACGCAAGCTGGTATATATCTGATAATTTTACTATTTGCCACATAAAACATTTTCACTTGATTATCATATAATTTTGGCTGATTTTGGCCGATGTGTTTTGTCAATTTTTACTTTCTTAGTTTTCCACGAATTTATTATTTTTTTATTTATTAAAGTCGGTGACCCCTCTATTGTGTGTGTACAAGTGCTGGCAGTTTATAGTACCCTATGCACAAAGATTGTCAAAATTAAAAAAAAATTATTATGCAGAGTAGGCTATATCTGCAATATTGGTTCAAATAAGCTGACTCGTAAAATCTCACTACATTTTTAGAGTTCTGAAAAAATAGCGCTTTATTGAAAACTGTTCTTATTTGAGTTTTAAGGGAATTAAAAATTGTGTGCTAAAATGTACTGATTTCACGGCCGGTGAAAGACTATTGAGAGCCTTGTAGATAAGCCTTTTATTTTCTGCAGGCTACTAAAGGACCGTTCCCAATCGTTTTTTTTTTGCATCGATTTTGTGTTTTCAGTAAAGCTCTAGTTTTTCAGCATTCTAAAAATCTAAAGAAACATTACGAATCAGTTTGTTTGAACCTGTATTTCAGATATGTGTTGTGTGAGCTATGAAGCAATAATTTTTGTTCGTCTTCAGCTTTGTTTTCGTTCTTTACTTCCATGAGAAAAATTAAATTTTTTAAACTTAATTTTGTTCAAAGAGTGTTTTTTTTTTTCAGCGACGTTTACTCGGAGCTTTAGCCTTAAAGTTGGGAAGGCTTTGACCCATTGACTCATACCGCAAAGTCCGCGTCACATTTTCCGCGTTCAATAAACTGGAATTTCATTTTCTGTTGTCGTTGACACTGTATGCTTTACACTTTTATTTATTTAGGAATATAAATAAAGTAATCACATACAAGTAACAGCAGGATTTCATGAAATATTGAGTTCGTCTCACTATATATAGGAAAACTGTTGTTTAACACTCAAAGAAAAAATGTAATAAAGGTACAAACAGACAGAATTAACTGAATTGATAAAGATGAACCCTTCCCCCCTCCCCCCAATTAATGTATGTTGCTCCAATGTGGCTATTCTTTCGAATAATGTCGTAAAGAATAATTAGAATGCACAGACTCTTGCACTCTTGCTCTTGACTCAGACACGCGCTAATTTTAAGCATAAGAGATAGGTTAAAAGATACAGGCATAAAGAAGCAAATTGCTCCTTATATTACCCCGACTCCCCCCTCCTCTTTCTTGAAAAGAGCTAAAAATAGTCTTTCCCAAATTTTGATGCCTTAGGGAGTTATCTAGGAGGAACCATCCCCCTCTAAGGGAAGAGTTCGCTATTTTCCACGCAACAGTAACATCAAACTGCAATTGCTCGAAGCCTATCTTTTACAGGGAATGTATTTTGAGTTTTTAATGTGAAGGTCTGAGAATGAACCTTGAGTCAGTGTAAATATTTGTCACGAGAAAGCCCTCCTAGATATTCTATTATTTTTCTGTTAATTTAAAAGTCAAATTACTTTTCATGTTTTCTTCTTATGGTTTTTGCTTGAGTTTAATTCATGCAAACCGTTAATTACTTCTTTTATAAATACTGGACTGCCTACGGGTTTTGCTTCTTTTATTGTCTGTCCTGACTGCCTGACTGCCCATGTAAAGTACGGTAGTGTTTTTTATTTGTTTGTTTTTCTTCTTGGCCGTGTCAAATTTTTTCTCTGTGAGAGAGAAGTTGATATATATATATATATATATATATATATATATATATATATATATATATATATATATATATATATATATATATATATATATATATATATATATATATATGCAGTTCTAGGTGTTTACCCCCCCCCCCCCGGCGATTACACCACCCGGAAAACAGCCCCCCCCCCCACCGCGGAACATATCCCCCGGAAAACTCCCCTTCCCCCGAGGAAAATATTCCCCCCGAAATGGGGGTAAAGCATAGCATATGTTAAATACGCAACCTAACCTAGGTACCTTTTTTTCCCCTAAACCTCAAAAAACTAAAGTTTAAATATAGTTCCAAGAGCGAGAAACCCATTTTTATACAGCGTCAGTTATGCAATTATCCGGTAATGGCTATCTGAGCTTTGCTTTTCTCGACCCGTGTTTCCCGCATTTCAGAACAGTACCATATATATATATATATATATATATATATATATATATATATATATATATATATATACATATATACCCCCGTCAATAACCCCCGTATAATATACGGGGGTTATTGACCAGTTTACTCCCGAAATGTTCCCTATGCATTTTGTGTTTCAATTTTGAAAACACCCCCACCCTCCTTGTAATAGGCTGCTGTGTAAGTGTATGGGCAGGGAAGGTAAAGGATTTGGTGAAATTTTGAGAATTAATCCAATAGCTTAGTTATATGGCTTAGGAATTGCATGATATATTCAGCATGAGAGTACACCAAGAGCCCGTGCCACGCGTGGCGCAAGGAAACGCAGTGTGGTGTCAATTTTGTTCACGCCTGATTGAGCGAGTGGCACTGCAAGATGTGCATCAGGTGGTAGAAAGTGGGCAACTTCTCGTGTATGATTGTTACATGCTTTATTATTGCTAAGAGTTCGTGTTGCCTTTTTTCGCCCCTTATATATCAAATTCCGAAGACTTTCACTCTTTCAAAGGGTTAATTTCTGTAATATTGGGAGAGCAGGAAAATATTTTGGAGGTACAGACATAATCCACAGAGGTGTCGTTGGGAGGGGCGAGGGGGGAAGTTGCCCCCCTCCAATAATTTTGAAAAAAAAATATTATATAGCCCATGCCCCTTGACTATCAGGATATGAACCCCTCTTACTCCCCCTCTCTCCCAATAAAAATGCTCGAGATTCGCCTTTGATAATCCATCAAACTAAAGAAAATTTTACAGATATACATATTGTTTTTCTTTTGCCAGCGGTTTAAGTTTATTGCGAGAAAGCGAGTAAGGGTCTAATCTGTGTGGTTTGTACCGAAAGTATTGACTTCCGGCGGGATCGATGAATGTTATATTATCGTATGGAATGGATCGTATGGGAGAGGGGGGCTAGTTGAGAAGGGGGCAGGTTGATCAGGCCTGGATTCACTGAGTGATTTTTTTCTTAGAAAAAACTGGACTGATTTGATTTATCGTCAAAGTGCCAGGTGCACTCTGCCGCCGCGCTGCCTGTTCACAGAAAAGTGATTATAAAGAAAACACAGAAATTCCTTGGTCACTTGGTCATCTCTTTCTTTGAATTTTGGCTCATCAATTGCGTTCTGTTCAGTGCTTTCACTATCCTCGATTTTTTGGGGATTTCTCCGAAAATCTCGCAAAAATGGAGCGGCAAAAACGATTGGGCCTAGAAGCGTCCAAGCTTTAAATCTGGCCCTGAGGTTAATACAAAATTATTAAAAATCCATACGCATGCGGAGCCTCAAGCGGACCACCGAGAACCAGTCACTTTACAGTGACGCACCTTTATGGGTAGTTTTGGAGTTATGAGTCATAACCGTACCCGGGTGGGGGGGGTTACACAAAAACCTCAAAAATACATAAAAAATGTGTTTATATCCATTTTTGTTATGTTTTTATGAGTCAAACAAACATTTCGAGGGAAGGAGGGGGGGGGGTCAAACCCCCTACTCCCCTTGGGTACGGCCTTGGTTATGGCAGTGTTAGTTCATATGAGATGAAAAGTGTGATTTTGTAAACGAAAAGTGAATTCTTATATGTTGAATTGAATATATAATGTTTTTTGTTTTAATATTTTTATATGAAAAATAACTCCTCAACTATCATCACACCTTATTCAGCTGTTTTCAGCGAATGAATTAATTTAGATTTATTAAAATAAGCTATTATAGTTTCGATGTTATGTTACTTTAAATAACACGTGGGCACTTTAGGCAAGTTGATACGGCAGGTTGGGGGCAGATTGATATAGTGTATCAATGTGCCCCAGCATAATTTTTCGGTGATTCAATATGTTTAATTCAAATCGTGGTACGAACGTACAAGAGGAAGACAAAAAGAGGCAAAACACCGATACAATCCTTTGAAAAAGTATTTGTATCTGTTAAGGTTAAGAATATGACATTGAGGGAGGCAGCTACACCTTACGGAATCATTAAAATGACATTGTTTCTAATCATTAAGAAGAAAAATAAATGAGAGGGGGGGACTCACAATGGGTTATGTTAAGCCGATGAAAATATTTAGTGATGAACTAGAAGAACAGCTTAGAGAGTACGTCATAATATTCATCAAAATATATCATGGGCTGACTCCTCCTAGCTTTTAAATAGTAGTCTATGAACTAGCTATGGCTAACCGCTCAGAAGTATCAGTCCCCGACACTTGGATCAAACACAAATTAGCTACACGAGAATGGTTCAATGCATTCACGAAGAGACGCAATTGCCTATCAAACAGTTCGTGGTAACGAACTGTAAGTAAGGAGCGACCCGGCTCAATAGTAACCGAAACTTTAAAAACGGAATTTTTATACAAATAGATATATCAAAATAATCGGCTTTTTAAGCTGATTTCAAATAAGTAAAAACCGTTTTGCGATTCCGCCTCCGCAGCGCTACGGTCGGCGTTCTGCGCATGCGTGCTGGTTACCTACATCTCTTGTCTACGCACTGACGCCATTAAAGTCTGATTCTTCATTGTATACATTGCTTACTGAGTGTTTAAGATGCATCCGACAATCGTGAGTCCCGCTGATTGTGAAGTACGGGCTGTTATACGACTTCTTAGTGCTAAAGGCGTAAAACCGGTCGGTATTCATCGTGAAATCTGTGAAGTTTACGGACAAAACATTATGAGTGATGGAATGGTAAGGAAATGGGTGAGAGCATTTAAAGAAGGTCGCACAAATGTGCATGATGAAGAACGGAGTGGGCGTCCTTCGGTCTTTAACGAAGATTTGGTGCAGAAAGTGGAAGAAAAGGTGAGAAAAAGCAGACGCTTTACAATTTCATCAATGTGCGACTGGTTTCCTCAATATTCTCGTAATGTTTTGTATTGCATTGTGACTGAGAACTTAAATTACCGGAAATTGGGTTCACGTTGGGTTTCAAAAATGTTGACGGATTTGCACAAAACCCAACGTTTAGGCAGTGCATTGACTTTCCTTGAGCGGTACCACAATGAAGATGAAGATCTTTTAGACCAAATTGTTGCTGGTGACGAAACATGGGTGGCCTACGTAACAGCAGAATCAAAACAACAATCCAGTGGAATGGCGACATTCATCATCTCCCAAAACAGTGAAGTTTAAGCAAACAATTTCTGCCCGGGAAATCATGTGCACAGTTTTTTGGGACAAAAGGGGAGTATTGCTAGTGGAGTTTCTGCCTCGTAATGAGACAATCAATGCAGCGTCTTATTGTGAGATATTGAACAATCTGTGTCGTGCAATCCAGGACAAAAGACGTGGCAAGTTGAGTAGGGGTGTCGTTTTGCTGCATGACAATGCCCGTCCACATGTGGCTAATCGGACCAAAGATTTCATCAAATCTTTTAAATCGGAAATTCTAGATCATCCTCCATACAGCCCTGATCTGGCGCCCAGCGACTACCATTTGTTCCTGCACTTGAAGAAACACCTGGGTTTTCAGCGTCTTTAAGACAATAACGAAGTCAAAACAGTTGTGATAAAGTGGTTAACAAGTCAGGCGGCAGATTTTTATAAGGATGGTATTAAAAAACTGGTGCCATGTTATGACAAGTGCCTCAATATTCACGGAAATTATATATAAAAGTAGATTATGGTACAGGCTTTCATGTAAAAATTAAATTATTGCGATATCTTTGCACGTCTTTTTTTTTAATTCCAAAACAGTACTTACTTAAAAAATATGCCTCGTATCTCCTAGGGTGTTTTTTTTTAGGGAGAACGGTACTTCTTAAGAATCCAGAAACTGGCGATGAATTGCATCTAGAATCTAATGAAATCCTAATGGAAAAAACGGTTTCCGCTGTTTGTGGGGTATTGCTCACTCCGGGAACTATTTTTAAACTTTAGTTATTTGAGGTTTTAGGAGCAAAAAAAGGTACCTAGGTTAGGTTACGTATTTAATATATGCTCTGCTTCACCCCAACCCCCCCCCTAATGTGCAAATATAATTTGCACAAATTTGTTTTTAAACTATTATATTTGGTACTGGTGCATTAAGCGGGCACTGCTATATACTGTATGTGGAATGTCAGACGGGAAATGCTACAGTTGAACGGGAGGGACAGATACCCGGTACTAAAACAGTTGTTAGAGTGGAATTGAATTAATATGAATGTTAAAATTACAATTTGGGATTTGCCGAAGACAGAAAAAGAGGCAGTTAATTTTTTACAGGATGAGGGGTTATTGCCCAAGACAAAAGAGTGTGAAAATGGACACATCATGACTTTATACTTGTATGAGAAGCTTATTGGACAATTTTGGAGGTGTTGTGTACGGCAATGTAAGCAAAAAGTTGGTTTGCCTAACCTAATATTCCACATACAGTATATAGCGATGCCCGCATAATGCACCAGTACCTTATATATTTTCATCCTATTTTGTTTTATTTCATTAGCATTAACGAAACTTCACTTCGGTACTTTCGCATTATCAGGACTTCTGTAAAGTTCAACAAAATATGATACTGTCATACGGGAAAGACGCAATGAAAAACTCGTTTTTTACAAGATCATTCAATACACCGCAGTAGAGAAATACATTCTATAGCGTGGTTTCAAGATATTTAAAGTGTTTTTTTTTGGTGTTTTTTTTTTTTTTTTGGGGGGGGGGAGGTACCTAAGTTAGGTTAGGTTAAGTATTTAATATATGCTATACTTTGCCCCCCACTCCCCCTAATGTGCAAATATATAGCCCAAATTTGTTTCTAAACTATTATATAGTCATCTCATTTTATTTTGTTTCATTGGCATTAATCAAACTTGACTTTTTAGAGAGGCCCTGATAATGCGAAAGTACCTTCACTTCTCGCGAGTTTCTGGATTCTTAACAAGTACCGGGAGAAGTTTATTGCAAATGGGCCACCCGATTACATTGGTAAATCATGCACAACACTTTCATAACCATGTCCGGTCACCAAAAGACAATCTATGTCTGATATTATTAGACAACCATCCTTCTCATCTCTCAATGGACGTGTTGGGCTTTTGTAGACACAATGATATTGTATTGATGTCGTTCCCACCACATACTTCTCACCGCTTGCCACTGTTGGTCATACCTATCTTCGTGCCTTTCAAAAAAGTTTTATTTTGCTGCAGTAGATAACTGGATGACAAGTAATCCACTTAAGACTATTACTATCAACTATATTCCTGGAGTAGTCCAAAATGCTTTTCCTAACACTATCACACCCAAGAACAAAATTTCGGGATTTGAGAGATCCGGCATTGCACGATATAATCGGCAAATATTTACAGAAGATGAATTTTTGCCAAGTTTTGTCACCGACAGTCTAGTAACGGCTAATGAAGATATTTCAATCACTGGAACAATTATCGATGTATATAGCTCTTTTCCTGGTCCATCAACTTCAAACAAGGCCCTCTAACCAACTTGATCAGGTGCTGGCACTATAACGCATTTTGAGTCCAGTAGACATTCCCCCGTTTCCCAAAGCTGGCGAAAGACAACCGAGTAAGAAAGGAAAGCAACCTCTGAAGTCGGCAATTTTAACGAGCACACATCTTGAAGAATTAAATATAAAAAGAAAAAAAAATGTTTCAACTGAAAGTAAAGAGCAACATTAAAACTTAAAACTAACAGAAATTATTACGTATATGAGGGGGTTGCCCCCCCCCCCTCAATACCACGATATTTACGCTAAAGTTTTTTTTAGAACTTTTAAAACAGTTTATCATTTTATTAATTATTCTTAAATAATTGAAACAAAAATTCAAACTTTAGTGTAAAGAGCGAATTTTTTGAGGAGGAGGCAACCTCATCATATACATAATAATTTCGGTTCGTTTAAGTTTTAATGTTGCTCCTTACTTCCAGTTGAAAAACTTCTTTTTTAGTTAATTTCTGATCTCTTTTAATTAATGCCGGAAATCCGGCTCCCCCTCTATGGAAAATTCCCTTCCACCACGAAACATTCCTCAATAGAAAGTTCCCCTCACTGAAAAATATATGTAGGCTATACTTCCCAATAACCAATACTATAAGTAAACAATGGGCAAAATTCATAGTTTGTAGCCATTCCCCGGGGACTGTGGGGGGTCAAGTCATCCTCAAAGACATAGTTATTAGGTTTTTCGACTCTTCTGGAAAAATTACTATCTCAAAATTTTGATCAGATGACTTTAGGGGAAAATGGGCGTGGGAGGGGGCTAGCTGCCCTCCAATATTTTTGGTCACTTAAAAAGTACACTAGAACTTTTTATTCCTGATCAAATAAGCCCTCTCCCGATCACTCCTGAACTTGAAACTCTTAATTCAACTTTACTCTGATACCTTTCATTCACTAATGGAGTGAAATATTGAGTAGGTGTTATTTTAACTGCTATTAGACCCATTTTTTAGGTGTTTTATTTGCTTAGTCCTATCCGCAGTTTTTGAAGTGACGCACGGCTTTGTAGAGGAGGAGCATTAATTTGGAAAAAATGCAAATTATATGGAAAAACAGATAAATCAACAAAAAATTCATAACAATTCGATTGTTTGAGGTTGTGGGCATGGGCTTCAAAGACCCAATTTCTACTTAGGTATATTCCCGCTGGACTTCACCTACAGTGTTTGACAGTGATAGTTAGTAGCTATAGACCGACCATGTAAATAAAATCTCGGGGAGGGGGTAAGTCCGTCGTGAAAGCCAAATTACATTGATTGTGTTGCGCTTGGCTCTCGCTGAATCAAATAACACATCTTATGAGAATAATGCGTGATTCTAGTTTCAATCCTGAATTTGATTTCACTTTCTGTTTAAAAGATCAAGAACTTCCAAAAGTCAATTGGAATTGAACTATAAAAATTCAAATTCGATTGAGCGTAGAAATTCACAACGTTTACAATAAACTTTCTCAAGTATGGGGCCTTGTTATAAATCAGTGCGAGAAGCGTAATGAGGCGCACTTATGCCAGTGTGGGGGCTTTTTTGAATTGGCTGTATATTGAGTTATTTCAAATCGAACGCTTTGGAGAAATTACACTTCTGACGCATTAACGCACGAATGGAACCTTGGGCGTAGTTTTGTGTTAGTGGCTGCGCTCTCTCTGACGTCGCATCTGATAAAACTTAAAGGAAATTGCACTGCGGCAGTGAATTTAGCATTTAGTGTAGGCCTGACATAATACTTCAGCTCTAATGGTCGTCAATTTTAACGAATATACACACTCTTTTCGGTTTATCTACTGGTAGCTTGTTGAAAAAAAAACTGCAATTACAGTGAATTTTCTGATTACTATTTGTAATTTTCAGGTTGGAGGTCACACCCGGTTCTTTGTCCTTGATAGGTCAACACTGTGCAAGCAATTAATTGCAAGAGAATTGAACTTCTACCTTCGTGCTCCAACAGAAATAAGACCATTTCTGCCAAATTTCAAAGGTAATCCATTCAAACCTGTTAATGAGCCAATTTTTTTTTTTGAACAATTAACAACTTAACTATATAATGATACAGTCTCGTAAATCCTGCTATCAGAAAGTGTTTTTTGCTTTTTTTTTGTAACGGGCCATGTCCATTGATAAATTAGACACGGATAGGGGATTAACTTTTAAAAGAAACTAAACTTCTAGACCAGTGGTTCCCAACCGATTTTACGCCATGTCCCACCTCGGCATTTCTAAAATCCTGATGCCCCCCTCGTGATGTTTAAATTTTGTTACCCAAAATATAAAATATATTTTTTTATATTTTTTAAATATATTTTTCGAAAAAATATATTTTTTCGAGTTGTCCTCTAGGTGTATTTTATGTGGATGAAATTGTTATCTGTATGCAACACCTTTCACACAATGCATGACATCGTTACGATACAATCGTGGATGTTTTGCTCTTTAAATGGCTGTGAATGTGACTTCATTTACATGTTTTTTTTTTAATTTATGGCTCTAGAGTATTGTCAGTCGAAGGGTGTACATCCTGCCTATGACCCACCAAAATATTCCATGCCCCACGTTGGGGATCGCGGTTCTACACCATTTGACTAATTGAAGTGAGTGGAGGAAAACCTAGATGAGTCCGATGGTAATTATGTAAAATCCGTTAGGCATACAAACCATAAACGTGATTGACCAATCGCACTATAGGATTGATAAATCATTATTAGAGGCATACTACATAATGGGATAAATATAATCCAACGACCCAGTTTTAGCACCGGGGATAGACCTCTGCTTGATAATATGGGATCCGGGGTTCAATCCCAGCTGCCACAACGCCCGGTATGGCATCTATATTATGCATTAGCGTAAGGTGTATTTCAGTTTATATTCGAAAGAGGCTTAACTTTTTACCTTCTGGCGGTTCAGAGTATTTATTCATCAATAATTTAACAACGAACACTTCAACGTCTTCAACTCAGTCTTCCCCGTACGGCTGTATGGTCCGGATAAAACAGGGGAGAAACAAAAATGAAACAAAATACGCATACACCCAATAAATATTTTTAACATAATGCATTCACGTCGCCAACCTAAACAATTCCCAAGATCACAAGCTAGGCAGGGGGGTAGGACATTATTCCACCAACTCAAATAAACGGCAAACCCAATCCGGAGAAGTAAACTCCAAGGTAAACCTTTCCTTTGAGTTTTCTTGGTTTTATTGTTGTGTTTTTTATTTACTTTAATAAAACCTTTTTATAGAAATAAGGAAGACAAATGTATAGCATAGAAGGCTTGACTTAATGCAAATTATTTTTTTGGGAAGCCAGCCGTCGGGCAAGTCAAGACTGGTTTCTAAGAAGTGTCTGTTGGTTTTCAAAAAAGCGAGAGTGAATTCTACGAAGCGACAGTGTATCTTTTTTACTCAGTTCAAGGTTGTTTTCTTAGTTCCCTTTTTTATTCAAATTAGTGCTCTTGTACAAAATGCTTCAAAGTGGCAATTCGAAGTTTAGAGGGAAAATGAAGCTCCATTGGTGAGTTTTGCATGTTGAATTACCTCCTTATAGGTGGCACCTTTTTGAAGCATAATGACATTCATAAATACAGGTGGACCTCCCAAGATGAAACATTAAAAAACAAATTGATCACTTTCCGACTCTTAGTAGATGAAGGACAAGGTTGATAGAAGTACAAAGATTTACGAGATGTACGAAACGATGAAGTGCATTGATCTAGGGTTAGACTATAAACTTTCTGTTGTGAGTCTCAAGATGAAATGCCGCTCTAATAGACTACGACAGCAAACAAAATCCCGTTGAAACTTTGACACGGTGAAACACAAGGGCAAAGAAGTCAAGGACTTTGACATGGAGAAACTCAAGGACGAAGATGTCGAAGAGGACTGAAAACCATCCGCTTAAATTAGAAAGATACTACCAAAGAAGTTTTCAGCTTTGGAAAACCATTATCCGAATGGCAGGTCCAACAGGAAAATTTGACCTAATCAATTTTTTAAACTGAAACAAATCATCCTTCATCGTGACCCCTCTCCTAGCTTCATAAAGACCAACATACAGAGAGGCAAAAATAAAGTGAAAAATTGCGCCAGCTGAAACACGTGACAATGGCTAAATGAGAAAGCTTGACTTGTAGAAGAAGGGGCCCGACGAGATGACGCAAGGGGTACATACTACCTAACCAAAGAAATCGTCTAAAAAGCTAGTTCACAAAATAGGCCAATCAGTAATACAGATGAAACGCTTCTAACAACCCCGAGAAGGGGAAGAAAAGATAGGCCAGATACTTAGAAAATCTACTCAATCGCCCATCACCTTCTGTCCCAATACAAATTCTACATTATTTTCATTACGAAGTCTTTCACAGACTCCTCCTGAAGCGCTAGTGGCCTGAAAGACGAAGGAGACTTTGTAAATTTTTTTTCCAGGGTAATGGTCTATGGATTATTTTGGGTGCCCGTTTGACTGCCCATATTTTAGACAGTAAGCTATACCAAATATGGTTCTATTTCATGTTCTAGGTGTATAAAGAGTGAAAGGCTGAGATGGCTAAGACACGTTCTGCGGATGAAGGATGCCATATTGGGAAATATTGTCCTTTTTGGCCAACCGTCCTGGGTCAAACGAAAAGTAAGTCATCCCCGAATGGGTTGGGGGGGGGGGTGCAAATCGAATTTAAGAAAAATATGAACTTCTTGGGAGGTGTAAAGGGGGGGCTCTGAATAGATTAGGATGGAGAAAGAACGTACGTAGCTGTTTTGGCCTCAGACGGTTTGGTTCGGCAGGGAGTTGTCAGTAGTAGTGGTAGTAGAGTACGTTGGAACACTAAGTCCTGGGAGCTTAATAATGATTTAGATGAATTGGTTTTGTATAATCAAGGTTTTGAGTATATAACAGGTTGTAAGGATGGAAACAAACCATTTGGGTTTCCTTATTATTAAATTTGTCTCAAGAAATTGAGTCATATGAGTCATGACAATTGCAGTAAAAGACTGTTTTTAAGAGTTAACTCTACTGGCTTTTGACATTTTAGGGCTAAAAAACAAAAAGACTAGGATTTGAAAATGACGATTTTTCTGTCAGTAACTCCTTTATCAAACAACAAATTGACATCAGCAATTAAAACAATTTCAACATAGTCTCCCCAGTAAGCTTTTGACATTTTAGGGCTAAAAAACAATAAGACTAGGATTTGAAAATGACGATTTTTCTCTCTTTAAGTCCTTTATTAAAAAACGAATTGACATCAGCAATCAAAACAACTTCAACATAATCTCCCCAGCAAGGCTCCATGGCCAGAAAAGAACAGGGGAGAAAAAATACCCACGAAAAATATATATAAAGAAACAAACAAATCCAGTCACCAAACTCAAAAATCTTCAGTCACAAGCGAGGCAGGGGTAGTGCATGACTTCATCAGCTCTAATAAACAACCAAAGCCAGCACAGAGACATCGACTCCAGGGATAACCGAAAGAAAAAAAAAATCAATTACTAGCTATATGTCCTGTAACGTTGTCTTTGAAGATGTCAAACGAGCTGCAGCTTCATGCAGACTGTGGGAGCGAGTTCCGTATCATGTTACAAGCTCTAGGGGGGTTGAGCCCGCAATGATGGATTATGAAGTATAGCAAGTTTTAAGAAATGCGGCGATGATAAAAAAGAAAAAAGCGAATGATCAAAACCAGAAACGTGGAGATAATAAAAAACAAAAAAGCGAATAATCAAAAACAAAGGATATGTTATTGCTGCAGTAGAAAGGTTGTCAAATAACTTAAGGAAAGTGAAAGAAGTGCACGGCTGAGAATAATGGCATTTCTAATCAAGAAAGGGTTTAAATAAAGAAATAGTCTCCTGAATAATATTCCTAGCTTTATGTTAAATGTTTGAAAGTACCTCAGTAACGAGGGAATGGTTTACATCTAAATAACATTTGAATATGAAAAATCTGACTCAACTATGGTGTAGAAAAGGGTTTTAAGAATAAACCCTGGAAATACTGACGGATCTAGGGGATGGGGGACCCTGGTTCCTCCAGGATTTTTTTTGGTGCCCTCATTCCGTGTTTTTTTTTTTACTTTTTTTTTAAAATGAACTTGTCAATATGGTCAATTACTGGTGCCCTTGTCACATCCCCCCTCCCCAAGATTTTGCTTTAGATCCACCTTTGCCTGGAAATGTGTGTTTTAGCTTGCCAATAATTCTTAGATTCTCTGAGACTTTCATTTTGATCAGGCCAATATGATGCTGGAGTGAAAGATGTAATTTGTAGCTTTAATTATTTGTTATTTTTTTTATATATTGTAGATCTTCATGGCAAGGTAGGCTTCATTTCCCTGTGTGTTGTGATTCCAGTTGTTGCGACTTACTCCCTGTGAAATTATTAGAAATCGTTTTCTTAAATAAGATTATTTCCAGGTGTTATTCAGCTTTCTCCAAGAGGCTTTCAGCGTCTTCATCCTGAGGAAATAGACATCGAAATGGGCTGCGACGTTGACACGTGCAAAGAAAATTGTTTGAGTGTAAAACATTGCATACGTGTTCAAAACTGTGAAGGATCTGTCGTATACGATCTTGCTGACCGAGAGGGGAGCTCCACTCCCACATTAGCTAATATTGATATCGGTGGTACGTGCTTGAGGAGGAACAGTAGTTCTTGTAAGTTTTTCTAAGTTTTTTTCTAATCTTTTTTTTTTATTAATTTGACTCTATCAATTTTAGTGCTCTCACTGAAATTGGTGATCACTTCACCTGTGTTTCTCCATAATAATTCTCAGGCTGTAGTGAAACCCTAGTGTTCGTGTATTGAAATTCGTTGCAACGTTGAAATGTGCAAATAAAATTGTATTAAGTGTAAAATCGCATGCGTGTTCAAAATTGTGATGGATCTAAATAGCCTCTATGATATTCCTGATCAAGAGGGGTGCCCACTCACACACTAGCTTCCACTGGTATTGTTGGTACTTGATTAAGGAGGAACATCACCTCGTGTAAGTATATTTATCGTTTATAAATTCTATTTTTCAGCTTTTTTTGTGATCCATCAGTCAGGGCCGTATCCAAGATTTGTTTCGAAGGGGGGGGGTTATTGCGTAAAGAAATTTATGGTGATTTCGAAAAAGAGCCTGGGGGGGGGTTAAAAATAATTTTTTTTTGGGGGGGGGACAAAAAACTTAAAAAAACGCATCAAAAATTTGTTTATATCCATTTTTGTTACGTTTTTTACGAGTCGGACAAACATTTCGGGGGGTGGGGGGTTCAAACCCCCTGGATACGGCCTTGCCATCAGTACTAGCCCTCTCACTGCAATCGGTGCATCACTATACCTATACTTTCCCCCAAATTCTGGTCGTAGCGGAATTCTATTGCTCTTTCAATGAAACGTTAACAAAGATTTTGAATCACAATACCCTGTGTTCATTATGACTTTCTCAGGTGAAGCTGGTGACGTCTCAGGTGACGTGAAAACAGCTTTTTGTTCACCAAATTTTACTATTCTTAGAAAAGGTCACTGTCGAATGTGCCTATGCTACCTTTTGCAGCCTTAATGGAGCCACTATGGAGACTAAGAAAAAAGCATGGGTGACTTCACCTGAAAAAGCAACATGAAGACAGACCTAATTCTTTTCATGACTTTTCTGATTTGCTGATTGTAGAGTTCGTGTAGTTTTGTAGAATCCAAGCATGCTAAGTATTGATAATAGAATCTCCGTCCCCAAACTGCAGCGAAGGGGGGGGGGCGCTGAAACAGAGGAAATCTAAGCGCCTGAAATAGTAAGTGGTAATTCAAAAGTTAAGCGGTAAATAGTAAGCGGTAAAATAGTAGTGGTAGAAAAATAGTAAGTGAAAAAATGGGTAATGTGATATAGCAGACATTTCACGATCAGAAAAACTAGAAGTACATTTCATATTATTAACGACCACCTTTTTTTACAATTGGTATTCTAGATATTGTTAAGCAGTTTTAATACCAAAATCTCACTTTTCTCAAATTTGTGTGCCCAGAAGAGGGAAAAAAAAGATCATTAAAAAATGTAAGCTTCTAAATATTTTGGGAACAAACTAAGACAAGATGAAATGAATGCCAATCAATTAAAGTTATTTTCTATTTTTTGGGGAGGCGGTAACCTGTAAATTTAAGCTTGACAAAACATGCCCCATGACACCTTTTGGATACTTGCTGCCGGAGTAAATATAAAAAGAATTAGAAACAACTAGCGACTTTGCTACTAGTATAATGTTGCACTGAAGAATAAAAAATAAATAAAAATTGTTTCAGTTAGTCTCCAAGGCAAACATTGACTAGTTAAGCAAAAATGTGCTCCCATCATTGGCCAAATATGATAAGGCGAAGTACAGGAAAAAGAAAAGAAAAACAACCAAAACCGAAACACATGAACAAGAATCCAATTACTGTACTAACTGGTGTCATAGCAACACTATTTAACGATAAAAATAAAACATGAATTATTTAAATATTACTGCACTAAGCACGGCCATGCACGAACGTACAAAAGTACTAACCACTACTGAATTAGAGCATGATACCAATCATTCTATGAAGAATTGAGTTTGCAGTTATGCTTGACAATTAATTTAGTAATTGCAAGATTAGGGCCAGCGAGTTTAAATTTTCTGAGCAATGGGGAATTCCAACGCCAAGGTGGGGACGGAAGCAAATATTTAGCGAACCGAAATAAAATTGACCGGACTTTCAGACAATCATTTCTATTAAATAGCTTCCAAAATGGAGTAATATATAAAATGTGACGGAGGGCTTCGGAATTGAAAAGGCTAGCTAATAATGGGCGGATGAGTCGAAATTTTGCTGCAACAATCAATCCATAGGAAGCAGATGTACGTCTTGTGAGATGGTCTAGCTGCATGGATCTGGTGTGGCGTAGCGAGAAACCAATGGGAAGACCTAGATAACCGAAATGGTCGACTACCCTAACAGTGGTATCCCGAAGTGCGATAAAAGACAATGGCTGACTTTTCAATTTACAAATCGCTATTTCAGACTTTTTGGGAGGCTTATACAACCATACTAATGGATTTGCTGGGTGCTTTTTGCTGTGCAGTGGGTGGCGAGAGGTTTGTTACCTTCCGCCGATTTTTGTACGAGCGCCACGTGTGGATAAGATCCGTCATGTCTGGTATAGTTTCACCACGCTTGATGCGTGCTACGTGGTGTACTGATTTATAAGATTTGATCCATTGCTGGGTGCTAGATGCCGTTGGATGCCTTTGTCAAAGATAGGGATGAATATCCTCTCCGATCTGTTTTCCATACTTTTTAGCAGGGTCTTTTGGATAATCAATCCAGGGAGGTACGTGGGGGGGGGTGATGCCTCAGGGACAAAAAATAGTCTCTGCTTGCGTGCCTGAATGAACTTGCTAAAATCTTATTTTCTCTGGTCTTACATCATTCTGATTAGATTGATTGGTACTTGTATGATATAGTCCCTACCGCTCAAGTTTTTCATTCATTGGTGCATTATAAAACCAGTGTTTTCGTTAGCTTCTTTCAGCTTAACGTGAGACAAGACAAAGAGAAGTGACAGAATAGATGGGAAATATATAATTTGGGCCATATATTTGCACATTAGTGGTAAAGTATTTGGAAAGTTTGAAGTTAGAAAACAATTCTTACTTCATAATATGCAGAATAATTGTACTTAATACATTGGGCACGCAGACCTGCTATACTTTACCCCCACCCCACCCCCTAATGAGCAAATATATAGATCACATTTGTTTCTAAACATGGGCGCCTATAAGCTGTTTTTTAAGGGGGTTTACCTGGTCTAATCGGAACTTCCAATGCTGCATAGTAAAAATCTCAAACAAAAGTATAGAAATATAAGGCAGCGTCATTCAGCCAAGGGGGGCTGGAGCCTCCCTCTGCCCCCCCATATGGGTGCCCATGTTTCTAAATTATTATATTTTTATCATATTTAGGTATATTTCATTAGGATTGAGCGTCTGAGAAGCGTTAGAAGAACATTAGATTGGGGCTATATCATACAAGTACCGATTTTTTTTTTCTTAACTGAACTGTCAAGATGCTAGAGGTTGCTGGCTTTTCCGAAAAATGACCAAAGAACTCAGTCAAAAGTGCCTAGATTTAAATTTGTCTGGCCAGTATGAAATTGACCGAAGAAGAGCGATGATATTCTGATTAAAGTCTCTTAGACCACGTTCCGAGCAGAAGGAACATTGATTTTCCGAAAACAGCCCGAGAACTAGGTAGTAGTCCTCAGATTTTCTTTAAAAGTTTCTGCCTAACCAGGTACATACAGTGGAGTCTTTTTCGGTGGGAGGGGGGAGGGGAAATGAAAAGAAAACAAAATTTACTCATGGTCTGAGTAAGTAGAGCCCAAAAATTCGTTAAAATCCAGGACTTAGGAAGGGGCTAAGGCCGCAAGGTCTTCCTGCTACGTGAATCCCTGTGTCAAAGAATTTAAACTCTTAGCAGATGGATTAGCTGAAAAATGGACCTTGTGTTAGACAGCTCTATATAACCGTAAACACGATTGGAGGCATAGCTGTAGGTACATTTGCGGGGAGAGTCATAAATATTAATTTCAAGTTAGGATATTGTAGGCTAATTCAATACCAGCTCCCTCACAGCCCCCTCACAATAAATTAACTTTGCATCCAAACTTTGCGTCCATGCTTTTTAACATACAGTCGCATATTGAAAGTTACACTAGTTGTACATACCTATAGTTTGGAGCCTCGAGATCAACTATTGAGAGGGACGTGGCGTGTTCCTTTAGAATAAGATGCGTAGCAGAAGTTCGCCTTTAGATCCAAATACCTTAAGTTTGGCCTGATAGAATATTAATATTTTCGTGGAGGTATTTGATTGGATCTTCAGTATTTTTTACTCTACCCCTCCCCTGTTTCAGGAATGTGTGTATATGCATCTTAGCAAGTGGTGTAGTTGATATTTTAGAAACTTATGCTAAAATGTAATCTTGTTTGTTTTTTGTTGTTTTAATGTGGAAAATTAATTTTACAGGTGTTTTTGTTTGTCTTAGGATATTTGTTTTGACCTTTGTATTTTTGGCTGTTTGTGGTTTGACTTGAAACCTGATATTGGTACAATTTTTTCGTATCAATAAAAATCTTATCATACAAAAAAAAAAAATTAAAGGGTATTTTGAATCTGTTGGCCAAATATTTATATATTATCCTCCCAGCTCTCTTACTTTTGTTTCTTTTAAAGCTTTCCGACTCTGTTTTGTATGAAAATTAGGCTGATGAAGAATTTACTTGATATATGCAAAAAATAAAAAACCTGCTGTGAGTTTCTATAGCAACAAAAAAGAATTACTGCATGGCAACACTGTTCTTTTTCCATTGTCTCTCAGGCTTATGCTCTGTAGCTTCATTGTTGCGTAACACTGGATAAAAATCAATACTAAAACAAGTCTAGTGTTTCTCGTCTTGTCAACTCTATCCCCTAGAAAAGAGACGCCTTCAAGAAAAGTATTTGTTTAGTTCTTGTCAGAGACACTTTTTTTGGGAGGGGGGTAGGGGAGGGATGCTCTTTTTTCTTGGCGAAGACGGTCGGAAACATTACTTGCACTCCATTTGAAGACAATGTATTAATATCTGACTTTTAGGAAAGGCAAGGCTCAAACCTCCTCCAAATAGTCATCACTTAGCGCCATCATTTAGCCATCATGCCTCCTCTATCTTTGTCATCATCACTGTATATAAATAATAGATACTGTATATAATATATAATTATATAATATATATATATATATATATATATATATATATATATATATATATATATATATATATATATATATATATATATATATATATATATATATATATATATATATATATATATAATATTAGGTACTGGTGCGTTATATGGTCACTTTAAATATTTTACAAGGAAACCAGTCACGAAAAACCCGCCAGACGGGTTAATTGCAAGAGACCGCTTTCGAGAAATGCAATGCAAAGCGTGGTTTTCATTGCCTTTACGATATTTAAACTGTTGTTTTTTGGGGTTTAGGGGGAGGGAGAAAAGGTACCTAGGTTAGGTTACGTATTTAACATCTGCTATGCTTTACCCCCCCCCCAATGTGCAAATATATAGCCCAAATTTGTTTATAAACTATTATATATTCATCCTATTTATTTTATTTCATTAGCATTAACCAAACTTGACTTTTTAGAAGTGACCATATAATGCACCAGTACCTTATATTAATTGTATACAGTGGTCATCATTTAGCGGGCTCTCAAGGATAGCGTTTGATCATAATCCCGTTTTTTAAGGAATGATGAAAATCCTATCTGCACCACTGGGGGAAAAAGAGGAATCTTCACCCCATACAAACCATCCAAGAGGAAGTTTTTGAGTAGAATGTTTGACTTATTTTAAATCTGCATATTTAGCCCATGATTTTAAGCGTCACACCCTCTCTCGAAAAATTATGGGATTGTTAAATAAATATGCAGCATAGTCCTAATCAAAAAATGTTTTTGGGTGTTTTAAGTTTGAAATTTGTGGGATTATAATCTCTTTAGCGCCGCCCTGGTGTCGAACAACCACATTATTGTTCGCAATAAAGACTAGTAATTTTTAATTAACGGTTTGAAGAATCTTGGGAAGATTTCAAATTCAGTAATTCAGTAACTATCAAAATTCTTTCTTTACCACGTCTAAAATTTTGATCTAAATGAATTTTTTTATGAGGGAGAAACACTGTACGCGGATGCAAAAGACGGGACTAAAATTGAACTGGAACAAAATAATTTCTTAGACCACACTGCTTTTCCATTTACGAAAAATTAAGCAAGAAAAACGGGTTTTAATTTTTATAAAGCAGTGAATAAATACAATAAAATAAACACTTAATTAAACAAAACACTTTTTTTCCGTTGAGAAAGGCTCCCGGACGTGGGGCAGAAATATTCGGAGTATTTTTGTTTAATTGAGTGTTTATTTTATTGTATTCACTGCTTTATAAAAATTAAAACCCGTTTTTCTTGCTTAATTTTTCAGAACTGGAACAGCGGAGATTATTATTAAGCAAAACTGGTGCGTTAAACGTACACTTTTATATGCTAATGAGAGACGAAACCCGCCAGACTGGTTATTTTCAAGAGACCGCTATGTAGAAATGGAATGCAAAGAGTAGCTTTCATTGCATTTACGATATTTAAACTGTTGTTCTTTGGACTTCAGGGGGGGGAAGGTACCTAGGTTGGGCTAGGTTACGTATTTAATATATGGTATGCTTTACCCCCCCACCCCCCTAATGTGCAAATATATAGCACAAATTTGTTTCTAAATTATTATGTATTCATCCTATTTTATTTTATTTCATTAGCATTAACCAAACTTGACTTTTCAGAAGTATCCGTATAATGCTCGATTACTTAAGCAATAAAAGTAATTGATATAGTCTATTGAGTTTAAATTTGTCACAGATCAAATAAGAGACGGAATGTCTACAAGTACTGGATTTCACCAAACAATGTTATATTGTTATAAATGTTATATATGGAAAAAGGGTACTACTTTGTTATGGTGGGGGGGGAGTGGCTCCTCAAGGTACACAGCGCTTAACCAAGATATATCACCGAGGGAAATGTGACAAGAGCACCAATAATTGACCAAATTGACAAATATTGACAGTAGATGTTAGAAAAGTGTTGGATAGACACCAAGCTGCATATTCTCAGCGTGAACGCGCATGTCATTCTTCACTGGGCAATATTTGAGTCCGTAAGATTAATAAAAACAAAGGTCACACTCAGTTCTAATCAGTATAACTTTATTAAATGTTCTTTTATGTGTATCTTTAATTTAATTTAAGTTTTGGTGTTTTTTGCTAATTCTTTAGAATTTTCACATTCTTCAGTTAATTTCTCCCATATTTTATTGAAACACCGACGGAAAATTTATCTTCCTGACCGTTTTAAAATCTAGGTATGTTGAAAACAAATAAAAAAACGAAAAAACAAAACCCTTGAAACCTATTTTGACGAAGTCAGATTTCTGACGGCTTTCATAGCAACTTTAAAAGGAGTTCGGTTAATATGATAAATTATTTATTATTTATTTTTTGGCTAAATAAAACCACGAACCTTGTATCAAGATTCCCCGGGGAGATGATGCCCCGGGGAGGTATTATGTATTTCCCATTTTTTGTTCTTCCCTATTTGTAAGGCTTAGAAAATTAAGACTTGTCTCAACCGAGAGAAAATAAAGGTTTTCCTGAATTTGATTTGGGTCTACTATCTTTGACCTTTGGTTTTTAAAACAGAATTCTAATGATTTGAGTAGAACTTTAAAACCATATTGGGAATTTGTTTTCAATTTTGATAAATCTTTGAAACCTTATAAATCCAGATATAGCTAGGTACTATGTTCAAAAGCCGTCTCATGGGCCTTATTTGATTCTTACACCTATTTCTATCAGTTTTGTTTGGTAATCCTGTTGCAAGATTATAAACTAGCAGAAGAAAATGGTCTCAAGTTTCTCAAGTTTTGCAGCACATTTCCCACCAATTACGCTACACTAGACACAGAATCGAAGTGAAAAGTTTTTAGGATTGGTTTTTAACAGTATTTTTGTTCCAATTATGCAATTAAATACATGCCAAAGTTCGCTGACACTGCTAAATGCCGATTTTTCCACTTTGGCCAACGGGGTAAAATGCTGCAGATATATATATGTTTTTGCTACAAAAATCTTTTCAGGGGGAAAATCTGTACCATTGAATTCGCCTCTGACCTGAATTCTGTGGTATATCTAACTCGGAAAATTGTACTTCCGAAAATTGTATTTTCATGTATATGCGCGTTTTTACCTTTGGACGGCCGTTCAGTTGCTTAGAAACTGAAATGCCTTCTCTCGACGCGTCAGCAGTACTTGCGATAGCGAAATCAGCCTACGACATCGATTATTGTTTCCCGCTTATATCTTTTCAGTATCATTAACGGCCGGAAAAAAGCCGATAGCCTACTACGTGGACTACGCAGCGTTCGAAAAGGAGTGTTTAAAATCTTCTATCACGCTTTTCTCTGAACGAGTATTTGAGAATTACGCCGGTTTCATTCTCAGATCACGAATGGCCATCCTTGAAACGGGGGTGTCAATTAGGGAAGGAGGAACTTTGCCTCTCCTTTCAAGATTTTCCCTTAGACTTTGAAAAGTGCCCTTTTCGGTATTTTCATTGGAAAATGGCTTATTTGGTATTTTCTTTGAAAAGAAATGAAAATAACGATTTTTAAATCTCTCCTAGATTTTTAAAAATATATTTTTACCTCCCCCACGCCATACTACATCACTGGCGGATCCCCATGTTTTTCTTGCACCCTCATTCCTTGTTTTTATCTGCTTTCACTCTCTTTTTTAAAAATAAATTTGTCAATTTGGTCAATTATTGGTGCTCTTGTCACATCCCCCCCAAAGATTATTCTTATTGATGCCCTTGACACATTCCCCCCCCTAAGATTTTGCTCTAGATCCACACCTGTTCTACATTTCCGTAAATTCTGGGGCGTTAATTCACAAAAATTAGGAAGCAAAAACAATTTTTTTCAAAATCTAGGGCGGATTGATTATTTTTCAATAAAAGCACGCCAACAAGGCCAATTTCCGATGAAAATACTAAAAATAGGTATTCTTCAAAATCTAGCATTGACAAAAAAACTTCGAAGCCAATGCCCCCCCCCCTCCGTCAATGGAACTGCATGAATTGCGCCACTGCCTTAAGAACTCGCCATAGATTAACGTTATGAAATGTTTTTGTGTTTAGCTGAAATAAATTTAAGATAATTAATTAGTTATCTTTAAAAGGGCAATTGGCAATGTTTGAATTACAAAAAAGAACAAATAATATTACGTCAGACAGCATTAAATATTCTGCTCATGGGTAATTGGGAAATGGATAAAGTTCAGAAACTTGGTTGCTTTTTCTCTCGTTACTGGGTAATATAATTTTTATTTATTTTTTAATATATTTTTATTTATTGCCGAGTAAATATTTGGCATGTGATATAAAACCAAAGTCACGCCTTTGTTTTATCTTGCCAATTTTTATCTGGGTTTTTGATTCTACAGCTATCTGGTTTTTCTAACGTCTGACGTAAGACTGAAATCATGTATTTATTTTTCATTTTTTATGCGTAATTCGCAGTAGAACCTCGACAACATCAATTTTTTAGTTAATTAGATTTTACAACCAGTTGAAGCTTCCCTTACCCTTATTGTCCCAGCATATTATATTTATAATATATATTTATTATGTATTATATATAATATTTATGCTGTGCTTATTGTAGAAAAAAACTATAAACTTTTTACTACGAAATTAGAGGAATATTTTATATCTGTTTCTCTGTGGTATAACCTTTATCCAGGTCGTATCCAAGAGGGGGCTATTGGGTTTGAACCCTCCCCCGATTTTTTTCGACTCGTTAGAAGTAAAAAATGCATATAAGTACATCTTTAATGTCTTTTGAATATTTTGTACCCCCTCCCCCAAAACTAAAATGTTGGATACGGCATTCACCTCGGAAACCAGAATGGCTCGATAAAGTGGACTTCAGAGCCAGTTGAAGTTTCCCTAACCACGGAGAAACTGCCTGTAAAAAAATCTCTTCTTTTTACGGCTTAAAATATTACTAAGAGAGCCAATCAGATGGGATTTAACTTCTCCTTCTTTTTCCTGGTTTCAATTTCGGCCAGAAAGCTTAAAAGCCAATCAGGTTTTAATAAGGTAGGGTTTCTTCTCCCTCCAGAAATAAGCAATAATGTGATTGGCCTACGAAAATACATTAGAGATAATGATCAACGTAAAGTTTCTACCATGGAAGTATACCTTGCATACCTTAAATTCCATTGTGCAACCACAAAAAGAATGGCATCTTGTGGAAAGCCTGTCACATATATAATGTAATCTATCAAAAACAAAGTAATCTCTCTGTTTCTTTGTGATATAACTTCAACAGCATGAATGTTTGGTAAACCGGATTTTACAGCCAGTTGGTTTCTTTAAATAAAAAAAGGACTCGAAATAGACATAATCCTAAATCGCGTCATTTTGTAAGTTTAGTTGCCTTTATCAAACAGCTCGTGGTAACGAACTGTATTGTAAGAGCGACTCGTCTCAATAGTATTCGCACAGGATCGTCTTTTCCACTCCTGTTTACAACAAATCTAACCATCAATTATATGGCTTTTGCAACTGTGTACAAAAAATTAGTGCAGGCCTACTTGCCGAAATTAAAGTTTCTTAATTTGGCGACTAATTACCGCAACGAGTGAATGTTGCTTCTCTGTTAGTTTCTGTTTAAATTTACAGTTAGTCTGAAAAAGGAACCTCCATGATTTGAATACAAGAACGAGTCCGCCATTTTGTTTTTCTTCGGGGGTGGGGTACAAAAAAAACTTTAAAAAACATCAAAAATTTGTTTATATTCGTTTTTGTTAAGTTTTTACGAGACAGACTAACATTTTGGAGGGGGGGGGGCCAAACATCCTACCCCCCTGGATACAGCCTTGTTTGAATAATGCTTACTGAAGAAACTTGATTAACTTGATCTCGTTTCGATCAAAACTAACAACTTCTGCAACAGTTTTCTGGCTTAAGAACTAAAATATGTGATTGTTATATTATGTTTACACTGAATTAAAACGCAATCAGCGTCTTTTCATCGCCCACTGTTGTGTTGCTGAGGAAAATGTAAAAAGTAAAATGCACTTCAAATTGGGAGCGTTGGCAATAAAAAAAAGTAGCATTTCTGGATTCAGCAGAAAAAGCTTCATTCAAAATTTAATTAAAAAGCTTTGTAAAGTTTACAGTCTTTGAGCTAGAAGTGTTTTTCTTCAAGGTTGCGTCTAAATTCTTCAAAACAGCAGAAAAAATTGTTAAATCAGGTAAAATTAGAGTGAAAATTGCAAAAACCTAAAGGGAAAATACCAAAAATCATAGGAAAAGTTGTAGGTGATAGCTTTGAGACCAGTGCTTGCGTTCGTGGCAGGTTTCTTTCTCGATAGAATGGTCTTGAACTTAAATCTCATCCTCTTTTGAACTTTACCTATTTCACTTATTTACGGTTGTTTTTTTTTATTTGCAGTTTTCTTATTATTGGAAAATGTGGCGTCGAAATTCGTTCATCCATGCGTTTTAGATTTAAAAATGGGCACTCGGCAGCATGGTGACGATGCATCTGCGGAAAAGAAAGTTCGGCAAATTGCCAAGTGCGCTGCTAGTACTTCCGCTTCGCTGGGTGTTCGACTCTGTGGCATGCAGGTACGATTTTCAGATATTAGCTAATGCAATAAATTATCAGTTAATGCACTTGTGTGAGGTTTTTTGGAATGTAGTTGTCAGAACTCTGGCGGTAACAAAGTTCAGCGTTTCCCAAAATGGGTCGTGACGCGACACTGGGTCGCAGAAAAAAATTTTGCAACAGAAAAAAAATCACAATGCGTTGAAATTGTAATATAATTCATGATCAGCGTTGCCAACGGTCAGAAGTAAACTCTACCAGTTTTCCAAGTAAATTTGTACCGTGATTTGTACAATATGGACAGCAGGTTAAAATTAAGCCATGACAACAAGAAAATTTTCGATAACTCAAAACTTCAGATGGCCGAGTAAGATTGGAGCAAGTACCAAAATGTACAGGGAATTTTTTATTGTGCCAATTTTTTTTAAATGTAACGTATTGTACCAGGACCTCCAAATTGTACCAAAAACGGTACAGTTTTACCATATTGGCAACGCTGTTCACGATGGCCAGAAAGAAACGGTTTTTAAACGTCTGTGAGATAAAGAACGAACATTGGTTATTTCTAAGGGATATCTGTATTTATCATTCAACTTGATTAATTTGGTGGGAATTTCGTGCGAAAGAGCCCTGAAAAAAGAGTTTTGAATTGTACCTCTAAGTCTTTTTTGGTTATACAGTCAAAAAAGTAACCAAATGTAAGCGAAACAGGGACACAATTTTTTAATGCCTTTTGTCACCAATGTACAGCTGAAGTTGTGTTTTCAGCCTTGTATTTAAAGAATAAGCATCGAAACAGATTGTATGTCCAAAATAATTTTAGAATTAAATGAAAAAAAAACAAGTTTGTTTTTCAACTGAAAGTAAGGCGCAATATTAAAACTTAAAAACGAAGAGAATTATTCTGTATATGCCCCCTCCTCAATCCCTTGCTCGTTACGCTTAGGTTTTTTATTGATTTAAAAAAGCTACTTATTCCAATTCAACGGCCTTTGTGTTTCAGCGGTCGTTTTTAAAAAATTGGACAAAAAGTCAAACTTAAGCGTAAAGACCGAGGGATTGAGGAGGGAGTATATAATTTACGCCTCATGCAATAATTTACGCCATTATTTCAAATTAATTACGCCATAGTTTCTTAGTTAGTTTTAATATTGCTACCTAGTTTCATTTGAAAAAAAACTTGTTCTTTAAAATTTAATTATCAAACTAGGTTCGACATCAAGCCGACGTCATATTAACAATTGCAAATTGATTGGTAGCGTTCCGCTTTTCCAATTTTTCTGCCTAAGAAATTAAAATGTTAAATTATAATTAAGATTTTAGACGAAATTTGAATATTTCGTCGAAATATTCGATGAAGAGTAGTTTTGCTGAAAAAGCCCTTATATTTTTACCATAGGATTTCAGGTGGACAGAAAGGGCTATGGATGGAAATTCTGCGATATTTCATCTCCTTCGCGGCTGAAGCCATCGCGATCTCCCCATTAGGGTTCTCTTATGTTTAAACACCGTACCATTGTAATAAATATGTTTAAATACTTAGAAAAATTGTATCAGAGGCAATGCTGTAGTGTTGCCTATAGTAAAGGCCATACGGCTCCAATGTTTTATTATTTTTTTTTTTTTTCCCCAGAGGCACTTCAAATGGAAGGGGTCGTCGTATAAACTTCAAAGGGGGCTCATTCGATTGGAAATCAAGAGTTCTAGGGCCCTTTTTAATAGTCAAAAGTGATTGGAGGGTAACTAGCCCCCCCCCCTCCAAGCTCATGATTCCCTCAAACACATCCAATCAAAATTTTGAGATAGCCGTTTTGTTCAGCGTAGTCGATTTCCAGATAGAAAATATGTTTTTGAGGAGGACACTCCCCCACAACCCTCAAGGCAAGGGTTTCAAGTTATGCCCTGGGGGCATATAAGGTTTTTATAGAAGGCGTTGTCGTAGAAACTTCAAAACAGGCTCATTCGATTGGAAATTCAAAGAACTAGTGCCCTTTTTAATAGTCAAAAGTGATTGGAGGGCAACTAGCCCCCCCCCACGCCCATCAGTCCCCCAAAAACATCAGCACATAATTTTGATATAGCCATTGTTCAACATAGTTGGCTTTCGGCAAGAAGTTGCGTTTTTGAGCATGAATCTCCCCCATCAATGCCGCTGGAATGAGGTCTTGATATACCCTGGGGGCATGTAAGGTTTTTATTGAAGGTATTGTCGTAGAAACTTCAAAAAAGACTCATTCGATTGGAAATTCAAAGGGCTAGTGCCCTTTTTAATAGTCGAAACTGATTGGAGAGCAACTAGCCCCCCCCCCCCACCCGACGCCCATCATTTCCCCAAACACATCCAATAAAAATTTTGAGATATCCAGTTTGGTCAGCGTGGTTCATTTTAAGATTTCAATTACGTTTTTGAGGTTGTAAATCCCCCACAACCCTTATGGCATGCGCAGTAAGATTAGCCCTGGGGGCAATTAAGGTTTTTATAGAAAGCGTTTTCGTAACACCTTTAAAAGACGCCCATTTGTTTGAAATTCGAAGGGATATTGTCGTTTTAAATATTTGAAGGGTATTTAAGGGCAACTAGCCCCCCCCCCCCACACGCCCATCATTCCCCCAAACACATCCAATCAAAATTTTGATATAGCCATTTTGTTCAGCGTAGTTGATTTTCAGATAGAAAATATGTTTCTTAGGAGGACGCTCCCCGACGACCCTCAAGGCAGGGGTTTTAAGTTATACCCTGGGGGCATATAAGGTTTTTATAGAAGGCGGTGTAGTAGAAACTTCAAAAAGACTCATTCGATTGGAAATTCAAAGGGCTAGTGCCCTTTTTAATAGTCGAAAATGATTGGAGGGCAACTAACCCCCCTCTCACGCCCGCCTTTTCCCAAACACATCCAATCAAAATTTTGAGACAGCCTTAAGTTCTGGAAATCAGGTCTTTGAGGTTGACAACTGCCACATAGCCATCAGGGCGAGGGTTGTAAGTTATTCCCTAGGGGCATATAAGGTTTTGTATAGACAACAGTGTGGTAGAAACTTCAGAAAGGGCTCACTCGATTGGAAATTGGAAATTTAAATGGATAGTTCCCTTTTTAATAGTCTAAGGTGATTCATAAGCAACTGACACCCATTCCGCGCCCACATTTCACCGAACATATCCAATCAAAATTTTGATGTAGTACTGTTTTTGAAAATGGTTGAGAGTTCTTGACACTATATGACTGAGTAGAACACTCCCCCCACAGCTTTTAGGGACAAGGGTTATAAGTTATGCCCTGGGGGCATATATTGTTCTTATGGAAGGAATTCTCGTATAAACTTCAGAGAGGGCCCCCAAATGCATCCAATAAAAATTTTAAGATAGCTATTTTGTTAAAAATAGTTCAAAGATCATGTAACAAAAGTTCCGGTGTCGACACAACCCACCAGGGCCCGGGGGTAGGCGTTGTAAATTATGCCCTGGGGGCATATATGGGTCTTGTGGAAGGGATGCTCGTATTAACTTCAAAGAGGGACCATTGGATTGGAAATTGAAAGTTCTAGTTCACTTTTTAAGAGTCAAAAGAGATTGGAAGGAACCTAGCCCCCCCCGCCCTCCACGTCCTTTTTTCCTCAAACCCATCCGATAAGAACTTTGAGATAGCTTTTTTTTAAATAGTTCAAAGACAATATAACAAAAACTCATGTGTCGTCACAACCCCCCAGGGTCCGGGGGCTGGCGTTTTAAGTTATGCCAAGGGGCATTTATTGTTCTTAGGAAAGGGATTCTCGTATAAACTTCAGAAAGGGCTCATTTGATTTTGAAAGTTCGAGCTCACTTTTTAATTGTCAAAAGAGATCCGAGGGAAGCTATCCCCACGCGTTCTTTTTCAAAACCTATCTGATGAAAATTTTGAGATAGACATCTTGTTAAAAAAAATAGTTCAAAGGTCGGATAAGAATAACTCCGGTGTCAATACCCCCCCCCCCCCCAGAGCACATGGGATGGCGTTCTAAGTTATGCCCTTAGGGCATGTATGGTTCTTATGAAAGGGATGATTGTGTAAACTTCATAGAGGGCTCATTTGATTGGAAATTGAAAGTTCTAGTTCACTTTTTAAGAGTCAAGAGCGTTAAACTAGCCCCCCCCCACCACGCTCTTTTTTCCCCAAACCCGCCCCCTACTAATTATGAGATAGCCAGTATTTTCGAAATTGTTCGAAAATTAGATAACAAACCCCCCCCCCCCAGAGCCCTGAGGATAGGCGTTGTAAGTGTTGTCCTGGGGGCGTATATGGTTCTTATGAAAGGGATGCTCGTATAAACTGAGAGGACTCATTTGATTTGAAATTGAAAGTTCTTGTTCAATTTTTAAGAGTCAAAAGAGATCGGAGGGCAACTAGCCCCCCCTCCTCCATACCCTAAATGCATAATATAAAAATTTTGAGACGGATATCTTGTTAAAAATGGGTCAAAGTTCAGATAACAAAACACTCCGGTGTCGACACAGCCACCCAGGGCCCGGGGTTAGGCGGTGTAAGTTATGCCCTGGGGGCATATATGGTTGTTATGGAAGGGATGCTCGTATAAAATTCCTAGATGGCTCATTTGATTGGAAATTGAAAGTTGTAATTCACTTTTTAAGAGCCAAAAGTAATCGGAGGGCAGCTAGCCTCCCCCCCCACACTTCATTTATTTTTCCCCAGAGGCACTTCATATAGAAGAGGTCTTCGTAAAAAACTTCAAAGGGGGCTCATTCGATTGGAAGTTGAGAGTTCTAGTGCCCTTTTTAAGAGTAAAAAGTGATTAGACTGCAACTGCTCCATCCCCCGCCCAAGCCCTTTTTCCCCAAAAACATCTGATAAAAAATTTGAGGTTGCAATTTTGTTAAAAATCGTTCAAAGATCATATAACAAAAACTCCTTAACGTATGGTCATTTCGTTCAAAATAGTTCAAAGATCAGATAAGAAAAAACTCCTGTTCATTTGAATGGAAATTAAAAGTTATAGTTCATTTTCTTAGAGGGAAAAAAAATCAGAGGGTAACTAGCACCTCCCGCCCTCCACGTCTTTGGGTGTATCGGATGGATAAACCCATCCGATAAAAATTTCAGGTTACCATTTTGTTAAAAATAGTTCAACCATCAGATATTAAAACTCCAGAGTCGACACAACCCCAGGGCCCAGGGATAGGCGTTGTAAGTTATACTCCGGGGATATATATGGTTCTTATAGAAGTGATACTCGTAAAAACTTCAGAGAGGGCTCATTTGAATGAAAATTGAAAGTTCCAGTTCACTTTTAAAGAGTCAAAAGAGACCGAAGCTTAACCTAGTCCCCCCACGCCCTTTCTCCCCAAACCCATCCGATAAACATTTTTAGATAGCAATTTTGTTAAAAATAGTTCAAACATCAGATAATAAAAACTCCGGGGTTGACACAAACCCATTTTTTCACTTTTATATTGTTACTTTGATATCAGTTTTGTTACTTCGATGAATATTTGATTTTTTTAAAGTTTGATTTTGAAATAAGGAATTTTTAAAAACATGAATTTTTTTGCAATCAAAAACGAACAAAAATTAATTTAAAAAAAAATTAAGACGCTTTACTGAAAACCAATTTTATGACAAATGTTTTCTTTTGTACTTAATATTGAAAATAAACATTAAAATTATAGTAACATTTTGAACTGATGAGCTTTCAGCAATTAATATCATTATACATCAAATATTCAGTTTAATTTATTAGCTCTTTTTAAAGTTGTGAAAGACGAATATAGTTTCCCTACAAACAAGTGTTCGGATATTGCCTCCTTTCCTACCTGTAAATAAAAACCAAAAGCCTTCTGCGTCATTGGCGCTTAACTGAAAACGGACTATATTACAAATATTTTCTTTTCCAGTTCTTACAATATTGAAAATAAAAATACAATTACAGCGAAATAAAATCTGGAACAGATGGATCTTTCAATGATTAATATAATCATTCACCAAATATTCAAGTTGATGTTGTTAATACTTTCCTAGGCTTTTGAAGATGCAAAAAGTTTTCAGTAAGGTGCCATTGACAAAGTAGGTTTTAGACTTTTACAGTGAGAGAAGGAGGTCATACCCAAACTCTTGTTTGTGGTGATTTTTATTCGTTTCAAGCTTGATTTGCATATTCAATTTAAGTTTCAATCGTTTTAAGATTTATTTATTAATTTACATTAATATCTATTGTATGTTTGTTCGCATTGATTGTTTATTTAATTTCTGTTCGTTTTAAGTTTCCTTTATACTTCAATAGGAAGATATTTTTTTTCGTTTTAAGCTTGATTTTCATATTCAATCTAAGCATTATTCGCTTTAAGATCTATTCATTCATTTATATTATTACTTGTTGTATGTTTTTGCTATGATTGCTTATTTAATTTCTGTTCGTTTTGGGTTTCATTTATCATTTAACAGTAATTTCTGGTCGTTTTGAGTTTGAATTTTAAAAGGTATTTGTATCTGCTGAGCTTTAGTTTAAAATGGCCTTTACTTTTCATTGAAAAATATATTTTTCGGAAAGTTTTTTAAATTAATACATAAGAAAAGAGAAATATTACCCTTTAAAATCGCTGAAAACCAAACTCCTGGGTAGTACTTGCCAACCCAGTTTCCCAAAGAAATTTCTTGGCGAGTCTCATAATGCCTCCCCTTTTTCTTTTTTCTGTGCCGGTTGGCAGGTAGATTTAACCGTTTATGTTACGTAGAAAAAGACTGTCGGAATGAGAGGGTAAAAATTATCTCCCCTTCCACCTAGGATCAGTAATGAAGGTGTAGCCAAAAAATATTCATGGAAATCAAGAGAGAATATATATCCATTTCTACCAACACCACCACCAAAATTCATTCTTTATTTATCTGGAAGCTCAATGAGAGTTGGGATATTTTGGCATTAAAATTTACTTTTTGAGACACCTGATCCTCCCCCCCCTCTAAAAATGAACCAAGACCCCTCCTTCATAATATTCGATGTACACTTAAACATCACTGTATATAACTTTAGGAAATATAAAAATGCATTGTATAGGAAATATATAGTTCCCCGCCCCCTTTTCGAAAATCAAGCAAATCTCCTCAGGCTCGTAGCTTTCGATATATTTGGAATGAGCATAAAAAGCCAAGTTTTTTATATAAAATAAGCAACGAAATATTTGGATTTCTATTAAATAATGAAAATTATTTTGAAAATAAGTGATTTCTTTAAAAAGGCGAGTTGAATTTTTTTTTTAACCTTGTACCGGGTCGGAGTAAAAAAAAAGCTGGCTTAGGTAAGTGTTTCCCGAAGTGTTGTTGCTTTCGCGTTTCCCAAAAGTACAATATGAGCGGGGGGGGGGGGGGGGCGTTGCAATTGAGTATTGTGACGATTGCAACGTAAAGCACCTAAGCACACTTTAAGGTAACACGGTGGGTGTAGGGGGTAATATGGCGGACTCTGAACTTTAGAATGTTCAATTCGAAACTTGAAATTTATGTTCCCTTTGAGGTTGATTTCTTTTTTTGTGTGTGTCTGATGCTCTTAGCAGCAGATGTGGGATTTAGGAGGGAGTGAGTAACATTTTTATTCCAGCATGATTCACCTTATCATCGCTAGCATGTTCATGCGTCGTATCTGACATTTTGGAATATCTGAGATGATTCCCAGAAACTGTTTGATGGTGGTATCAAAGGGAGGAGGAGCAAATGTATTTTTAATGCACTGGGTCCTCCTAACGTCAATTGCCCTGTTGCTCTTCCCTTTGAGAACAGCTGAATAAGCGTTGTTTTGTCAATTATGTCGTAAGTGTAAAATGTTAGGAACGACATTTAGGCTTCACAGCGAGGTTATTTGTATTTAGGATGGCATGGCCGCTTCTATCCATCATCCAGCCGTCAGTTCAATAAAGTTATGCGCAGTATTGCATTTATTCCTCATAAAAAAAATATGCATATAATCAGGGCTTTGGAGTCGGCTATAGGCTATTCGAACTCCGACTCCGGACATTTTCAATATACCAACTCCAATTCTGACTCCGACTCCTGAAATTTTAAACATAATTGCTCCGATTCCGATAAATTGTTTCTGGAGTAGTAATGTAGTACTACGGTGCAAATAAAATCCTGTTCACTATAATTAGCTTACAATATTAATTTTGTTTATTATTGCCACTTTTTAGTAGTATTTAAGAATATTTGGCGTTACTCCGGCATGTATGTGTTTCCATAACCCCAACTCCAGCTTCGACTCCGAAGAGACTTACATTATTTCTGTTACTCCGACTCCATTCAGCAAAAAATCACTAAAACTCTGATTCCACGACTCCGGCTCCAAAGTCCTGCATATAATATAACCAGTTCTTGAGTCCTATTTTAACTGCTAATTGATCTGTATATTAAACAGAGTGGTATTAATGTCACGGTGAACATGAAGAAAGGCAAATCTGGTGACCCTTGTTTCCCTGTTTTTTTCCTTTCTAAGCCATATTTAAAAACTTGGTTCAACAGAAGAGAAAATGATAGGAAGGATTTTGAGGATTTGTAGTAAAATTCGGTTACTCAGGAATAACATCGCAAATTTGTAAACATAGTTGCACATAGATTCGATCCTTAGAGGAAGGACAGCCATGTACAGAGATGCGGTTCTTTGGGAAATGTTGCTTTTTTTCCTTTGGTTTCTTGGGTCCATATTCCAGACGAAGAGCCTGAGAAGGATCGAATGTTTAAGAGTATTGAGAATGTCATGATGATGAGTAATGAGAAGCTGCTGCAGCTCACTAAGCACTCTCGGTTGTTTACCCATGCAGCTGAGCGTACCTTACGATGGTTTGGACACCTACTGCGAATGGTCCTGCAATTACCTGCAAAGACGATCTTAGACTTTGACCCTATGGAAACCGGTTGGAAGCGACCCCGCTGTCGACCGAAGAAACGATGGTCTGACAGCATCTCCGAGTTTCTGGCGATGGCAAACATCAGACCGAGTGAAGAACAAATGCTCGCACTAGACAGAAGCGGATGGAGGAGGCAGACGTTACTCTACGCCGAGCAGCACCCGGCAGGATGCCTAAGTCAAGTCAAGTAAGTGAAGTCTTGCGTCTCCCACTTAGTTTGCCAATCTAAAGCGTTGTTAAGTTGGGCCTCCTCCTCTATGCAATAGACTACTTATGAATGTTCAGGGAAGGGGCAAGAGATGAATTTTTTAGGAGAGATAAAACGCGAGAATTGAACTTTCAGGCCTCAATCTTGCATTTTGTCCAGGAGGGGCTACATACTAATCTTGAGGGGACAATTCTTGGGTACGGGTAGGAGCGCTACTTAATGCGCTTCTGGAGAAAGTTTCAATTCCTTCGAAACAGTGAAAAAAGATGTCTTGTATTTTCTTGAGCCTTAGACTGACAACCACGAAGTTGGACAGCCTGGATCTCCACAAAATGAAGAACCCGAATTCAGGAATAGGGATATTCAGCATCAGTTTGACTGACCTACTGTTTTTTTCTATGACATAACACTTGGCAAAATTGCTATTTCCATGGTTTTAATTATGTACATTAGTAGGATCTAGAAGGAATTAGCTTGAAATGCTACATCTGTTTCTTGGCCTTTAGATTCATCCACGTGAATGAAAATAAAGTTGGACAATCTTGATCTCTATAAGAATTTCCTTGAGGATTGGAAAATATATGCTTGTCTTTCCTTTCCTTTGACGAAACATGTTGTAATATAATATTACAAAGTAACCTCAATACTAAGTAGGTCAAGTAAACAAAATTTGTTGAATGAAATGAAAAATTCATTCATATGGCCAACAAAAATCTCTATTCAGGAGTGGAGACTTTTTGGCATCGCTTTAACTTGTCTTTTGTTTTTCTACGAAAATACACTTGGCAAAATTACTACAGTCTTAAGCATGTACATAAAGTGAGTTTCCGGAAACAAACACATCTCATTAGTTCCAACTTTTATTACCTTTTGCCAAAACAACATGCTATGGTTTTACGTCCTTTTGTTTTAAAATTTAGGGTATTCACTTCCTGTTACGAACTTTCTGAAGTTTCTTGAAACATAAGAATGACTTATAATAGCAAAGGTCATTCAAGCGAAAGGATGGTCAAAAGACCCAGCCGAGCCCCCTTCGATAAGGTGTGAAGTTTAAAGTTACTCAAACGTTGAACATGCTCACTTTGTAGCGTCTAGGAACCTTCTTCTTCTTATTGTTGTTTGATCATTTGGGGACGCTACTGCATTATCTCCATGCGATTCCAGGCCCCTTGACATCTCGGATTGAACCTTGGGCCCAGGATTGCCAAGCAGAGATCAATCCACTGTACCGCTAGACCTCTGTAGTTTGTTCCATGTTTGGGGCATAATCGGTTGTTTTTGGGTCGTTCAGTTGTAGGTTATAAGGTTAGTCTTTTTGGTACTTTTGTCTTACAGCCACCACACTCAAGATCTTGTATCGCGAACATGAGACAATAACCGGTTTTCATGGTCTTTATACTAGACAATATTAGCTTCGGTTCGGTGGGAAACTACATTGTACCTATATTTTAATTAAATATCTAGTTGGTATTTAGGTTAGGTTAGTTTAGGCTACGTATTTAGGCTAATATAATGCGGTCTGGGTGCCCCCCCCCCATTCTTTGTTGTACTTCTCATAATTTTGTTGATAAAGTATTATATTTTCATTATATTTTGCTTTATTTCATTAGCATCAGTCAAACTTCGCTTCTCGACAGAACTTGAGTGTGGTGGCTATAAGACACAAGTACCGTCTTTTTCAATATCTTGTGAGTATTATTAGAAAGGAAAATATATCATGGGGTGAAATTGAATTTTGGTACTTATGTGTTAGCCCGACAACACTCAAGAATTTTGCTGCTAAAAACTGGTTTACCATACTGTATACGTAAACAATTAGCTTAGGTTCACTGAAATAAACTAGAAGCTAAGTTTTCATTCAATATTTAATAGCCTATGTAGAGATGGTATTTTCGTTGGGTTAGGTTAGATATTTAATATAATTTGTTCTCCCCCCCCTTCCCTAATTCTTTGGTGTAGTTTCCATGATTTTGTTTATAAAGTATTATATTTTCATCTTATTTTAGGATTTTTCTTTAGGATTAACCTAACTTCATTTCTTGAGTGTTGTCGGGCTAACACGTAAGTACCTTGACTTTTTCAAGGAGGCACACTTGTGCCTCTTTAAAGAGGCGACCCACCAAAATGTTAAGCGATTTCCGGTCCTAGCGGTCGCAGAGAGACGGCGGTGATCGCATTTTATAGCCTAAGCTCAAACTAAGAAACATGCAAAATTTCACCCCCCCTTCGACTTTATCTTCATGGAGGAAAATGGGCCGGAAGTTTTGACCCTCCCACCACAGCCCCCCTTTATCGTTGTCCGATTGGGCTGAAATTTAGAGGATAAGCTTTCCTAGGGCCTGGGAGCTTATCCTCAAAATTTCAGCTCAATCCGATCACTCCTTCCCTGTTTTCCAAAAACCAAATATAGCCACTTAATGCTCATCAAATTATTTTTTTTTATCAGCCACGCCTACATGCCACAGTTGGCAACGGATCCGGGTGAATAAGGACTCATTCGAAGCCTCGAAAAACCTCGTTTTCCTATAAGAGCCCATGTTAATTTTTGAAATTCCCAAAAGCATAGTATTTTATTATTAAATTAGATCAAAATAATCCTCTTATCAAACAGTTGGTGGTAACGAACTGTAAGTAAGGAGCGACCCGGCTCAATGGTAACCGAAACTCTGGTAACCGAATGGTAACCGAATGGTAACGGAATTTTGATACCAATAGATACATCAAAAGAATCATATTTTAATTCTGATTTCAAATATAAAATATAAGTTATTTCCAAGCATTATTTAAAAAACGATCAAAATTAAATTAAAAAAAAGAAGTTTTTTCAACTGAAAGTAAGAAGCAACATTAGAACTTAAAACGAACAGAAATTATTACGTATTGGAGGGGGTTCTCCCCCAAGTCAATACCTCGCTCTTTACGCTACAGTTTTTTTTAGTGCTTTCAAAAGAGCTATCTATTCTAATTAAACGGTCTTTGTGATTCAGGGGTTTGGGAATTAAATTTTTTTTTACTTTTAACTTAAAGAGCGTGGTATTTACTAAGGGGAGAAACCCCTCATATACGTAATAACATATACGTAATAAAAAAAAACAATAAAAAAAACAAGCCATACGGCTCAATAGTAATCGAAACTTTTAAAAACGGAATTTTGATGTCAATAAATGTATCAAAAGAATGGGCTTATAATGCTGATTCTAAATATAAAAATTTTATTCAGTTTAGTACTACTCATCAAAGGCTACGAGCCTGAGAAAATTTACCTGATTTTTTAAAGAGGGGGGAAACATTCCCTACAAGTGAAAGAATTTTAATGAAAATCACACCGTCAGATTCAGCGTATCAGAAAACCCTATTACATAGGTTTCAAGCATATATCTGCAAAAATCTGCAACTTTGTATTTTTTGCCAGGAGAAAAATATACGAATATAGAAGTTCGTTACGTAAGTTAATTTGTAAATTACGTCAGAACCAAATTTAGAGACAGCCATTTAGCAAAAGAAAAGTAAAATTTTTATGCAAATTCTGTTTACTTATTCAATGACGGTGAGCCAAAATAAAAGCTGCATTAACTAAAAAACGATCAGAAATTAAATAAAAAAAACAAGTTTTTTAAACTGAAAGTAAGGAGCGACATTAAAACTTAAAATGATTATAAATTAGTCCCTATCTAACAGGGGCTGTCGTCTCTTTACCGCCTAACTCGTAACTCTAACTTTTGACTTTCTCACTACTCTATTTTTTTTAAGAAATAAAAACTTTCTCGTAAAGCACGGTGTGTTGAAGAAGGGACAGCCTCTGGCATATCCGGACTAAATTCTGTGTGTGTTATGCTTTGATGTCGCTCCTTACTTTCAGTTTAAAAAACTTGTTTTTTTTATTTAAAGGCTGCAAAAGCGTGGGGTTTGGGGGCCTGCAGCCCCCCAACTGTACCTCCTAATCCCTGTACGTTTTAAGGTTCGAACTTGTGACTCAGCCTCTCTAACTCTTTAGAAAACGTAGTTTTTTTTCAAATAATTCAACAAAAAGGGAAAAATTTGTATGTTGTAATAAAAGTACGGATATTTCGGCTTCGCATCTGGAAAGCTTTATCAACCAAAAAAAGAAAAAAAACAAGGTTATACAGTTAACACCTACTAAAAGAAACACACGGGAAAAAAATGCTTTGCACAAAATAAAACAAAAGTAAGTGACATCTGATAAGCTAAGTGTTCTTTTGTACAAATAAAATCCAATGCGATGATCAAACACAAAGCAAATCTAGATAAGAATCTTGTGTAATGTTGTGTAGGTCCGTAGAATATCTTCTGATATGAAATTCTAACAATATAAAGCAATATTTTTATTTAGAAATCTTTCGTACAACCAAGGTCAGTTCAATTGACCTAGGCTGTATGAAAAATTAAAAGATATACTTTTTTGTTTCTAGAGAGGTTCTGAAGACGAAATAGAGCAAATAAAATAAAATATTCCTTAAATAAATTTGTATCTAAAAAAGTCTAAAAATAACGAATAATTTGTTGCTCTGATGTCTGGAAAAATCAAAAGTATTAAGACTGAAGGCTTGGGACGACCATGCTATACTTTTCAACTATTCAAGGAAGATTTTCAATGCCATGGCAGCCCCCCCTCCATACTATCATTTTTAGATTTGAATTTCATATGGTATGTTGGACTGAAAGCATTCTGTGAGGTCACTGGCAAATTTCAAAAAAAAGAACTTGCTGCATATTTGATCGTGTGCACTAGTAGCATATTTTTTTTCTTGTTTATAAGTAGCAAGATCTTAGTTATTTGAAATACAGTTTTAGTGGCAAGACAAACCAAATTTCTCAACGGAATCTGATCCGAAACGGAACTGAGCCGAATATTCGGTCGAGCGAAGACAGTTTTCTATACTGGGTGACTTGAAACCACAGTTCATATAATTATCCAGTAAGCTTATCGCAGATCCTTTCTGGTCTTCGTTCTCGGTGCGAACAAAAAGCTCCTCCCACTTCTTCGTGCAGTTAATAATAGCGGGTTTCCACTTGTTTCCGATTGTTTCGCGTAAAGTGCATTATTCGTAATAGCGGGTTTCCACTTGTTTCCGATTGTTTCGCGTCTGACTTGTCTACCCGTGAAAAGATCTGACGCCGCTTATGTTTCTACGTTCTCTGGAGCATTCGAACCCCGGTCTGGGTTTTTATAATGGGTGAGATAGGGAATGATCATACTGGATAATTATATGAACTGTGCTTGAAACCCACCTGCCTAAGCGAATTTGACGGTACTTACGTACTATCTGTAACACACGCGAAAAGTGAAGTTTGGTTAATGCTAATGAAATAAAACAAAATAGGATGAAAATATAATAGTTTAGAAACAAATTTCTGCTATATATTTGCACATTAGGGGGGTGGGGTGGATGGGGGGTAAAGCATAGTATATGTTAAATACGAGGACTTGTGAAGTAACTGGTATTCACAAGATATACTGTATAGGGAAATGCTAAAGGAAACCTAGTCAAACGGGTATCTTTCAATAGAGAATTGGATCGCAAAGCGTGGTTTGTCATTGCGTTTACAGTATTTAAACTATTGTTTTTTGGGGTTTAGGGGGGAAAAGTACCTAGATTAGGTTACGTATTTAATATATACTATGCTTTACCCCCACCCTCCTAATGTGTAAATATATAACCCAAATTTGTTTCTAAACTATTATATTTTCATCATATTTTGTTTCATTTCATTAGCACTATCCAAACTTGACTGCTCGTGTGTGTACCAGCTAATGCATAAGTACCTAAATACGTAACCTAACCCAACCTAGGTACCTCCCCCCTAAACCCCAAAAAACCGTAGTTTAAATATTGTAACGCAATGACAAACCACTGTTTCCAATCCAATTGTCAATTGAAAGAAACCCGTTTGACTGGTTTCCTAAGCATCTTCCCGATATAATATGGCGCGTGTTACATATAGTACATAAGTACCAATTTGACTTCTGCTTGGACCCAGCATAACCATTTTAGGGTACTGTATCTACCCTTTTCAATGTGTAGAAAATTTTAACGGTAATCTCAACATAAATGGCTTAATTTGAAAGATATTTTCCGGGTACTTACGTATTATCCCGACCACAATTATGGAAACTACAATAGAGAATTATGGGAATCAGGCCGCCCAGAACGCATTATATTAAACACCTAACCAACTCTATATATTAAACATGTAATTAAAATATACCTGCATAGTAGTTTTTTTTTGCTCAGGCTAAGTTGATTATCTCTGAGTGCACACAGAGAAACCAATTTTTAAAAAATCAAATTTTTGAGTGTGGTCGGGATAACACGCAAGTACCATATCTCAAAGTAGACATGCAAATTAGTTTTTTTCGTCCTTGTTACAGAGTTTTCTAGCAGTTTTTTTTTGTTGGATTTAGTAAAGTCGTCCGTTTTCTAAAAAAGATTTTTGAATAAGGGTTCTAAGAGAGCACCTACTGTGTTTTTCAGCATAAGGTGAAATTCAGAATTTTTCTTCCCTTAAAATAATATATCTTCTCCTTGTTTATATATATTTTTTTTTAAATGTATTCTAAATTCAAATGGCCTAATTCTAAAAAAAAGGTTTTAAAATAGACGTGTATATTAGTTTTTTTGTTCTTATCTTTGGAGGTTTTTCAACTATTTCTCTGTTGGATTTGGTAAAATCGTCGGTGTCATATGTTTTCTGAATAAGGACCCAATGAGACCGTCTACTGTGTTTTCAGTATGGGATTGGCTAGCTCTATCAAAATTTTCCTTTGAAAAATCTATCTTAAAGCTCCTTGTTTATATTTTTGTTTGTAAACATGTAACTTCGGTTGTACTTGTACTAGGCTTGAGTGCTACTTGAATATCCGTGTCTGGAAGTTTTCACACAGTAAGTTAATACCAAAATCCTCTTAAAGCAAATGGCGTTTTAAACCAAATTTTGACAGATATTATAAATCAAAGTCTAGTGTTTGGCTTCTGCAGATAATTGGGTGGAATTCAGTAAATAGAATATCAGCTTTCTTCTGCCAAAATCTAGTATATAGATTTTCGTAGCTTTCAAGGAAGTCAGTATGCTGATTTGTTTATTCGCTTTTGGAGCTGGAGAAATAAATGAAGATACGTAATTTCGTCAAAGGGTTTTAAAAGTGTGTTTTTTCCTGCCTTTTTCAACTCCGTTAGGTTTTGGCGCTCCAATATGTATGTTCTAGGTTTTTGATGTTGAAAACCGGTGGTAAGAAATAATTTCGATCAATTTGTATCATTCACTCATTTCTCTCTATTCTTTTCTCTCTATTCTTATGAATAGGCCTACTATGTTTTTAGTCCTTTTTTCCAGTCCAGGGCCGGGGAGGGTAAGTAAGGAAAAACGGGCGAAATGTTTTTAACTAAGAGCATTAATAAAGACTAAGAATATAGTTATTAATCAGGTATATATCATGGATGGCGGGGTTTCTATGTAAATGCACCCTCCCTCAAAATGGTCTGGGGATTTTTATAGATTCCTGACAATTCATCCTATTTCCCATGTAAGTTGCGTATTTTTTGTGTTTTCTTGAAGTTGCAGAATCATCCCAATAGCAAGATTCCTGCTGTAGCTGTTCTTTGCAATTGGAATTGTGTCCCCACAAACTGTTATGTACAACAGCTACAGCTATAATAGGCAACATATGAACAGCTATACTAGAAAGAGTGCTGCTGTAGCTGCTGTTTTCTCGTGGAATTGTATCCCGACAAACTGTAATGTACCACATCTACAGCTGTAATAGGCAACATACGAACAGTCGTATTAGAAAGATTCCTGCTGTAGCTGTTGCGTGCTCCTAAAATTATCTCCCGATAAACTGTAATGTACAGCAGCTACAGCTGTAATAGGCAACATACGAACAGCTACACTAGAAAGATTCCATCTGTAGCTGTTGTTTTCTCGAGGAATTATATCCCGACAAACTGTAATTTACAATAGCTACAGCTGTAATAGGCAACATACGAACATCTACTATAGATGGATTCTTGCTGTAGCCGTTATTTGCTATTGGAATTGTGTCCCGACAAACTGTAATATACAGCAGCTACAGCTGTAGAAGGCAACATACGACCAACTACACTAGAAAGATTCCTACTGTAGCTGTTGTTTGCTCTTTGAATTTTATAGCGACAAACTGTAATGTACAATAGATACAGCTGTAATAGGCAACATACGAACAGCTATACTGGAAAGATTCCTGCTGTAGCTGTTGTTTGCTCGTGGAATTATATCCCGACAAACTGTAATGTACAACAGCTACAGCTGTAATAGGCAACATACGAACAGCTATACTGGAAAGATTCCTGCTGTAGCTGTTGTTTGCTCGTGGAATTATATCCCGACAAACTGTAATGTACAACAGCTACAGCTGTAATAGGCAACATACGAACAGCTACAATAGAAAGAGTCCTGCTGTAGCTGTTGTTTTCTCGTGGAATTATATCCTGACAAACTGTAATATACTGATATATATTTGATTTTTAATTCTGATTTTATTATGAGTTCTTGAAGTATAAACATGGTTGTGGAAAAATGCTACACATATGATTATCATAGATGCGTTCGAATCAAAATTCCGAAAAAGAGCCTTATAAGACAAGTGGACATAACAATGTATTGTTTTTATAATGGATCATAAATTTTCAATAGATTTGTATAGCTTATGATTGGTCTTTAACTGAAAGATTAAGTTGAAATAGAATAAGCCGATATCTAGATTTGTTTTTACCAAATTGTTTTAATAAAGAGGGGCGTAATGTGTTGTGGGACAGGGGGTAACTTCCCCTCACACCCCACTTTGCCTTCCCACCTGAAATTTAGCGTGTTCAAAAATCTTGTCAACAATAAGATAGGCCTGCATAACTCAAGCACCCACAGAAACATATCAGTTTTCTTTAGTATACCTTTGCCTTTATGGTACTATATGACTCATTTTTCGTTTTTCACTCGGTCATTTTTCACCTGGCTAGGGAAAATCGGCTCCAACTCTGTCCCTCCTCCCAGGACGAAATTACGCCCCTGAACCTAAGACCCCTGAACAAATGTATCATATACTGCGTGACCCTCAATGCAAGTGGGTCTGGTTAACACTTTTTTCCCTTATGAAGATTGATATAAGCACTGTATCAAGCGCTTAATGCCTTGGATCGAACAAAGTTGCTAAAGGTTAGATGGCGTTGAACATTTTTCCTCTTGGTGCTGCTATTACCATTTTTCAGTCTTACAAATTTTGCATACCACTTTGCTCAAACCTATTGCGAGATTTACTTAAAGAGATATTTGGAAACAGCATCAAGACTGATTTTGAGTGGCTACTCAGTATCACAAGCCTTAGGCTTCTAGATTTCTTTCTTTATACTATCTCAAGGATAGCATGTTTGAAGGGAAACCAAGGATCGTTTATGAAATCAAGGAGCATTCACGAAAGAAATCAGAGCTATTCTCCGGTTGGGTATATTTTTTTTTCTTTGGGGAAATAGTCCAATCTGAAATTTTGGCTTGTGTACTGTTTAATTATGGTAGGCCAGATTTACCATTTTGACCCCCCCCCAAAAAAAAACAAACAGACACACAACAATTCCAAGAACATATGTTTTGTTATTTAGTTAAGGTGAGGAGCTTTTCAATTTGGAACCTTTCTGGAATCTGTGAGATTCTTCCAACATTTATACATATCTCTTTCTTCTATTTTGACCAGTTTCTTCTTCCTCACAATACGCCCCCCTTCCCCTGGAAGTATTTTCTTTTTGTGCGTGATTAGGAATAACTTACTTGGTTGATCTACAATTGAACCTATAAAATTTAAATAATATAACATAATAATATAATTTATATTGGAAGACCCGAGGGCCATATGCAAAAGTCGTGACTACATTTATCTAACTACAAAAGCATTTGACTCGAAAGCAAACTCTACATGCTAACATGTAACGTCTGCGCACCCCCCTCCCCCAAGCGTATTCAACAAAAAATTTCCTATCCTAACAATCGTTTGTGGAGTCGTAAGAGTTGTGGAAATGTAAAATGTGGAACGCGGAGATGTAGAATGTGGAAATTTAGAAATGTAAGAATTAATTGATACAAGCAACTGTGAAAATCCCATTGCGTTTCCATCGTACGAGCGAAGAAATAAAAACAAAGAAAGAAAAATGAATTATATTCACAATAAAAAACGAAGAAAGAAAAATGAACTAGTTTACAAGCTGTGGGACGTAAAGTTGAGTCTCTCAACTATGTATATTTTATTTACGATATTATATTCATTTAAAAGTACCAAGGACAATGAAAATGAAGGCTAATGGAAATGATTGAATTTGAATCTTATACAACAATACACATATTATAAAAAATTACAAAAAAATCGAGAATTCAATTTTTCATGAAAAGGCCTCTATGTGTAGTAATATAGATTTTGGTTGTAACGGGTGTCCAATTAAAAACAGAAAATGAGTAAAAAATAAGCTAAAAACATGCGATGCCAAACATCTAATGTAGCTTTCCTTCGAAGGTCTTAGAGAATCAACAGACTGTTAGCTTTCGAACTTTCAGTGTTTTCAAATTTAACTGATTAGTAAAAAGTATTAGCGAAAAATGAGTAAAAATAGGCTAAAAACATGAGGTGCCAAACATCTAGAGAAGCTTTCCTTCGAAGGTCTTTGAGAATCAACAGGCTGTTAGCTTTCGAACTTTAAGTGTTGTCAAATTTAACTAATTAGCACGGTTCAATGTCGCAACACCGATGAATATGTGGTACTGCCATAAAAAACTTCGCAATTTTGAAACAACCAAAAGAAAAATCGCAAAAAATTGAATTTACACATATGTTTAGATCTACGGTGGTCCCTGGGGGGAGGGGTCAAAAAATATTTTCATTTTGTTGTCATTCGTGCTTTAATAGGGTTGACATGGTGTCGGGGGGACTATTGTCGAGTGGAATTGGAATATTCGGAAGTTTGTTTTAAATTTCAATGTTTTTGAAATATTTATTCTATTTGTTTCTTTGCTTGTATGCTTAGTTCGTGTCAATTAATTGGTGAGGCAATTGTTAAATTTGTTTGCAATTATTTTAGACTAGTTAGAGATTAAAATTTTTAAGCTAATCACCTTATTTCAGACCCAGAATTTGGGAACTCCTGCTGTAAACTGTTAAGTGGTGAGTTATTATTGTTTTTCATTCTTTTTTTGTTTTCTAGGGGTTGCCATATTGGTTTGGAGGGGGGTAAATAAGAGGAGTTCCTGCCTTATCGACAAAGGATATCTCCCCGCTGAATTTCTTTTGTGAAAATCACGTGGAAAAATTTATAAACTCAGGCATGTGTACGTCTGTTGAAACCTATTTTAAAGGGAGGGGGGTATGTATCTTAAAGCAGTAAAATAAAAACAGGTTCAAATGTATATAAAACATAAGAAACTATGTGAGACATGGAGATTTTGGTTACCTATATCCAGAGACCCTCCCTAGGTAGGACACGTGGAAATTTGTAAAAATCCAGGTACATATGCGCATGGGGAAATATACATTAGGAGAGGTTATTTTTGTCAATGGAGCAAAATTAAGAGCAGATTCTATTCTATGAAATGTTGTACAGTATATGAAATTATGAGACATTGTTGGTCCATATCCAGAGACCCTCCTTGGGTTTGGACCTACAAATGCACTGTTTGGAGTACCAGACGGGGAAATCTCAAGATCGTATGATGAATCTTTTGGCTGTGTACGCCTATCGACATTGTTATAATACTATTTCTTTATCAAACAGTTCATGGTAACTAACTTTAAGTAAGGCGCGACTCGGCTCAATAGTAACCGAAATTCCAAAAAACGGAATTATAATATCAATCGATACTTCAAAAGAATCAGCCTATGATGCTGATTCCAAATATATAAGATTCATCAAGTTCAGTGTTACCCATCAAAAGTTACGAGCCTGATAAAATTTGGCTGATTTTTGAAATAAGGAGGAAATACAACCTAAACTTCAAGGAATCTTAATGAAAATCACGCCATCAGATTGAGCGTACCAGAGAACCCTTCTGTAGAAGTTTCAAGCTCTTATCTGTAAGTGAATTAAAAAAAAAACAAGTTTTTTCAACTGAAAGTAAGGAGCAACATTAAGACTTAAAACGAACAGAAATTATTACGTATATAAAAAGGGCTACCCCCTCTTCAACACCTCGCTCTTTACGCTAAATTTGTCTTAGTGCTTTTAAAAAAAGCGTCTTATTATTCTAATTAAACGGCCCTTGTGTTTCAGGAGTCATTATTAAGGAATTGGGGCAAAATTCAAACTTTAGCGTAAAGAGCGAGGTGTTGAAGAGAGGGCAGCCCCTTTATATATGTAATAATTTCCGTTTGTTTTAAGTCTTAACGTCGCTCCTTACTTTCAGTTGAGAAAACTTGTTTTTTTTATTTAATTTCTGATCTTTTTCTTAAATAATACCAGGAAATCTGGCCCCACCTACACGGAGAAACCCCTTCCCCACGGAAATATCCTCTAGACAATTCAATCCCGGTGAAAATTTACCCCAGACAATTACTCTTAACCACTCTGCGCATAAAATTGAGACGGAAAGAGAAAGCAAGACATATAAAAAGAATTTTGTATAATAATTCTGGAAAATTCTCGCAGTGTATAATTTTCCCTGACAAGTTCACTCTCTGGAAACTTCAATCCCCATGGAAATTTTCCCCGTGGAAAAAACCCTAGCTGAAAATTTGCCCAACCCCCCACCCACCCAAAAATGTGTACCCGCATCCCAATAACAAATACTATGCGCAAACAATGGGCAAATTTTATAACTAAAATACCTTTCACGTGGGGCTGTGGGGGGGGGGGTTCATGTTATACACAAAGGCATAGTTATTGGGCCTTTCAACTATGCTGAACAAAATGGTTATCTCTAAATTTTGATCAGACGATTTTGGGAAAAAAGTGGCGGGGGAGGCTGACTATTTGCCCTCCAATTTTTGGTCATTTAAAAAGGGCACTAGAATTTCTAATTTCCGTTCGAATGAACCCTCTCCCGATATTCTAGGACCATTGGATCGATACGACGACCTCTGGGGAAAGTAAAACAAACAAACAAATAAACACGCGTCTGTGATCTTTTTTCTGGAAAAAATAAAAAATCCACATTTTTGCATATAGGAGCCTGAAACCTATACAGTAGGGTCCTCTGATACGCTGAATCTGATGGTGTGATTTTCATTGAGATCACTTGACTTTAGAGGCTGTTTCTCCCAGTGGCGAATCCAGGGGATTGACGGGGGCTTAATTTACGCAAGATTGCGTTAATTAAACTTGCTCCTAACGTATGTTTATCGGATCAACCTATTTTGCCCCCCACCCTAAAAAATCCTGGATTCGCCCCTGGTTTCCCCCTTTTTCGAAAATCAGGAAAATTTTCTCAGGCTCGTAACCTTTTATGGGTAAGACTAAACTTAATACAATTTAAATATTTGAAATCAGCATAAATTTGAATTCTTTTGATATGTCTTTTGGTATTAGAATTCCGTTTTTTTAGAGTTTCGGTTACTATTGAGCCTGGTCGTTCCTTACTTACAGTTCGTTACCACGAACTGTTTGAAAATGTAGAATTTTGCTATTTTTTCCAGAAGACAGATTACGGATGCGTGTTTATTTGTTGTTTTTGTTGTTTTTTTTTCCCGGGGGTGACCGTAAATTATCTGATCAAAATTTTGAGATTGCCATTTTGTTCAGCATACTTGATAGATCAAATAACTCTGTCTTTAGGTGTGTACAACACTGCCCCCCCCTTACAGTCCTCAGCGAAGGGTTATAAGTTATGCCCCGGGGGCATATAAAGTTTTTGTGGAAAGGGTAATTGCACGAACTACGGATGGGGCTCATTGGAAACCAGAAGTTCTAGTGCCCTTTTTAAGAGTCAAAGAGATCGGAGGGCAACTAGCCACCCCACACTCCCCTCACGGTCTTTTTCTCCAAATGCACGATAGAAATTCTTAGATAGCCATTTGTAAAAAAAATAGTCCAAATATCATATAACAAGGCTTTCATTGTTGACACAACCCCCCAGAGTCTGGGGGCAAGGGATGTAAGTTATGCCCCGGGCACAGTTTTTATGGAACGAGTGGTCGTATAAACTTTGAACCGAATGGGGTTCAATTGATTGGAAGTCCGGAGTTCCAGTGCCCTTTTTAAGAGTCAAAAGTGAATGGAGGGCAACCAGCTCTCTCCCCAAGTCTATCATTCCCCAAAACACATCCGATCAAAATTTGAAGAGATCTGTTTTGTTCAGCATTTTTGAAAGGTCCTGCAATTATGTCTTTGAAGATGTCAACCTCCCTGCACTCCTCGGGGCAAGGGCTTTAAGTTAAGCAATTCGATCATTGTTTACATATACTGTATGTTTATTGAGAAAGATATACGCGTATAAACTTTACTTTTCAAAAAGACGAAGGGCATTCAGGTGAGTCTTTCAGAGAATGCTGAGGGGAGTATTAAACTAAATCAAAACACGGTATGTGTATTTGGATTGTCAACAGGTCGTAACTCAGGAATGACTTAGTATTTGGAACTCTCAGGAAATGTTAAGGGAGATGAACAAAAGGCCATATTTTACTACTGCTACTGCTGTCACTACTACTGCCACGACTACTACGACTGCTGCTACTACTTCTACTACTACTACTACTTATACTACTACTACCACACTACTCCATTTACAATATTGAGGGGAAATGTTAACTAAATCAAAAGACGCTATGTGTGTGCACATTGTCAACAGGGTGTATCTCAAGTATTGATTTGGGTATTAAGTTGGAATTTTTAGAAAATGCTTAAAGGGGAAGATCATTTGGCCAAAAGGCAATATGTGCACGCTACTATTAATACTACTATCAGTGCTACATTTACTGCGTTTACCACTAATACTTCCACGGCTACTTCTGTTGCAACTACTTGTAAGGTAAATAGCATTGAGATGAAATTTCAAGAAATATATGAAAATACAGGTTATCAAAAGGACATATGAGCAATGTTATATTAATTGACTTTTTGTATTAAGTTGAAACTTGCTACTGCTGCCACTAGTATTACCGCTATTACTATTAATACAACTACCAGTAATACCAATACTACTACTATGACTACTATTACAAGTATGCCTAAGGGTATGAAGGTGAAACTTCAAGGAATTTTGAGGGTGGAGGTGAACTGATTCACAACGCGCCGTCAGTCTGCAGTTTGTCATCATAAGGGTGTAACAGCAATATCTTAGGAACAGTTTGCTGTGTGAAGTTGAAACTAAGAGGGCTTGTTGTGGAGGATGTTGAACTAATCATAAAAAAATAGTTGCACCCTAATGCTTCAGCTTCTACTCATACCGCTATTATTACTACTTCTAATACTACTGCTGCCATTAAAGCTAAGGCTGCTAAAACTATGGGTATTAAGGTGAAAAATTGGGAAATATTGAAAATATATCTAACTAAATTCAAATACACTATGCCCACACAGTTTGTCAAGCAATGACGTAATTTCGTCAAAATCCTGGGGGGGGGAATTGGAGTCAATTTCCCCAAATCAAATGAAAATGACAGTGAAGAATGAAATATGAGCCATATAGCACCATAAGGGCAAATATATATTAAAGAAAACTGACCCGTTTCTCTGGATGCTTGAATTATGCAGGCTAATCTTAGTTTTGTCACGATTTTTTTGCAGAAACTAAATTTCAGCGGGGGGGGGGGCAAACTGAGGTCTGGAGGGGACAGTTGCCACCCCCTGCCCCATAGTAAATTACGCCCCTGTTGTCATGGGGATGTATCAGAAAAGCTTCAGGGACGGTTGATGGTTTTAAGTTGAAACTTTCAGTGTGTGTTGAAGGGGATGTACTGATAATACTACCAGTACAGTTACTAATAACGCTAAGGGTATTAAGGTGAAACTCATAGGGAACATTTAGGGGGAGTTTCAATTAAGCGAAAAAAAACTACATGCAAGCAGGTCTTCGAAAGAGCATATAAGGAGTATCGTAAGCAGCACCGGTCCATAATAGCTAGAAATATCATTCAAAATTTTAAAGGAGCTAATTCAGTTGAAAATTAAAAGTCCTAGTTAACACCAAAAAAAACCGCCAAAAGCTATTTTGTTTAACACGAAAAAAAAACGCAAAATGGCACTGTTTTTTTTTTTGTATTGGCGCTATTTTCCATTCTTACCGGCTCCTCGTACGCTTTATTTTTGAATTTTATACTTCTTTAAAGTTGGGAAAGGTTAGATGTACAGCCAATGAAGCTAATATTAGCATGGACTGATCATGCCAAGAAAAAAAATGACAAATAATTTTACTAATTTGCTCGGGCGATAGACACGGTGAATATCGACCGTCAATAAATATTAAACTAGTTGATTGCCAGAAGCGTAAACAATAAATTGCAGGAAATGGATGAGTCATTAAAGAAACTGTAAACACAATTAAAGTTGATAGCAATTAGGATATACCAAACACAAAATGGGCATCTAGTAACTATGGTTATCTTATTTTTCGTAACTGCCAGTAGGAAGGGGGTGGGGTATCTGATCCCGCTCTCTTAGAAGATCAAAAATATACAGTAAGCGTAACATTCAGGAAAGAGGCATTTGGTACGTTTAACTGTTTTTTGTTTCTTTTAGAAATTAATATAACTGATTCCTACTTCTATTTCATCAGTATATCTTCGTTTAATCTTCTTTTATAAGTTTTATTATGATGTTTCCTAATAACCTAATTAACCTAATAAAATGCAAACTAGATCTCATAGCAGTTCAAGATCTCATTGGATTTTTTGAAAATTTTTCCGTAATTTCCTTTTTTTTTCCAAATGGTCCGCAACTCCGTTTAAAGGCCCGTTTACAATAAGATTTTACTAACACTAGGGTATAGCCAGCGCTAATTTGAGCCAATCAAAATTGATCGTAGTTTGTCAGTCAAACAGAAAATTCGGTACTGTTCTATTAGCTATAAGACACGCAAGATAGATGATAAAAGAAAACTAGTCAAACAGGTTCTTTCAACGGAGAATTTGATTGCAAACAGTGGGTTAGGTTAGGTTACGTATTTAATATATGCTATGCTTTACCCCCCAACCCCCTATTGTGTAAATATATAGCCGAAATTTGTTTCTAAATTTTTATATTTTCATCATATTTTGTTTTATTTCATCAGCATTAACCAAACTTCACTTCTCTCGTGTCTTGTAGCTAATAGAACAATACCGAAAGTTCTATGAAAAATCTGATTGAGTCAGATTAGCGCTAGCTAAATCTTACATTAGTAAAACTTAACAATTTTTTAAAAGCAAGACATGCCAAAGGTGAATGGGGCAAAAAACCAATTTTGAATCTGGTTTTAATCAACTAAACAAAGTTAAGTTTCAAAACACTTTTACTGCAACACCAATGAAGTTACGCTAGTAATATAAGGTGAGAATTCGGTTGTTTTTTATTTTTTTTTCTAATGAGTTAAACTTTATGTCACTTGTGTGGCAGATAAACCTACTTTTTAAAATTGGAGTCCCCCCATGTAAATGTCGTGCTGGCTTCCTATTTACTCTTAAAAATGTTTGTGTCTACCAATGTTTCTAGTAAATCATCCTCAGTTAGACTTCTGTTTTCCCTTTTTACTAATGAGCCTTCAATGTTATGAAATCGAATTTATTCTGAAGAAGCTAATGGTTATACTATGCCAATCACAAACCTCTACAACCTTCTAGCTATTGCTCGTGCACTTCAAAAACGTTCAGAAATCAAATAAAAAAAACTAGTTTTTTTAAGTGAAAGTAAGGAGCGACATTAAAACTTAAAACGAACAGAAATTATTCTGTATATGAAAGGCGTTGACCTCTCCTCAACGCCTCCCTCTTTACGCTAAAGTTTTTTATTGTTTTAAAAAATAAAGTTGTGTGACAAAGTCTAACTTTAGTGTAAAGAGCGAGGCCTTGAGGAGGGGACAGTCCCTTTCATATACAGAATAATATCTGTTCGTTTTTAGTTTTAATGTCCCTCCTTACTTTCACTTAAAAAAACTTGTTTTTTTTTATTTGATTTCTGAACGTTTTTGAAGTAATGCAGCTTTGATTTTGGCTCACCGTAAATGAATAATTAGAATAAAATTTGCATATTAATTTTACTCGAAATTTTGTTCTGACGCAACTTACGAATTAACTTACGTAACGAACTTCTATATTTGTATGTTTTTATTACGTATATTAGGGTGTTTACTCCTAGTCAATATGTCGCTGTTTAAGCTAAAGTTCAAATTTTGTTCGAATCACAAACCCCTGAATCACAAAAGCCGTTTAATTAGAATAGATAGCTTTGAAAGTACTAAAAAAACTTTAGCGTAAAGAGCGAGGTATTGAATAGGGGGTGAACCCCTTCATATACGTATTAATTTCTGTTTGTTTTAATGTTGCTCCTTGCTTTCAGTTGAAAAAAACTTGTTTTTTTATTTAATTTCTGATGGTTTTTTAAATAATGCTGGGAAATCCGGCGCCCCCTTTATAGAAATGTCCCTTCCCCCAAGGAAGCATCCTCCATGGAAAAATCCTACTCCATAGCTCCCTCCTCCGACCCTTTCCCCCACTAAAAAAACTTTCTGAAACGTCTTTTTGCTTTCCATTAACCAATACTATATGTAAACAATGGGCAAAGAACTTGCAGCCCTTCCCCTGGGAACTGTGGGGGAATAAGTCATCCTCAAAGACATATTTATTAAATTTTCACCTATGCTCAATAAAACAGTTATCTCAAAATTTTGATTGGGTGACTTTGGTAAAAAAATGAGCGTGGGAGGGGGCCAAGTTGCCCTCCAATTTTTTCGGTCACTTCAAAAGGGCACTAGAACTTTTAATTTTCCGTTCAGATGAGCTCTCTCACGATATTATAGGAATACTGGATCGATACGATCACCCCTGGGGAAAAAAAAAACAAAAAAAAAAAACACACAAATAAACACGCATCCGTGATCTTTCTTCTGACAAAAAAATGCAAAATTCCATATTTTTGCAGATAGGAGCTTGAAACTTCTATAGTAGGATTCTCTGATACCCTGAATCTGATGGTGTGATTATCATTAAAGTTCTATGACTTTTAGGGGTTGTTTCCCCGTTTTTTTTCGAAAATAAGGCAAATTTTCTCAGGCGCGTAACTTTTGATGAGTCTAAACTTAGAGACTAAACTTAATGAGACTAATATATTTGAAATCAGCATAAAAATTTGATTCTATTGATGCATCTATTGGTATCAAAAATCCGGATTTTAGAGTTTTGGTTACTATTGAGCCGGGTCGCTTCTTACTTACAGTTCGTTACCACGAACTGTTTGATCTAGCACAATGTCTGCATTTTCTTAAGGTTTCAGTGTCAAAGATGCCCCTCTCCCAAGGGCTTATCCAGGATCTTTGCTCGGGGGAGGGGGTACTAAAACAACTTAAAAACGCATCAAAAATTTGTTTTTGTGCATTTTTTTATATTTTATGAGTCGGATAAAAATTTGGGGTGAGTGGTTTAAATCCAGTACCCCCCCCCCCTCCTCCCTGGATACGGTCTTTCCCCCACCCCCAAGAAAAGACTTCCAACGAAATGACAGAAAACAATCCTGTCGTACATAATAGTTTTTTTTGTCGCCAAATTGACTAAAACCGTTGAAAAATTCAACGGTCTCAAAGCTAAAGCACATGAAAAAACCCATAACATCTTGGGTATTATTTTTACTTTGAAGTACCTCCACTATTTGTTTTGTGGGCTCAAACTAATCTCTAAACAGTTCTTCCGTCCAAACAACATATTTCAATATAGTATTCCAGGTTCTCAAAGTGGTGTCCTTAGAAACTCTATCCCCGTGGCTTTTCCGTTGCTCTTTAGAATGGATTCTGTGTTGTCAACATCGTATTTGAGTTGATCACGATTCCTTGCTTACAGCTATTTATAATGGCCCTATTCTTCAAAAAGCTGTTAAAGAGTCTCGATATCTAAACGGCCTTCATGTTTCAAATTTGAACTCCTCTGCCAAGAAGCGCCTGAGCGTGAAGAGGTTTGATATTAAAACTTATAAAGATAAATCAACATAAAAATATTCTGAACCATGTCTTTATTCTATTCAAAGGACTGACACGCATTTTCCGGTCTTTTTTGTAGTCAATAAATGTGTATTTTGTATACTTCTATATATATATATATATATATATATATATATATATATATATATATATATATATATATATATGTTTTTGAATTGTTGTAATCCCTTGTTAAAATACGTACAAATATTTTTTGCAACTACAACCGCCGGGCCCCGGCACTTGACACGCGGCAGGCTTCTATATATAATTTGCTGTCTTTTCATATTGCGGTCTTTTCAAAGATTATAAAAAGCAATTCCGATTTCTAACAACGATATCTACTAAACTTCAAACTTTTGATATTCTTTTTTAAGGTTTTTGAATTGTTGCAATCTCTTGTTGAAATATGTACAAATATTTTTGTAATTACCAACCGCCGGGCGCCGGCTCTTGACACGCGGCAGGCGTGTATATATATCAAAATCCAAAATCGTGTCAAAAATGAAAATGAAGAGCAAAGACACTGTTGGTTAGAAGATTTGCGAAAACGACAGTTATAGCGTGTTAAAAATGAAAATGAAGAACAAAGACACGCGGTTAGAAGACATGCGACACCGAGCATGTGAGCGAGTCAAAAATGAAAATGAAGAGCAAGACACACATGGTTAGAAGAAAAGTGACGGCGTGTCAAAAATGAAAATGAAGAGCAAAGACACACGCGGTTAGAAGACATGTGACATCGAGGATGTGAGTGAGTCTAAAATAAAAATAAAGATCAAAAAAACTCTCGATTAGAAGGACAGTGGAGGCGTGTCAAAACTGACAATGAAGAGTAAGGACACATGTAATTAGAAGACTTGCAATATCGACCATGTGAGCAAATCAAAAATGAAAATGAAGAGCAGACACACGCGGTTAGAAGAAAAACGTCGGCGTGTTAAAAATAAAAATGAAGAACAAAGACACGCGGTTAAAAGACATGCGACACCGAGCATGTGAGCGAGTCAAAAAAGAAAATGAAGATCCAAGACACACGCGGCTAGAAGAAAAACGGCGGCATGTCAAAAATAAAAAGGAAGAACAAAGACACATGCGGTTAGAAGATATGTAACACCGAGCATATGAGCGCGTCCAAAATCAGAATGAAGAACCAAAACAGACACGATTAGAAAACATGTAACACCTAGCATGTGAGCATGTCAAAATTGAAAATCAAGAGCAAACTCAAATGTGCTTAGAAGAAATGCGAGACTAAACATGTGAGCGAGTCAATAGGAATCAACCTGGACAACGAGAAGCCAAACGTGTCAAAATTGAAAATGATAGCGATGATGATTGGGTTTTGAATTTTGTCATGGATAAGGTCATCAATGCCTACCATACCTTTGAAAACTAAAAACCTAGACTACATAAATCGTTGGAAGGAAACGAAGTTTTTGTCCCACCACCTGGACAATTAAAAGAAACAAAGGTTCGGCGGTATGTCTTTCATAAGGAAAAAAGACAAGCCGAGGCAAGTTTTTTCCCCACCACCTAAATAATTAAAAGAAACTAGGGTTCGGCGATATAGCTTTCGTAATGACAAAAGACAAGTTGAGGCAAAAGTTAAAGGTACAATTCAAAAAAAAGAATTTTACAACGGCACTACTTCTAATTTTAGTTAAAAGTTAGGCTTCTTTTAGTTAGGCTTCTAATATAGAAGCCTGCCATGTGCCGAATGCCGGGGCCGGCGAGGTACTATGTATATATATATATATATATATATATATATATATATATATATATATATATATATATATATATATATATATATATATATATATATATATATATATATATATATATGTCTGTGTGTGTGTGTGTTACCGTGAATGTATGATGTCTGGTTAATGTCTACATTCACTAGTGAATATCCGATATTCCTTTTTTTTTCTGCTTGTATTTAATTAGCTTTGCAAGTCGGCTTTTTCTGTCTTATGCAAGCTATGATGGTAAAAGTTAAAGTTAGGTTAGATCGGTTTAGATTAAATTTGGTTGTAAATATTAGAAATGGGTTAAAAACCTAAGATAACCTAATCAAACCTAATCTAACCTTACCTGTCATCATTAAACCTTGCATTAAATTGAAAATGTAGACTGGCAACACTGACTAAATCCAAGGAGAAAAAAAAGGTTTCGGACATTCACCGGCGAATGTCAACATTGACCAATGCCGGACATTCACGGTAACATATATATATATATATATATATATATATATATATATATATATATATATATATATATATATATATATATATATATATATATATATATATATATATATATATATATATATATATATATATATATATATATATATATATATATATATATACATATATACATATATATATTGTGATACATATTGCCAGAAAAAGAATTCTGTCGTCGGCTGGTTAGCAAGAAAGAAGCCCTCTTTGTCGGCTTTTTCTGAACCATGTCTTTATTCTATTCAAAGGACTGTTGAAATATGTTTTGTAGGCTCTTTGTAGGCTTTTCGAAGCTATATATAGAACCTCCCATTTTCAGATAATGTTTTGCCACGTGATGACGCATTCGTTCGTGAACGCGTGAGTAGGCTATTCAAAATAGTCGTTTATTATTGAAAATCATTTGTCATTCGAAGAATGACAAAGAGCTGGGGAGAGAGTAGCCACTCTCATTTTGCTGCACAAAATTTTGGGTTTAATTATACTGAAAGGTAATTAACACTTGAAATAACAAACTAGAAGTGACGCCGTTTTGGAGGAGGGGACAGTTTTTTTTAGAAAAAATTTTATGTAGCTCTTGCCCCTTGACTCTCCGGATTTGAACCTTTCTTGCCCCCCTCCCCCAATAAAAATTCTGGAGCTACGCTCCAGCAAACTAGATACATTTATTTCAGTCTAAAATGCCTTCAGGAAGCACCTAGCCAAACATTAGCTTAAAGAGCAGAGGACCGAAGAGGGCACCAACGCCCACCATGTACATGATAATTTGTGTTCTTTTCAATTTCGAAGCTGTTGTTTGCTTTCATTTGAAAACAAACTTTTTTTTGAGCTCTGAATTAATCTTGGCCAGGTCCGCAACAAAGTGGTAAAAGAGAAACCTTATTCAGAGGTAATGCTCTGTAGCCTTGCCTATAGTACTGAGCCATGCCCCTTTCAATACATTATTTATCTTTTTTTTTCACCTGGTCATTTCGTAAAAATATGAGAGGGGGCTCGTTCGATTAGAAACTGGAAGGGTACTTGTATGACATAGCCCCAACCTCAAATTCTTCATCTAAGTAGAACCTGTTTCTCTGACGCTCAATCCTGATGAAATATCACAAAATATGATGAAAGTAATAACTAAGCAAACTTGATTTTAATTAAAAAATCAAATGATATTCATTTTTATACAATCCTGAAAAGGCTTATGCCAGCTTTGCATAAGCAAGACAGTCTGAGCGAGAGGCGAAGCTGGCATGCGCCTTTTTCAGAATTGTATTTTCGGCACTATATCATAGAAGTACCACTAGCAGTTTTAGTGCTCTTTTCTTAAGAGACACATGTGAGTGAAGGGCAAACAGCCCCCTTCACCGTTCCCTGTTTCGCTACCCAGCCCCCTGTAACCTCAATGAGTACCCAGCCCCCTACCTCGCTACCCAGCCCCCTACCTCGCTACCCAGCCCCCTGTAGCCTCAATTAGACTCCTAAAACTGCAAGTTTTATTTTTCTTGATCGTCTTAACACTTATATCCTTAAGACCTTTGGCCATAGAGACCAAGGACTTAAGACTATAGGAAAAGCATCGGGAAATGGAAAAAGGGACTTCCGAGTACTTGTATAGCCCGTACCACTCAGGTTGTTCATTCCGTTGACGTATTATAGAACCGTTTTTTTTTTCGTTAGTTTCTTTCAGTCTAGCGTGTGACAAGACTAAGAGAAGCGACAGAATAGATGGAAAATATATAGTTTGGGCTATATATTTGGCCATTGGGGTTGGGGGTGGGGGTAAAGTATTTGGACAGTGTTAACTTAGAAAACAATTCTTACTTCATAATATGCAGAATAATTGTACCTAAAACATTAGGCATGCGGGCCCGCTATACCTTACGCTATACTTTATTCAGGAATTAATTTGTTTTTATTTCTCTTTTTTTTTACTAACAATTTCAATTGGTCATATTAAGCACTGGTTGCATTTTTGGCGGGGGAGGCTCATTGACTAATAGAAATTTTTGCTTATTATATATTTAAACTAATTAATTTATTAAGATTCAGGTTAGGTAAATTATCACATTTAACTTTGGAAATATTTATCTTGGATGTCAAACATGTATTGAAAAAAAAAGCAAGGCAATTCAATGATCCCATAAATCATTTCCAAACTGTCTTGGTCCATATTTCCTTTTCGCGCCACTGTAATTTTCCTTAATTTCACAAGCCGTTTGCATAATATTTGGCTTTTTATAGCATTGCGTAACACATCATTAATAATTTTTTATGAAAAATATATTCAAAGTTTTTTCCTACTTCGATTCAAGAGTGTGCTAAACGGGATTAGTTTATTATTGAAATGGAACAAGGATCCATGGAGGACTGCGAGTGAGTGACGAGGCTCCCCCTCCCACGTAAGAGAAAAATAGGTACTCCTATGCTAAACGGACTCTTTTATCTACTGCTATTTTGGTTAATGCTAATGAAATAAAATAAAATAGGATGAATATATAATAGGTTAGAAAGAAATTTGGGCTATATATTTGCACATTAGGGGGGGGGGGGTAGGCGGATAAGCATAGCATATATTATTACATAAACTAACCTAACCTAGGTACCTTTTCCCCCCCTAAACCCCAAAAAACAACAGTTTAAATATAGTTCTTGCCTTTGTTTATATCCCACAAGCCAGCGTAAACCTGTTTTTCATCACGCGTCTCGGTCTATTTCGTGACTAGTCTGCATTGCAGTATATAAAAGAGTCCGTTTAACGTAGGAGTGCCGAAAAATATTACAAACGGTATGTATTGATTTCTTTTTCTTTTTTTTTTAATACGAAAACTTAGTAGAGAATGTTTTTTTTTTCTAATTGTTCGCCCCTCTGAAACATTTTGCTAATATAACCGTGGATAAATTTGGTTAAAGACCATCGGTGTAATTGATACTTAAAGATAAAAGAGAAAACGAGAAAGAAAATGCGTTAATAAAATTTTCTTTTCTGATCGAACGAGGAATCATTGTGCATCTCTCAAATTCAGTACCATTGATCGATTTGTCCGATTTATTTTTTGTTATTATTTTTTTTTTGTGGGAGGTGGCGGGGACGGATATGCTTTATTTCCTTTTCCCAAATGTAGGAATAACTAGAAAGTTGACTTTTAATGTCAAAATGGTTTCTACCGCATTAGGATAATTGATGAAAAAAAAAATGAAATATATTCTTTCAATTTTCTAGTTCTGATGTCAAACCGTGTAATGTAACGCCTTTTTAGATGCAACAATCTATTTTCGAATAATTGACCTGATTAAACGGCATATGAGGAAAACGACGCGAGAAAAATGGCTCGTCTGCATGAGGCAATAGAACGTAGGCTGTGTGTACCCATGGGGTGAATACAATTTTCGTCTGTGGAAAGGGATAAAAACAATAGTAAATTACTAATTAAATATAAAACATTAACAACATTAAGCATTATTTCATCTATTTTGATTGAGAGGGGGGGGGGGTAAATTGTCCCCCTCTCCGCTCTTTTGAAAATACGTTTTATTCATTTGCTTTTTAGTCCAATTTTCTACAGTGAAAAGCACGATTTAGATGGGACTGGATTATGGTATGAGTTATTTGTAACACTTACATGGCTACATCGTCCCAACAAAGTCGCCAATTTGGGGGGGGGGGGCGAATTGCCATTGTCACATAGATTTTTTTTGCCCCTCTACATTTTAAGAAATACCTTTTATGGTATTTTCTTAAAAAAATACACCTCCCCCAAAATTTTGAAGAATACTTTTTTTTACCTTCCTTTTTTAATGGAAAAAGTTCTTCACTCCTCCCCCTATATTTTTGTAAATTGGTGTTCATGTGGCATAACAGGGGAAAATTAAGAACCCATATTGTTAGACATCTATACAGAGACATTAAATTCCATTTTTGCCATTACAAAGGTTTTCCACAAGCTAAATGTGGAAAAACACAAAATTTCTACTTTACCAATTCTTCATTTGCAAAGAAGAAACAGGAATTATGGCACGTCCATAAGGATTCAATAATTTATAAAGTGTAAAAAATGGCTAGTTAGCTGGTACTATCGTATCTCAAGATGTTGTGATAAAGCATTAAATCAGTTTGTAGAGTTAGCGAATTAGGAATCGAACATAGAATATTCTTGAATCGAAGTAGGAATAAAAACTTTGAATATATTTTGCATAAAAAATAATTAATGATATGTTACGTAATGCTATAAAAAGCAAAATATTATGCAAACGGCTTGTGAAATTAAGGAAAATTACAGTGGCGCAAAAAAGAAATAGCAGGGGCGTCGTTTAGGTGGGGGGCAGTTGCCCTCCCCCAATAATGTGGAGAAAAAGTATTTTATATCCCTTGCCTAGTTTAAGGTGTTACATTGGAAATATTCCTTGCCTCTTGAATATCCGGATATGGACCCCTCTTGCCTCCCCTCAATACAAATGCTGGAGATTTGCCCCTGCGAAGAGGTGGACGTAAAGTTCATTTTCAATACAAATGAATGTTATATATGGATTGAGGATTAAATTCCAATTCTAAAGATATGTCTCAAGGCCATGGGCGCCCATTAGCTGAATTTTAGGGGGGGGCTTACCTGCTCCAATCGGCACTTCCAATGCTGTGTAATAGAAATCTCAAAACAAAATATAAAAATATAAGGCATTGTCATTCAGCAGGGGGGGGCCAAAGACCGAGTCCGTTGATTTTGAATTAAAATCAAGTAGTTGTGGGCATCAAGCCATGACTAATTGTAGAAAAAGCTAAGACAGATAGTCCGAGTCAGTGAGAGGCAAATCAGGCATAAGTCCTTTTTAGGATTGTATAAAAATGATATCGTTTCATTTGTTGCTAGATAAGTCTATCTACCATCCGTCCATACGTCATTCCTAGGGCAGAACTAAGGTAGATAGTCGTAGAACTAAGCGATGAAAGATTGGATTGATTTTGGGATGATGTGTTACGGACAATGTCCACTGGACTTCTATGCAAAATCTGGGACTGAATTTGCATGGACTCACCGGCGAACAAGAGAGCCCTGCCCTGCCCTCCATATGGGTGCCCATGCTCAAGGCCGTATCCAGGGGGGAGGGGGTAGGGGTTTTGATCCCCCCTCCCATGAAATGTCCGAGAAAATTACTTTTTTAAACACTTTGACCTCTTTATAAAACTCACATATTATAAGCTTACCAAATCACAAGGTCACTATAATTACCGGCTTAGCTTCAACTAGTTGCCTTTGAGTGAATAAAAGAGTCAATTATTAGGATTAGGCAGCCTATCTTCTTTTTCAGCTCAGCCTTCTCTTAGCTGGTGCAATCCAATCTCAGGTCAGTCTGTATCTAACACTAAAATAATGAGGAAGCGACAGGCGGATAACAATTTATTTCGATACTTTCCAGAGAAAAGCCCCGCAATAGAAAGCGTGGATACGGATAAAACATCTGACATAAGAAACACAGAGCAGCTGTCCATTTGTTTTCGGTATGTTTCAAACAGAGCTTTGCGCGAGGATTTTTTTGGGTTTGTTCCCGTATCAGATTTAACCGGACAAGGTCTGGCCACCACAATATTAGAAACCTTAAAAAACTATGGTTTGGATTTGAGCAAGCTTGTAAGACAAGGATATGACGGAGCAGCTGCTATGAGTGGGCGCCTGAGAGGCACCCAAGCTTGGATTAGACAGCAGTATCCACGAGGAATTTATGTCCACTGTGGAGCACATATACTCAACCTGGCGATCGCTTCAGCTTGCTCCATTCCAATCATGAAAACGTGTTTTGGGACAATATCTCTTGTCTGCAACTTTTTTTGCTCAACCCCCTCTTGTATCCTGGTACTCAAAGACAGAATTCGACAATGCATGCCGGAATCTAGAAAAACTAATCTCATTACCCTTTGTGAAATACGGTGGGTGGAGAGGCACGATGCCATTAACCGCCCATGGAACTCTATAAGCCAATTTTAGGAGCACTGGAAGAGCTTCAAGAAGGAAACGCGAATGCTGAGACTTCCGCGAAGGCCCATCAGTTAGCAAGCTCAATGGAATAAGAACAGTTCCTAACCAGTTTATTCGTAGCAAAAGAACTCTTTGGTCTTACGTTGCCGCCGTGTAAAGTTCTTCAAGCTATTGACTGTGACTTGGCGCTTGCATGCGACCATGTTGAAACTGTGGTGCAGACAGTCGTGGCCCTACGCGAAGACACGACTCTTCGTTTGACTCGGTGTATTCAAAAATTGAAGAGTTTGCCAGAGATCTGAAGATAGAATTGATGTTTCCAAGAGTGTCGTCGAAACGACCAATCGGTTCGCCGAAAGAAGCGTACAGGGCTTCCATATATATTCCATTCATGGACTACTTCATGTAAGAACTCAAGAAGAGACTTACGGTCATCGTACAATTTTGACAACTTTAAGCGGCTTCATACCTGCGAACTTAGACAAAAGAAAGTTGTCTGACGCAGAAATCAGTTAGAATACTGACATTTACTCCGATCTTTTACCAGAGTCAGACGCCCTAAGCCACGAATTGAAATTTTGGAAAACGAAGTGGCAGAACGTTAACAACAAAGAAAGGCCAGTCTCGGCTTTGGCTGCACTTGATACGTGCAATGCTGGATTCTTTCCAAACATCAGCTACCTTCTTACAATTGTAGGTACTTGGCCTATTTCAACTGCTACACCGGAAAGGACTTTCTCTACCTTGCGACGGCTTAAGACATGGCTACGAAATGCAACCGGTGAGAAACCTTTGACAGGTCTAGCGTTACTGTCAGTGCACAGGGATTTTGCTATTGACACTGGTACAGTTATTGACATGTTCGCAACTCAAAAAACATGTCGAATTGATTTTGTTCTGTGAATTCATTGTGTAACTGTTACGTTTCTTGACTTCAATATACAGTATTTTATGTTTCTATCTATTGTCTTCTTTTACCGTTAGACATAAATTAGGTCCGACCCGAGGAGACCCCCCCCCCCCCGAAATAATTTCCTGGATACGGCCTTGGCCGTTTCTATGGTGTGTTCACGGAGTTTGAACCCCTCTCCCCCTCCTGAAATTTTTGTCCGACTCGTAGAAATGCAACAAAAATACACAAATAAATTTTCGAGGCGTTTTTTATCCTCTCCTCCCCTCCTTTAACCAAAAATCCTGAATATGCACTTGATAAGTCTATTTCTTAGCTATCTCAATGTTTAGTTAATCGGAAAAATTTACCAAAATGCAGCCGCCTTTGGTGCAGCTGGAACCTTCAGCAGTGTAATATCGGGCGCACTTAAGAATGTTCTAAGACGTATTTTGAGTGCGTCTTTCTTGACTGATTTATTTTCTATTTGGCAACGCATCAAACTTCTCACTCTTAATCATCGGCATTTTGTGTTTTATTTTACGCCAAACGGGAATTCTTCAAATCCTCTTGAGACCGTCATGTCAACAAAATATTTCGTTATGAGAGTGGTTGTCTTTCTGGCATCAATTGTGGTTTTGATTGCCAAAATAATTAAAATCGTAACATATTTTTGTTTGTGTAATTATTGGCCAGTCATTTTTCGCAATAGGATGTTCTTAAAAGAAAATAAGAACCTGTCAGAGGTGACTTTTAGGCAGTGAATGACAAGTTGCAGAACATCCGACGCTCCCACCAAAAATGACATTTGAGTTACCAAAAATATTTGTTTATGCCATATTCAGACTGGGACGGCGGCCAAACTTCAGTTAAAACGTAGCTGCAGACTTAATAAAAATAGAAAATGGTTGATACCGGGCACGTACGCTGGATTTTTTTTTTGGGGGGGGGGGTGAGGGAAAGATAATGAATCAGAAATTTATTTGGTAATTGGAATAAGAAGTGCCCAGAAATTCAAGAGAATTCAGGAATTTTGTTGAGTCGGGTCCTGAGAACCCCCATTCTGCATGCGTCCCTAGTTGATACCATTTCTGTCAATATTACTTTCCTTAAAAAATGAATTTTACCGATAACTTTGTTGTCAACTGACCTTCAGAGCTTATAAATAGTAAAAAATTGGAACAAAACCACACTTTCTATAAACGTGTACAAGACATAGCGAAAATGTGCCACACTAAATGTAAGCGGGTGCGTAATCACAAAAGTATACCAAGCGTCGTGTTAAATGTGATCCGCGCGACGCTCCGAGATATACACCCGTTGACAGAGAGAGGATAACCCCTTACTAAAATACGACCGGAAATATCGTATAGCAGTGCAGACTAATTTGGAAAAATAATTTGAGTGGTGTCAATCAAAAGGCTTCAACTGTTTTGAATTTTGAAAACAGAATGAATTTTCTTAAAACATAAAAGATAAATTGCAATTTTTTCCAGGAGGTATTTCGGTCAGGTCTTTTCCTTGTTCACATGGAGATATTAGTTTAAATTGTATCTACATTTATTCTCTTCTGAAAAATACATTTGTGTTTCCGCATTTGTATTTGTCAGGTACATAACAGGGGAATTTTAGTCCTTGATCTACCCCCACCCTAAATATCAAGATGTTTAATACGGATGGCACAATTCTTACTATATGGTATTCTTTTCCAAGTTTACGCCCCCTCCCTCCCCTAAAATAAGTTTCAGAAAACATGCCGAATTGCATTAATAGAATTTTATTTTAGAACTAATAAACTTTCAAATGGGGAAAAATCCATTTATTTAGACAGTGAAAAACAGGTACAAAAGTTCAGATATTTCGATCACATATACAGCGACCGATTCATTAAAATACTGAAATAATAAAATTGAAACTATTTTTCAATATTTGGTTTGCAATTAGAAGACAGGAAAGTCTTTGCCACCTTCATTGGAAATTTGTTTTACATTTGGACAAGATTAAAGAAGGAAATTTACATCAAGACTTTGAATGAACTTCGTCAATGAACTCTCTCTGAAAATAATCTAGTGAATAATCCGGAATTTCGTTATTTTGTGAACGATCCGAAAAGTTGTTTATTTTGTTGTGTATAAATATGCTAGTTTCAATTTTATTATTTAGTATTTCTACTCAAGACGATCGCTGTATGTGTGATGGAAATATCTGGACTTTTGTACCTGTTTTTTCACTGTCTAAATAAATGGATTTATCCCCATTTGAAAGTGTATTTGTTCGTTATAGAACGGCAGTGTGGTCTATGAAAACAATACCTAATTTAAGGTGTTACGTCGAAAATATATTTTAGAAATTTTTGGGGGTGTAAAAGTTGTGCAGCCATGGTCTATACCCACTTATTGACGTATTATGATTAAATCCCGAGCAAATTTGGCTAATAAAGCTTCCCGCCAAATCTTTATTGGCTCATAGAAGAAGATGGTTTATGAAACTCTTTACCGTAATCTTCTGGGGAAGCTGGCAACAGACATGCACATACGCAAGGCCGTATCCAGGGGGCTAGGGGATTATACCCCCTCCCCTCCCCCCGAAATGTTATTCCTACTCATGAAAAAACTTAACAATAATGAATATAAACAAATTTTGGTTCTTGTGCATTAGATGGCCACTTCTAAAAAGTCAAGTTTGGTTAATGCTAATGAAGTAGAATAAAATAGAATGAATGTATAATAGTTTAGAAACAAATTTGGGCTAAATATTTGCACATTAGGGGTGGGGGGGGGGATAAAACATACCGTGTAATAAATAGGTGACCCGAGCTAGGTACCTTTTCCCCCCCAAACCTCAAAAAACAACAGTTTAAATGTTGTAAAACCACTCTGTATTCCATATCTCAACATTGGTTTCTTTGAAAATAACCGGTCTCTGGCGGGTTTCGTCTGTCATTTCATGACTGGTTTCCTTGCATAGTATATAAAAGTGACCATCTAATGCACTAGTACCCACATTTTTGATGTGTTTTTTAAAGTTTTTTATTGTACCCCCCCCCCCCTCGAAAAAATCCTGGATACGGCTCTGTACATACGCAGTAATTTTTTTGGTTGGGGGGGGGCGGTCAAATTATATCTAAAAATATGATAATCTGAATAAAATGCGCCCAGCAATTCAAAACAGTTCAGGATTTCAGGGAGAGCTGATAAACACCCCCTCCCTCCCCACCCGCCCTGTGTATGCCCTTGGCAGGAAATACTCTTTTGGTGAAGCTGCCATTAAAAATGCGAAACTTTGGAAAAATAAAGCCTTTTCAGAAATACGGCAGGCTTCATTACCCAAATCATATCTCGAGGTGTTTGTTTATGATCATTTTATGGATGTTAGTTATGGACTATGAAAGAGTTTGAGTCTTGATGAAATTTAATTTGGTGCAATGTTGCCAACGCGATATAATTGTACCGTTCTTGGTACAATTTAGAGGTCCTGGCACTGCGCAGTACATTTTAAAATTTTTCCGTACAATCCAGTGGCGCCAATTCACGAAACTGTAGGGGGGGGCAAGGATTTTTTTTTCGATTTTTTTTTTAATTAAGATGCAAAAAAAAGAACAAAATTTAGCAAACATACCTAAAAGAGGGGGTAGCTGTGAGGTCGCTGCTTGGAAAAATCGTTGACTAATCTATCCAAATCCAGTTTCTTTACCTCCTCTTTTTCAATGGCCATTATCATGAGATCACTGAGTCTGTCGTTTCCCATCGTCGATCGCAGATAGTCTTTCAAACGCCCAAATGCCGAGAAGAATCGTTCAATACTGGCAGTGGTCACAGGCAAAGTAGCAACTAGCTTCATCAGTTTTAGCACTGCAGAATAGGCAACTGGGAGGTCGGATAAGATTTCGATAGCTCGAAGAAGATCCATTTTTGAAATATCACCTTTTGACAGATGCAGCTTTGCAAGAGAAAGCTGGGATTCTATGGCATGGTCGTCAACACCTAGAATCTCTTGATAATGACACATAACTCGTTCCACTTTTGAAATTTCAAGAAAATTGGAACTTGAGGGGTCGAAGGCAGATAAAGCGTCGAGCAGAGGCATATTCTGCATGAAACGTTGGTCCATCTCACTCGTGAAACGATCTATTACCTCAAAGTACAGAAGTTTACCGCAGTCTGATTTAACTGGCTGACTGATATTGCGTTTACCGGTTGTTGAGTTTGAAAGAAAGGCTTTGAGACGAATGGAAATGGCTTGACTTCTCTTGTTTCGAGCACTGGTTTTAGATTGTGGAGATTTCGATTCCTGGATATCGTTTAAAGCTAAGAATTTAGATATGTTTTTGCTTAAGTTGTTCCATTCGTTATCATTTCTCAGCTTTTAGAGTGTCTCATATGTCCCAGAAATCAGTGCAAGTGCCTTATAAATCAACAAACTTCCGGATTGAAGTTGCTCTGATAAATAATTTACAATGACTAATACTTTTTCCACTATTGGTAAAGTTGAAACAAAAGAGGCAGGATTGATTTTGTCCAGTAGTCCTTTTGCCTCACACGCTGCCTCACTATTGAAACTATCAGATACTGCGGCAAGCACAGCAACCTTAAAATAAAGACTTAACTTTACCGTCAAACCAGATTGGAAAGTGTAAAGCCAGCGTGTCTGGACGGTCCTCTCAAGCTTCAACAATGGTTGCCTGCTAATACGCTGGGATTACACAAATAGCTCGTGACGAGTATTGCTGCATGATATAAATGCGTAAAGTCTTTGAACCAAAGAGAAAAATTCAGAAAGTTCACTGATATTTTTTAGGCAGTCAGTCAAAACCAAGTTCAATCTGTGGGCGTGACAGTGTACATAAACTGCATGAGGCACCTTCTCCATAAACTTGGCTTGAACTCCGTTAAATTCCCCACTCATAACAGATGCGCCATCATAACATTGGGCAATACACAGCATCAAATCTACACCAAGCTTTTCTGTAGTTTCACAAATCGAGGTGGATAAGCTCTTGGCGTTTAATTTTTGCATATGATAGCAGCCGATTGGTCGTTCCGCTGCTTTTCCATTTGATGTGTACCTGAGTAGGATCGCTAATTGTTCTTTTCTAGAAACGTCTTTTGTCTTGTTGACAAGAATAGCAAAGTAATTAGCTGATTTTACTTCTGAAATAATATCTTGGCGCAAGGCATTTCCTATCAGTGTAACTGCCTCATTTTGGTATCGATGACTGCAATAGTGACCATATCGGCGCTGTAACTTGGCCTTCAGCTTTTCGTCGACTTTAGACATTTCCTCCATCAATTCAACCAAATTACCCCGGTTTTCAGATGTTTCCGATTCGTCATGACCCCTCAAAGCAAGACCCTGGCGGCCAAGAAAGCAAATAGCGCGAAAAATGTACTTCACATGATCTTTATTTTCCTGAACCTCTTGAGATCTGTACTGAATTAAGACATTCGCTATAGATTTCGAAGTACCAGTACTCATTATCTTAAATTCCGTCCATGCTGACATAAAATGCCTATGTCTTTCAGAACCATCATGTTGCTTTAATAGAGCAGAACTGTCTTTCCACTTGCAAAATCCTGACTCACTGAAAGCCCTTTTTCCAGCAGTTTCTCCAGCCCTTAGAGTCCCCATAGAAAAATGGCGGCAAGCAAAACAAAACACGGAATTCAAGTTTTTTGAGTATTCAATCCATTCATAAGTCTGATAGTAATGTGCACTGAATTTCCTTCCGTTAGAAATGGAAGCCGGATATCTCTCAAGAATAAGTTGAGCTGGTTTGTCGTGACGCGTCCTAGAGATATCTGAGAGAGTTTCTTGACTGCTACTGGAACCCGCAAGGGGTTCAGCGATGCAGACCGAACTTTCATGTTGATCGGAGCCATTTATTGTTCCGCTTGTTTCCGAAATTATGTCACAGGTGGGGGAATTTATCTCAACTAGCCCGATACTTTGGGCGCTGACACTAGTGCCAGTTTCTTGCACTAAAGTTTCTCGAATTTTCTTCCACACTTTCACCGAAAAAAAATCCACAGTTTGTTGTCGCTTTTTACTAAAAGTTGAACGAGTATTTTATAAAGACATAAATCAGACACGGCTTGAGAACAAAAGAATAAACACGGAGAAACACACATAAAAGATAACTCCCCAATACCACGGTGACACTACCCCGCGTAGAAACCCCATAAACCAATCACTTACATTTCCTGTTCACGACAGTCCCATACACTCCACTGAGACTAGTTATCCCATAAACTATTCAACAACGTCAAGAATCTGCTGACCAAAACCCCTTGAAACCCTAGAACACATTTCCTTTCCCAGCTACTAAAAAAGGCAATATACAAAACTCATAGTTTACAACGAATTCTTCACAAGAACAATAACAAACGGGTACTGACCACATGAAGCTTAGTTTTGAATGAACCCTACTCGGAAATAAAATAGTGTAGACACGCTCGCTCTTAGACATTTCAAAACAAGATTATATAATTAGGGCACCAGTTTGTTGGTCGTATTTATTGGACCAGTTGCTGGTTTAATATAGCACATAGCTAAAATAGAAAATAGCTGTGAAATATAAATAAGAAGGTAATTTTCAAAGTGTAGGGGGGGCAAGGCCCCCCTCGCCCCCCTAATTGGCGCCTCTGGTACAATCAGATTTCCCGGTGCATTAGGTTTTGCTTGCTCCTTTTTGACTCAAATATCTGTTCAAAATTTTAGTTTATGGAAAATTTTTGGTACTGGTGCGTTATATGGACACTTTTATATATTGTACAAGGAAACCAGTCACGGAAAACCCGTCAAACAAGTTATTCTGAAGAGACCAATATACATAGATGACGGCACAGCCGTGGTTTCTCAACAAGTTATAGCATTTAAACTATTGTTTTTTGGGGTTTAAGCGGGAAAAAGGTACCTAGGTTAGGTTAGATATCTAATATATAGTTTGCTTTGCTCCACCCTAGTGTGAAAATATATAGCCTTAATTTGTTTATAAACTATTATATATTCATCCTATTTTATTTCATTAGCATTAACCAAACATGACTTTTTAGAAATGTCCATATAATGCACCAGTACCAAATTTTCTTATTGTTATGACAATTTTTTAACCTCCTGTTTCGATGGTACAAAATTCTTTCTTGCGGTACAATTTTAATCGGAAAGCTTGTACAGTTTATTTCAAACCGTTGGCAACATTGGTTTGGTGGTATTGCGTATGTAATTCGCATTGAAACTTAAATGCGAAGTTTTGGTGTGTTCCCAAAATATGAATAAAACCTTGAGCTTATTATACAGAGAAAGCCAGATTTGCAAGGGCGGATCAAGGATTTTTTTTTCGGGGGGGGGGGTTACTAATTTTTGACTTTTTCGGGGGGGGGGTGCTACTAATTTTTGAATCAGTTTTCGACTAATTTTATTGATTTTTACCTAGGTTTTACTAATTTTCGACTTATTTTTGACTCGGTCAAAAATTTGGGGGGGGGGTTTAACCGGGTAACCGCCCACCCCCCCCCCTGGATACGGCCTTGCAGATTTGAGAGATTTTTTTGGTGACCCCCTCTTCTGTCCATCTCAGGCATTTTAGCTTTGCTTTGCTTGGGTGGGGTTGGGGCTCACAATCCTTGCATGATATCATTTCTTCTTTGCTTTGAATATACCTTTTTATGTCATTTTTCTTCAAGTTTAAGTGACTTAATAAATTGTTTGAATTGCTTAATCCTGAAACCGGTACTTGTATACATAATGGTACACACTCGAGAACAGGCAGGTTTTATATGTCTGTATTGAGAGACAATATTAGCTTTTGCTGAGTGGAAAACAAATGACGGATGACAGAATACATTGGACTTATATAATTTGGGTTATATATTTGCACATTAGCGGGATGGGGTGGGGTAAAGTATTTGGAGAGCGTGAAGTTAGAAAAAAATTCTTACTTTATAATATGCTGAATAATTGTAGCTAACACCTTTTGCACGCAGATCCGCTATACTTTACACACCCCTCCCCCCTAATGTGCAAATATATAGCCCAAATTTGTTTCCAGTGTTGTATTTTCATCATATTTTGGTATGTTTCATTTGGATTAACCTAACTTCAATTCTCGAGTGAGTGCCATTATGTACACAAGTACGCTAAAACCAATTAGTAAAATAATCCCTATTTTTCTCTTTGTATGTTTTTATATATTTATATATTTTATATATATTTGCTATTTTTATATATTTTTCTCCTTCCTCCCCTTATTCTCAGGTTTCCGATGTTTAGATGACGTAGCACTAGTTTTGTCCGGCAGTCCAAAACTGTATTTCACTGCTTTTTTATTATTCTCATTGTATATTTATTTTGTTTTAATATGAGAGCTACTACATATGTATTATTATTGTCTTTTTTGGTTATGATAAATAAAAGTTCAAATTAAGGATAAAATCCTTTTTAATAGACAGTGTATAATAAATTTCACAAAAGGATTTTATCCCTATTTTGAACTTTTATTTATCGTCATAGAAAGGCAGTGTGGTCTCCGAAATTACCTTTTTCGGTTTTACTTTTTTTCACGCTTTATAGTATAGAATTAAGAAAATTTCTACTCAGAATTTTTTTTCTAGGTTTATGATCCGGTTGCAGGAAAGTACAAATGCAAAGACAAATACTATGGAAGACGTTTGGATGAGAATGGATTAAGAAGGTCGTTGGGACAGTTTTTTGAAGCAAGAGGAAGAAGAAGAAATGTAATTTTATCTCAAATCTTGAAAAAGCTGAAAGCCCTTAAGAAAGCTATTGAAAAGCAAAATTCGTTTCGATATTATTCTAGGTAAGTTTCCGAATTATTTTTTTTCTACATTGTGTAAATATGGTATTGTACTTGCAAGAATTGCCTGAAATAAATTCTTGTATATTTACGGAATGTAAATCGATTAATTTTTTTTTATTTCCTTGCTGTAAGTCGGCTGGTGTAATGCCTTAGCTCCCGTAAGAACGGTGTAAGAGCGAAAAACTGTTATTTACTGAAAAAGAACTGGAGGAAAATATTCAAAAAAAGGACAAAATAACACCTCTGTATGGCAGGAATGAACACAGGAATTTGTGTAAGGGCCCACTAGCTTTTTTTGTGGAGGGGGGGGGCTAATAATATGAAATAATAACTATTTGATAGTTTAAATAATTAGTACCAAAAAATCCCGAGGTCTGGACCCCAAGCCCCTCCCTTGCGCACATCCCCGAAGGTCTTTAAAAGAGACACATGGAAAACTAATAGAAGGATTTTTTTTATCACGTTATGGAAACTTTACTATGGCCTTTACCCCGCGTATACTTTACAAGTAGTTCATAATTTTTCTTATCAATCAAAATCATATTGTTTTCCGTAATCTTTTTTATTGAAAAAATTAGTGAACTTTTTCATGATTTTCATGATAAAAGAAATAATGTGGCTTAGTTAGTTGTGCCGTCGAGTAAAATGTTTCAGTGATAATAAAACGAATTGACATATCGGTTGATATGTTATCGGTTGAATTTGGTTGAGCAATTTTTTTCCGCTTTTAACCATGGTTCCACTTCCCCGAATTTATCAGCATTTTCCCTGGATTTCCCCAGCAGAACATCGTCTTCTCCGAAATGTCACCGAACATTAACGCTCACAAAAATTAACGACTTGTATTTCGTGTATTTACAAACTAAAAAAAATAGATAGTGGAGCACTAGCTCATATAGTGTGATCCAGAGAAATCTAAAAACAAGTTTTGATTTTGTTTTTCCTTTCTATTGTTATCAACCAACAATTGTTTGTACAAAGAAGGTTTTTATCTGGCCTTGCAAAATACGACAAGCGAAATTAAGAAGCTCGAAACTCTAGCTGTCTCTACGTTCAAGAATAGGAGGAATAACTAATTTTATATGAGGGGGCGGGCTTCTACTTATATTGAGACCCAGCTCAGATGAAGCTGATTGGACGGATCGATTAACTGTTTTACCTTCAATAGGATGAGTTTAAAAGAATATTTTGACAGAAAGTGCTACATAACATATCTATTCTGATAATAAACCTCCTGGTGCCTCCTGGTTCCTGGTGTACGTCTCAGAACCAGTGTTGCCCACGCTTTGAAATAAACTGTACCAGTTTTCCGATTAAAATTGTACCGCAAGGAAGTAATTGGTACATTCGGAACAGCAAGTTAAACATTTTCCCTAACAATGAGAAAACTTTCAATAAACTGAAACTCGGAACAGATATTTGAATAAAAAAGGAGCAAGCAATACCTAAATGTACCGGGAAATCTGATTGTACCAATAATTTCCAAATGTACTACACTGTGCCAGGACCTCTAAATTATACCAAAAACGGTACAATAGTACCGTGTTGGCAACGCTGCTCAGAACGCCATGTGCGCCGCAGAGTTCAGCCATACTTGGGATAGTTTCCACCACGCTTGGCGCAGTTTCGGTCACGCTTGGCACAATTTCCGTTACGTGTGGGGGAATTTCCGCCACGCCTGGAACGCGCCACCTAGGGTATGTGATTTCTGGAAGTTATAAATAAATATATATATTATATATATATATATATATATATATATATATATATATATATATATATATATATATATATATATATATATATATATATATATATATATATATATATATATATATATATATATATATATATATATATATATATATATATATGCATAATCGTCCGGTCTGCTGAGAAGGGACAGAAAACAGGGGCACTGGCTGAAACCTAGCAAGTCTATTTTTTCTTGACATCTTTGTGAGCTCACATAATGTATTATATATTGTATCATATTATATTTGTATATTTGCATGATATATTAGTGAAAATATAGGAGGAAATTACACACAAATGAAAACTAAAGATTTCATTCCTGAGTCAGAAAAATTACGAAAATTGTATTTTCTATTTTGTTATAAAAAAGCATAGTAGCCTAATATTAGAAATATAATTTGAACAACTAATATAGGAAATGGTTCAGGCCGCACATTTATGCAAGGGAGGTTTTTGGATCTGGCAGTAGCATAACTGAATCTTGGTATTTGTAATATGTCACTTTGGATTACTTGCTGCCGTGTTTTTTTTTTTTTTTGTAATTTTTAGATTTTTTTATTATGCCTTTGTTATATTCTTTAAATTTAAAGTGCGCTCGCCCCTTTTCAGCATTTTCAACAGGGGATTATAGATATTGCTTCAAATTGCTTGATGTTTAATGCTTCGTTTTGATTGCGCTATTTAACGCTCTTTATTTAGAGTAGGGACTTTTTGCCGTTCGTCTTGAAGAAGGTTTTGTAATTTTGTTCTGAAGAAATCCCAGTATTCAGGTGGGAGGATATTATGTCTCCCAGGACCTCCTCTCTCCTCCAGAATCTAAAGATTGTTTCTCATACCGGACAAAAAAAAGGAAAATCGGCAAATAATTGTAAAATAAGCGCATTTAAACAAGAAGATAAATCTACACAATATATATATATATATATATATATATATATATATATATATATATATATATATATATATATATATATATATATATATAATTGACAATGAATAATGTAGATAATATAGATAAAAAAAATATATAGTGCACCCTATAGTGCCAAATATGGTGCAGACGAATTATCTTCTGTTCTGTTACGAATGTCCAGTACAAAATGAACAAACTATTCACAGAGATACTATTCACATATAGGGATACAGCCAAGAAAAAAAGAACTTTTTTGAAAAGTTGGGCTATATTGATTTTACAAATGACTTTTTTTTAAATAAACGAAACGATCCTCGTGTCAGGCGACAAAATTTCAAAAAGTCGGGCCCTATTCTAATTCAGGCTCAGAGTTGCTTTTAAGTCACTTAGGTGAGCTTAATTTTCTCAAAATTTTCCAACTTATTTCACTCAGTCGCTAAGTTTAAGTCAAGCACTATTTCTTGATTCTGATTGATGCTTTTTGATAAATAATACTAAAAAAAATTGTTTAACTAAATTTAACCCCTCTTAATGTCAATTGGGAGCTCTCAAACCCTTATTTGCTCAATCTGTTCGTGGTTTAATACCCATTCGTAATTAAGTTACAGTGCCTTCTTTTTGTAGTGTTTTTTTTTGTAGAATCTTTTATTTGGTTAAATACGTCGTAGATTGGACTTTTTTTTGCTTTTTTTTTGGGAATTGTCGTCCCGTTTAAGGAGGTTCATTACACTGTTTTTGTCAGAAAAGGGATACTTATGTATTATAGCGACCCCATTAAGGTTCTTGATCTGAGTAGAATCGGTTTCTCTGGCCATGGATGAAATTAATTTAGTTTACGATGTGTAGTGATAGAGAATAGTGTCTGACCATGGATGCTAAAATTGAAGATTTGGAATTTGCTAAGGACTGAAGGAGAGGCAATTAAAAGTTTTATATTTTAATCATATTTTGGTATATTTCATTAAAATTAACTTAACTTCTTAAGTGGGGTCGCTATGATACATAAGTACCAGACAAATTTTCGTTAGAAATAAAAAAAAAAACAGCATTTTCCAGCGGGTCTGTAAGATCTGCCATCTACATTTACATGTCATATTTGTTCGTAATTCATATGGATTTATGTCTTCTTTTTTTGTGTTGGGACTGAGGTAGACAAATTTAATAGTTCTCTTATTGCTAAAGAAATGGGGTTTTCCAAGTGGTTTTCTTTTGTCCCTTTCTTAGTAGTGATATTAGAAAGTTGTCCCACCGCAAGAAAATCAATTCCAACTTAGAGAGATACAATTTTAAATTTAACGATGATCGATTCTCCTTGAAGTGCTAGTATAATACATTTGGTATAGTATAGTACAGTTAGTATAGTATACTAGCTGTACAAGGTAGATGTAAAAGGGATGCTTAGTACATCTGTTTTAGGGTAAAATAAATCGTTCGTGAGATACTTCATCTTCGAGAGACTGACAATGTCTTACCAGTAGCCTACACACTGGAAAAAATTGAATTATGAACCTGCTCGTACACCCCTTCCCCCTTCCTCTACTGATCCTGTCCCAACTTTCAGTCAAAAGCTTGGTATATTGCACTTTTTTGAGCCCGAACTGCCCAAGAGTATTTTGTTTGTATAATTGACGTGCCAAGGTTTACCAGTGCCCTCCCCCTCACGTCTATCCTACTGCAAACTCTTTTGTATAAAGGTGGGTATGTTACATTTTCTTTTAGACCAAAATCACGCTAAGATTTTTAATTGTTATGACTGGAATTCCAAAGTAGCCCCTTGTCCCTTCCAACACCCCATCCCCCTTCTCCCAAGTTTTTAGAAGAAAGGTAGGCATATTAGACCTTTATAAACCAATTTTTGCAATGGGTTTCAACCAGTAGGATTTGAGGCACGAAGGGGCCCATTGTCCCTTTAACCATCCCTTCATTCCCACCTGCTTTTTGGAATAAAAGAAGACACGCTGCACCTTGTTTCAAGCGGAATCACCCAAGGGACTCTGTGTTGGTAGAAATTGTGCCCTTAGACCCTTTATCATACCCTCCTCACCCCCTATAATACCAATTTTTTAGCAGGATGGTAGTTGCATGTTGCACAAGGGATTTCAATCCGTATTGGTAGTGGTACAAATTTGGCCCCTAGCCTTTTCATCATCCCCCTCTTCCCCCTTTACTATGCCAAGGGTTTAGCAGGATGGTAGTCAAAAGGTTGCACCTTCTTTTTTTTTAAAGGAATCACGCTAGGATTTCAAATTATATTATTGGATAACCAAATTGCAGGATGGCGGTGCTTCGGCACCACCATCCTTCCCATCTCCAGATGTTGCACATTTCTTAAACCGGAAACGTAAAATGATTTTCATCCTGTATGATTTTAAGCACTAAACAGGCCCGTGGTCCCTCGGATAAATCTTCCTCTTCACCAAGTTTAGTTTATGTACATGATCAGACACATAACATTAGGTCCTAGGACTCTCCAAAACTAACTCCCAATCGCCGACTTCTCACCAGGAAGGTACGCAGGTTTTTTTCCTTTTTTTATACCGATCAGATTGAAATTCAGGGTGCAAGTACTCTGGGTGAATGTGACATGAAAATAATGATTCTCAGGGGCGTATTTCCCTTCTTGGGCCTCCAGTCAGTTTGAAATTTATGTTGTGAAAAATTAGGGGACAGAGTGGATGGGTTTCCAGAGGCGTCCATCACTTTTACAAGTCTCACCTATCTGCTGCACTAGTGTCAGCTGTCATTACTCACTTGAAATTTGGATGGGGGAGTACCAATACGTACAGCCAAGGAGACGTTAATCGAGAAACTTTAGACCTTTAAGCTTTACAGCCCAAATGCTTTAAATTTTAATAAGGCTTTAAAATGTCGCTGTTTAAGCATCTTTTCCTATTTTAGCAAAAGTAACTTGTAGTGATTACCAAGTGATAACTTTGCAATAAACACAGTTACACTTTTCTTCTAAGAGAGTTGGAATGTGTTATTCTTCCGGGTATGTTTCCCATTAGCTTGCAATCTTTCTATTGGTTCCTAAATTCCAGAATATCGTTACTAAAGTGTCGAATTCCAACAAAACCTGTTTCTACGAATCGCTGTTCGGGAATAAGTCTCATAAAATCTTAATGTCTCTATTTCCACGAAGGAAAGCTTTTGTACAATTCTTAAAACGTACTGAAATTTATCTCGCCTAAGATGTCAATTCTTCAACCTGATTAAGTTAATATTCCAAAAACTACTATCTTTCGTAACCTTGTAACTCGCAGGTTTTCCTACCTAATAGTTCTAAAATTCCTTGCACAAGCAATTAGTTTTTCTTTCACCTGGTCGATTCCAATCAAAAGATAGGTCTCCCTACCTTTTTACTTCAGCTCACGGTCAATTCTATTGAATTTGAAACAAAAATTTTCAATATGACAACTTATTTATTTTATTGTTTGTTTTATAACTTTTAGTGATTAACAAGAGAAACGTAGTTTAGTGATTCCTAGTAGCTGGATTTAAAATGTCACTGTTTGAGCATCTTTTCCTATTTTAGCAAGAGTAACTTGTAGGGATTAATAAGAGTAACATAGTTTAGGGATTCCTAGTAAAGCGTCTATGTGCTAATCAGTCTTTGATAGATCAATCAATCAATTTATTAATAATAAAACAAAAACTACTACAAACGTAAAGAGGTTACTAAGCCGAAGAGGTTACTAAGCCTTTGGGGGAGTAATAACATGTAATATTGTATGTGTATCTTATGAAGAATAAAACTTATCTTATCTTTAAAAGAAGCTTTGCTTGGAATAGGCCAGAAGCTTTGCTTTTAATGTTCCATTGTCCTCAGATATAGAATCATTACCATCAGCATCAACATATTTTAGAACATTAATAGGTGTTATATTTGAGGCAATCATTGTCATCAGCCAGCATCAACATATCAGAAAATTAATAGGTGTTATATTTGAGGCAAAGTAGACTTAGCTTGCTCATGCTGCAATTGTAGCAGCAACAGCGCAGATTGTCAGGTTAAGTTTTAGGCTTCGGGGGCAAGTAGTGAATCATTGGCTTTCATACATGATGAATTTTAAGACTAAAGACTTTGATTGGATGTAAGGAAATGGAGAATAATGCTGGTTTTAAGAATTAAGTGTATTTTGTGACCTTTTTATGCAACGAACCATCTTTTTTTCCTTTTTTAAGAAGAAGAAATCCTTCTTGAGACGTACAGTTCTTAAAACTTTGAGGGATTTACGACTATGGTGGCAAACTTAAAAACTACGGCATTCAATCCATTGCGGAAAAAAAGGGGGAGTCTCGGTTCTGCAACATTTTAGTTGGCCTTACCAAAGGTCGCTACAGCACTTCAAGTCGCCCTTGCAGTGTGGTTTATCCTCTTGTTCGAAACACTTTATTTGTTACAGACATGTATGCAGGAAATTCAAGGCCGTATCCAGGGGGTTAGGGGCTTCATCCCCGTCCCATCACTGAAATGCTTGTCCGACTCATAAAAACGTAACAAGAATGCATATAAACAGATTGTTGATGCGTTTTAAAGTTTTTGTACCCTCCCCCCGAACAAAAATCCTGGATACGGCCATGAGGAAATTAAAAAAGGAAACAAGAAATTACGGAGAACGTATTAAAATAGGAATGTTTGGGGGTATTGGATTTGAAGAGGGTGAAAAAGGTCCACTGTGATTGCTTTTCTATAGTTTATATTTTTTCAATTGCTCATAAATTGACGTGAAGAAAAAGCGTTAAAAAAGACAAACTATCCAAAATTCCGTTGCAGGGACGCATCGGAATTTGAGCCAAATTCCGGACAACATGTGCCTCTGCTACACCACATTTCAAGACGCCAATTCCTGTGCATGTGTGTGTAAGTGGACTATTTTTGTTTTACTAAACTTGTGTATTTATTCACAACGCCGATCAAACAGCATAAAAATTAGTTGCGCATCATAAGTCCTAATTTAGGTCTGGTTAATCAAAGATATTGTCTATGATATTAAACTGACTAAGTTACCCCTCCCTGGACTGACTAATTGGGCGGGATTTGGCTATTAGTATGAGCATGCTCGTGTAATAAAAAAGTAAATTGTTATAAAAAAAATGATTCATGGCATGAAATAACACTTATGTTTATATAGTTAGTCTAAAATACGCAGCGTAGTTGAGTGAGAATGGTAATGATTAAAACGTTTTTTTTTGTGAATAATATGAAGACTAGGCCCTCATCCCAAATTGACATGGTTTATTCAATATGCTATTGTAAATTAAAAGAAAAAAAGGCATTCAGCAACTTTGCCAGAAAAGCGCAATTGAAGACGCACTCCAAATCTAATATCGATTCCAGGCCTCAATTTTAAAGCACTACTAGATTAAGGAATTTATGTTTTGGTCCTGGAAGGGTGTGTAATTTTTCTTTGGGCAGACATTCAAGCTTGAGCTAAAAATAAAAACTGTGATTCTACAAAGGCTTGGAATCGCAAAACCTCCTTGAAAACGCCTCCATACTCTGACCTAAACCCATACCGTTTCTCTGAAGTAATAAATTTGACTGTTGATACAATGTAGGTTGACCAGCCTTGAACTGTAAAAAAATGCGTTTTTTCACTATAGGCATAAAAACTACTCGTTTAATTTAGCGTATAAGGTAAAGAAATAACGAAAAATGAATTAAAAACGTGCTTATAAAATAGACTCTCTCCCATTTGCCCCCTAGGGTGTCATAGGTGACATTTCCCCCCTAGGTTTTTAGCCCTCTTCCCAAAGCTGAAAAATGCTTTTTTCGGGGTGTTTCATTCAATGCTGCCTTATTGCGGTATTTTCAGTGAAAAAACTGGATAAAAAAACTTCAAAATTACCCCACTGGATTAAAAAAAAAAGATGTCCTCCCCCTACATGTCCGTGAATTGGCACCACTGCGCTAGTCATGTCTTAGGCGTATATATCTTCCCACTCGGGGATTACCGGGCCAGGATTTACTAACAGGCCCACTAGTCCCGGGCCCGAGGGAGCGCACAACGCCAGGGGGGCCAATAAATTATCATTGAATGATTTTTTTTCTGAATAAAGACTGGACTGCTATCATTTATTGTCTAAGTGTCAGATGCACTCCGCTGCCACGCTGCCTATTCACAGAAAAGTGTTTTTACAACAACACAGGAATTCCGTGGCCACTTATAAACTTTCGGATTTCTCCCAGCCCAAGAATGGCAGTTGGGAATTCTATAAAACCTGACTCTTTCATTGCATTTTAATCACCTAGCGCTCTCTGTTCAGTGGCTCCATTATTCCTAAGTATTTAGGGATTTCCCCGAAAATCTCACAAAAACAGAGTGGCAAAAACGCTTGGGCCTAGAAGTGTCAAAGCTTTAAATCTGGCCCTGGGGATTACATTTGTATGGATAGACTGCTAAAAGCTTAAGAAAATTCGGGAAAACATGGAAAAGGTTTTTTTCTTTTATTTTATTTTTTATTGTTGAATAAAGATTAATAAATAAGTAATCAATAGTAGTGGATAGTCCAAGTTTAACTCAATTATGTTTCTTGGAATTGCCCACTAGGGCAATCACTATTCTCTAGTAAAAACAAATTAAAAACTGAGAATAATAAAAGTTAATTTATTTAGTTTTATGGTTATATTTTATCACTTGGAACTGTGTTTAGTTTCAGATCACACGCTTTCTTGCTCTTTAACATTATATCATATCAGTGGACATTGTCACTTTTGTAATAACACTGGCTATGGAAAGAGTTTTCGCCGAAAATCTTCATAAAACCGTTAATTTGGTAAAAGTTTTGGATATATGTGGCGTCGAATAGCACCTTAATGTGATAAAGGTAAAATGCCTTGAATGATCTTTAGCAGCAAAAAAAAGAAGTAGTAGGTCGTTCCCAAATGAGGTGGAAAGAGTTGGTAGAAAGGTTTTAAAGAATATTGAAACTTCTTGGGAGAAAGTAAAGAGTAAGAGATTGGGGTGGAGGAAGAGATTGGGGTGGAGGAGGACGTGCGCAACCATGTTAGCCTAGGGCGGCTTGGTGCTAAAGTGAGTTGTTGGAAGTAGCAATACATTGGATAGCTGGGTGGAGCATTGGTGAATTTGTTCATTTCATATTCCTTAAATCGGAATGTGACCGGAGTCAAACTTCGCTTTGGTTGTCGGATTTTGTGCCTCTCAATGTGGAAAAGTCTTCATGTTGTGAGAATTTGGTCGGCTTCTTTGTTGGACCTGTTTGAAAAATTTGGTTATTCGCGGAGCAAATTTGTCCTGGAAATAAAATAAATAATTTAAAATTAAATAAAATTAAATAAAACTAGAGCATTTTTAAATCAATAAATTTATAAATTTAACAAATGGAGTAAAATAAAATGAACTAAAATTAAATTAAATCAATATAAACTTAAGATTAAATTTAGATGAAGTAAATAAAGGCTTTTTGTTTATGCAGTAATAGCAAAGTACTATTTGTATTTTTTTTTTAGTAGAAATTAAAGAGCGTCTTTTCGTTTCGAGACATATTTTAGGGAAGCACCAGAGAATGTCGTTTTCAGTGAGACATAGCACATAGAATACAGACTGTGACGTCACTTGGTTGTCTGTTCCTCAACATCGTATTGTCATAACTTGGGTTGGGTAGCTTGGGATCTAACTGGGTTATTTGGGTAACTTGACGATAAATAAAAGTTCAAATAGGGATAAAATCCTTTTAATAGACAGTGATGATAGAAATTCACAAAAATACCAGATATTTCGGTCACATATACAGTGACCGTCATCAGTAGTAAAACTACTGATGACGGTCACTGTATATGTGACCGAAATATCTGGTATTTTTGTGAATTTCTATCATCACTGTCTATTAAAAGGATTTTATCCCTATTTGAACTTTTATTTATCGTCATGGAAAGGCAGTGTGGTCTCCGAAATTATTGGGTAACTTGGGATCGTAACTTGGGATCTAAACCATAAAAAAAATAAAATACAACTGGGATACATGGCGTTCTTCTATCTAGAATAAGTGTTCTTCGAGTTTCCCCTCTTTTACAAATGTATCTAGCTTCATTTTTTCTTTTTCTTCTTCTTTTTTTATCCCATCTTTTATCTTTTTTATCTTCTTCTTTTTTTCTTCTTCTTATTCTTTTTTTATCCCATCTTTTATCTTTTTTATCTTATTCTTTTTTCTTCTTCTTCTTCTTTTTTTATCCCATCTTTTATCTTTTTTATCTTCTTCTTTTTTTCTTTTTCTTCTTCTTTTTTTATCCCATCTTTTATATTTTTTATATTCTTATTTTTTTATTTTTCTTCTTATTTTTTTATAACATCTTTTATCTTTTTTATCTTCTTCTTTTTTCTTTTTCTTCTTCTTTTTTTATCCCATCTTTTATCTTTTTTATCTTCTTCTTTTTTTCTTCTTCTTCTTCTTTTTTTATCCCATCTTTTATCTTTTTTATCTTATTCTTTTTTTCTTCTTCTTCTTCTTTTAAGGCTGAACACGGAGGACTTTAAAGTAGGTCCCAGAAAATAATTAGTCTAGCCATTGACGTCAAAGCTTGACTCGCTGACAAACTTTGAGATCGATTCTCCTTAAACAACCTCAAGCTACTTATGATCAATTTTTGGGGCTTCTGAATTTTCTATTTTGTAAAGTCATAACGAGGCACTGGAAATGTGGTTCAACTTGATTCATTCAGTTAGCTAAGAGAACACCATCGATTTTTACAGAACTTACAGGAATGCTATTTCACGCAACGTCTTTGGGTCTACGCTCGCTTTCAAATTTTGGACATCTTTTGGTTGTTACTATAATTTTTTATATTTTTCGTATGATTTGTCCATTTGTGGCTTTTTCTCCAGAATTTTAATCTTGCTTGTATATAATATAAATACTATACCTGTAAATGGGTATTTGAATATACGAATATCGGATCTTTGTACGTGGGATTTCTTTGAAAATTTGATCCTCTTAAGGCCAAAAAGACGAAATTGTATAAATTCGAGGCCTTTAGACCTTCTATTAAGTAATAAAGCCTTGAAAACCTATTAAAAATGGTGTTCAAATTTATTTAATAACCGGGTCAAGGGAACGCCTACGATTTCTAGGGAATTTCCCTGAAGCAAAGACAAATAACCAATATATCAAGCACTAAATTGCCCAAAACAGATTGAGTAACTATTAATTTTAATTTAAGGGAAAAATAAGACGCCATAGTGACAGTCCTAAAATCAAAGGTGCTATGGTAAAAGACGGAAATTTACAGGCGAGCAAAAAACTAAAAAAAAGTTTTTTGGTAAAAGACGTTTTGGTAAAAGACGGAAATTTACAGGCGAGCAAAAAACTAAAAAAAACTAAAACCTATTAAAAATGGTGTTCAAATTTATTTAATAACCGGGTCAAGGGAACGCCTACGATTTCTAGGGAATTTCCCTGAAGCAAAGACAAATAACCAATATATCAAGCACTAAATTGCCCAAAACAGATTGAGTAACTATTAATTTTAATTTAAGGGAAAAATAAGACGCCATAGTGACAGTCCTAAAATCAAAGGTGCTATGGTAAAAGACGGAAATTTACAGGCGAGCAAAAAACTAAAAAAAGTTTTTCTGGTTTCCCAACTGCTATTAAGTACCAATTGACCGCAGTAATTTAAAAGGCGTTATATGATATTGTAAAATAAGCCTACTTTAGCCCAGTACGTCAAACTAAGTAAATTATGTCGATTGGTACAATCCATTGATGCCAGCACGGGATGGAGGGGGTAATTCCCCCTTCCCTGAGAAACAAAAGGTGTTTAAAAAGTGTATAAGTGGGAAATTTCCCCGTGTAAACCTTGGTAAAATTAAAGCCCTTCTGGCCCTTAACCCCCCCCCCCGTCCTCCCGCTTGGGAAATTTCCTGACGGTGTTCATGGTCCAAAATCTGTATTCTTTCTTTTTTGTTGGTTGTCAAGATATTTAGAAGTTTCCGACTGTTTTCAAAAATTCTTAAAATTATATTTTTCAACTCTGAAGAATAGTTGTAAAATGCTCTTTTTTTATATCAAAACCATTTTGGCCGTATGTTAGGTATCGATTGGTTTAATCTGCTTTTATCTACATTGGCGAGTTGAGTTCAAAAAGTCATCCACTATAGTATACATTCTGCATTACTGCAAAAAAAAATTGGTTTTCTCATAAGAAAGTATACTTTCGTTATTTTTGTTTTTTGGACTTCAACATTTTATGAGAACTCAAATCTTTTGGCAAAACAAATGAAAAAAAAGGAAAAACAGAAGCGAGCAAAAAAGCAAAGATTCAATAATTGTAAGCGACAAATTAAGGTGTTATTCTCGATGCGGAAAGTGAATTCCAAAGAAGTTGTATAAAGTTTTTTTTTATCTTTTTGCTATCAATTCAATCCAATTTTTTACCCTAAATGAGTCTACACTTGCGTTGAACAGAGACAAAAAAGAAGAGACATTTACGATGCCTCATGGACTAAAAGTATTTGCATGGAATTTTTGGTTCTTCTTTAATTTGTTTTTATAATAAACCTAATATTATTAAGATTAATCAGAATAATAGTTCTCACTTCTGAATCAGCTTCAAACGGTTGTTTTTCTCACATAGTTTTTCATGCTATGGGCTGTGTTTTGCTCTAGCTCTAAAAAGGAGAGATTCTAAATCTTCTGCTATGGGTTTTCGACATTGTAGATTTGGCAGCCTTTTATTACTTTCCAGCCTTTCTACTCTAGAAATCGCAGCAATGAAATGCCGTTTTTGGTACCATATGGCTGTTAAGATGAGGCGAATTTACAAAGAACACGTAGATATGACCAAAAGCTTGAAAATGAGCAAGTAACCAAGTCTTCGAGATGATGCAGTAGTCTGCTACTTCTGCTTGTCAACCGACGATTTCGGAAACTCACTAGGGGGGACGGGAGGGAGAGTGGACAAGAGGGAGGATTCTAAACCCTAAATGAAAGTTTTCGCCCATTTAGATTATGACAGTACCCTTCTCTTGCTTCTTGACATTCCCACTCTAGAAATAGCACCCAAAGTACCCTTTTGGGTGCCTTGTCGCACCTTCTGATGGTTTGTTAGAGTCCAGTAAAGACACACAGTGAATAAAGGGTATTTATGTACTAAACGTACTCTTTTGGAAACCAATCATGAAAAACCCGCCCATTCAAGAGACCGCTATAGAGTAATACAATGCAAGGCGTGGTTTTCATTGTGTTAACGATATTTAAACTGTTGTTTTTTGGGGTTTAGGGGGAGGGAGAAAGGTACCTAGGCTAGTTTAGGGTTAGGCTACGTATTCAATATATTCTATGCTTTACCCCCCCCCTAATGTGCAAATATATAGCCCAAATTTGTTTCTAAACTATTATATATTCATCCTATTTTATTTTATTTTGTTAGCATTAACCAAGCTTGACTTCTTTAGAAGTATATAAAAGAGTACGTTTAATACATAAGTACCGAATAAACCTTAGGTTTCAATTGATCCCTTCAACAGCTCCCTGCAATCTTGCAGTGCACACCAGCGGCAAAAAGAAACAAAATTACAGGGCTTAACATGCAAAAAACAGTTCTCGTTGTTGCTCAAGGTAGGGGGGGTAGGTTAGTTTAGGTATTTAATATAATGGGTTCTGTGCACACACCCCCCCCCCCCCTCCCCCCACCATAATTCTTTGTTGTAGTTTTCATGATTTTGTTACTAAAGTATTGCATTTCCATCATATTTCGATATATTTCATTATGATTGACCAGACTTCATTTCTCGAGTGTGTACCGAATAGTGCACAAGTATCCTAGAGAATAACGCCCAAAATTTTAGAAATCACTAAAACATGGGGGTATTGTGCTAAAATCCAGGACACATGCGAGAAGTGTAGTTTGATTAATGCTAATGGAATAAAACAAAATAGGATGAAAACATAATAGTTTATGAACAAATTTGGGCTATATATTTTTGAACATTAGGGGGGGGGGGGGTAAAGCATATCATATATTAAATACCGAACATTCTGAATAACGTGAGAACTGAAGTTTCTAATGAAATAATACAAAATAGGATAAAAAAAATAAAAGTTTAAAAAACAACCCCTTATTTTGGAATAATTTAACTGCCTCCTCTTCTGTCCTTGGTAAATCCCAAATTGTAATTTCAGCAACCATGTTCATTAAATCAATTATCATTGCAGACTAACAGGTTTTTATCTGATATTAGCTTTATCACTGCTCGCATGTGTCCTGGATTTTAGCACAGTACGGGTTGCAATTGAAGGGGTTGCAATTGAAGGGGTTGCAATTGAAGGCTCCCCTTTCCCTACTAGTTACGCGCCAGGCGCGCCATACCGAGTAATTTTTGCAGGAATTTGCCCTTTATTTAAACATCTAGCAAGAGTGTTTATTTACCTTTTTTTCTTTTTAAATGTAAACCAAATCTTGTTCCCGTCTTTCGCTTTTTGGCACCTCTCCATATAAAACGCAATGTTTTCTCCACGTGTAAGAAAAGACAGATGGTATTGTAGCTAGTTTATGACACGTGTTTTGTGGGATAAAATGGTCTTCCTCGTGGCTTAATTAATAGTCCGAATGATAATTTTCTCATCAAAGCACCGTTACCAATCGTTTTATATATATATACAAATTTAGTAATTTAAATTTTTTATGCCTTCAAAATTCGTGATTTTTATTTTTATGTTAATTAATCAAAAGACCTTGTGAGTTTTTCCTCTTGTGATATCAGTCCCGCAAAATCAACATATATCCATCTCCTTAAGACCTTTAGGGGCCAATGAAGAATTTTCTCCCCTAGGCAATATGGTGGCCCGTCTTCCTTTCTCCTCTTAGACTTCCTATTTTGTGATAACAATATTCTCCTCGATGTTTTACAATACAGACCTTGTTGCTGAACGATCAGATTTCCGAACCAACAATAATTTTGACAATATGGAAAATTATGGATTTCAAAATATCGGTTCGTTGAAAAAAAAAATCAAAAATAAAAATATAGATCTTATCCACAGGAAATTCCATCCCCCCCCCCCAAAAAAAAAAAAACTTTAAATAATTAGGTACTTGGGCATTATATCATGGGCCTTTCTAAAAAGTCAAGTTTGGTTAATGCTAACGAAATAAAATAAAATAGGATGAATATATAAAGGTTTATAAACAAATTTGGGCTATATATTTGCACATTTGGGGGGGGGGAATTTGTAAAGCATAGAATATATCAAATACGTAACCGAACCTAATCTAGGTACCTTCCCCCCCCTAAACCCCAAAAAACAACAGTTTGAATATCGTATACACAATGAAAACCACGCTATCATTTATTACTCTATAGCGGCTACCCCGTCAAAAACGGGTTTTTCATGACTGGTTTCCTTGTAAAGGCCCATATAGTGCCCAAGTACCAACAATTACTGTTACTAGGTTTTTGTAGGTTAAATGATTAATGATAAACGACACTAAAAACGAATAGCCTGGGCTTCAGGATATTCTATTTACAAAACTACGTGATAAATAGTGCTCCATACTGGCCAAATGGGGCACAGTGCGCTAACCAATGTTTTCACTTCTACAGTTTGACGTAGGCAATTTTTATAATTTAATAGCTGGCCTATTAATTCAGGGTTGTGAATGTGGTCTATAAGCATTTTTATACCACATCATTCTTGAATTTTTGAATTTTTTTATTCTTAAAAAAAAAGAAATGGCGGCAAAACGAATCTTCGTAGAAGCTTGAGCGTGACTCTCGAATTCAAAACAGTATTCTCGTGGAGTTTGCGTTTTTTTTTTTTTTAAATAAACTTACATAGTTTTCTTATTTTTCTCTGATATTTGTTAATATGTTTGTTTGTATAAAGGTTTCAGATAGGATGAAAGTGTGACCTTTTGTAGATATATTAATTTTGCCTATAAGGTTTGTCATTTATGTTTCATTAATCTCTGAACACACAGGTATATGCATATATAAGCAGAAAACTGAATATTTAGAATATCGAGAGAAAAAGAATTGCTTCTTTGAATTGGCTGAATTGCTACAGATGTGTTTATCGCAGTTCAAAGTAAGTTAGCCAAAAATGGACACATTAAAGTAAATTAGAAGTTATTTTCCTGGATGTTAATCTTAAATTGTGTGGTTTTCTCTGTAAATTCTTTTGCTTTTCATATAATTCGCGTATTTTTTTAAATGGTTTGAAATCCCCCGCCCCAGAAATGCCACCCCATATTCAGAAATTTTGTAAAGGCTCATTATGTTGTATAAAAAAAAAAACACAAAAGCTGTAAAGCTTCAAGTTTATTGTTACCAATGTAATCAAATAAATTACTTTCAACTATATAACAAAGTTTAGTATAAACTTTGAAAAAGGAAATAAACTGTACTTAATAATTAAAATAAATTTAAATTACATTAGTAGGCCTATAAACCTTAAAATTTTTAGTAAATAAATTATCTTCAATTATATAATAAAGTTTAGAATAAAGACTAAATGGTAATCAAATCTGATAAATGAGGTTATAACTATTGGACATTTTCCAGTCTTTATTTAAAGTAAAAATTTATTTTTTAATCATTTATTTATCTAAACTGTAAAATTATATTACAAATATCTCCATTTGCTAATGATGCAGTTAAATGGGTGATGCCCAATCTAAATTAATCTGGTAGTAGCGCAAATAAGTAAATACTTATTTTTACGGATTCATAAACCACACGCATTTCGCTATCATTAATGACATTCTTTTTATTTTCTGTTATCTGTTCCCACTTCTTGAAAATCGTAAGCTGCACATCGTAATCGTAAGCTGCAAATCGTAAGCAAAAATCAACGTACGCAGGGGGCCTGTTGCCTAACATCCTAAATAATTAACGGGCTCTACATACTCAAATTATCATTTTTATTATCCCCCCCCCCCCCAAAAAAAAAGTCGTTTGTACGTGGCTGATGGAATGCGCCTATTTTTTCGAATCAGGGATGCGGACTCAGCTCCTCGAGATGCGTGGTTAAAAAGTTGGATGTCCGCTTACATCAAATTGGCACCTCTTGGGGTTTTGTTTTCTTCATTGAGGAAATAATATATATATTGATGCCCTTGTCTTAGCTTTATGTCAAGTTGAAGTCGTAGATGCATAGATATACTTTTGTCAGACTCTTATAGGGTGGAATCAGAAGGTTTTGTTTGGGGGGGGGGGGAGGTTGTTGCAAACAGAAATTGATTTATGTTTTTTGTCATTTTTTCAGGGTGAAGACTCCTTTTGACCAGTGTGGGGGAGGAACCCCCCTTGCGTGCAAGTCTTGTTTCTACTAAAGAGTAAAATGGAGTAATTCTTTGATATTCCCAAGACCCAGAAACCTGACAAATTGAAAAAAGAAGAACAAACATCTTTGACACTCCACCCTTTTGGGTAGTTATTCAATAATTACTCATGTTTAGAACTTATCTCTTTTTTTCAATCAGGTTTCGTGGTTTAATACTATGGTGTCCAAATTAAATTTTCTTCTTAGCAACTTTTTTCCGTTAATTTCTCGCTGGCTAAGTTAAGCTGGCCTTCAAAAGAAAGAAGAATCTAGAAAGGGCGTATTGGGATCTATAGGAATAAGCCTTATTCAGTGCTTCTAGTGCTTCTGGGAAAAAGATATAGTTAATTTAGTGTCGCAAGACTCGTGTTCATGAACGTGATGGTTTAAAGCTTCAGCTATTTTATTCTCTTCCTTATATTGTAATGAAATCTTGTCAAAGAGAAAGTAAAAAAAAAGTTCTTTTTTATGACCTTGCAGCCTCATAAAAGAGAGTATCCTTGCTCTATTCCATTCTTGCTTTATTCCCAATGCTTCATTGAAGCAAAAGCCAAATCTTAATTTCAATTGCTAATCTCTACAATCTGTATTCACAAAAAGTAAGTGCGAACTGAATCTCGCATGAAAGGGATTCGACACCATAAAGAATCAGCCTGTCTCGTCCATTATAAACTTTGTAGTTTGTGTAGCCAAACTATTTAGGATTGATTGGGGAGTCGAACTTTTTGAACATAACCTGTAGAACTTGGAAAGGGGATCCGAACAAACAACAAAAAACCAGAAGCTGACACCTACTGTCCCTAAATTCTCAGAAAAACCTTAGAACTTCTCTTGTTTTGTGCTGGGTAAAGAGATATTCAGTTTTGGGAAGCTTGCTTAATTAGAAAGTGTGATTTGTGTTTTTTTTATTAAAGGGAGCAGAATTTTCTTTTTAAAATTCAGGAAAGGGTAGTTCATAAAAATGTTCTTGGAAACCTGCTAGGAAAATGCTGAAGATCCGTTCGAAAGAAATGTCATTTGATCAACTTTGCTGCAACCCACTTTGATCGGAGAATTTGCCGACACGATTTCATTGTCTTTTCAATCAAATTTCATAGTCAAGCCCCAAATTCTTAACGGTATCAGTGATAACTAGTTCCCTGGGAGAATTTTCTAATGGATCTTCTGTCTTTGAATCAGTCAGCTGACGCTGACGCTCGCAATATGATGTTTGAGGTATCAAATCCTCTTAAATGGAAATGATGAACAGAACTGATTGATTCAGTTCCATGATTCAAGACACTGAATAATTCAATGGCTTGCGACACTACGTTAGTGGTTATAGATAGATAGATATTTATTGCTACAAAAGCCTCTTCGGGCCATAGCAAAAATAACAAAAAATATATAAAAAATATATATTCATGTTCTATTCAATTCTTGTTTTATTCCGGATGCTTTATTACATGTCCTATAACATGTAAGCACTAAAGGTTATCTGAATTAGCAAGTGAATCCCCATCGCTGCTCACATTTAAAAGAATTTAAAGAAGATGGCTCTTTCAGTAGCGGGCTATTCTAATATTTTGTAGTTTTTTTTATGATTATCATCTCTATTTCCAGCTCTCTTTATTCAGTTACGCCCTTTTTTCTATCTTTTTGAGAAATATGCATTGTTGTGGTTGGTTAGTGTCTTGTGATAAAAGAGCCGCACCGAGTTTTACCTCTTTGCTTGCCTTGTATAAGTTGTTTAAGTATAAGTTGGATTATGTTCATTCAGATAAAACTGTTTAGTCGCAATGCTGTTGTTCCTGGTGATAAACCAAAGATGAACCAATGAACCGAATGAACCAATGAACCAATGTCATCAAAATTCTCGGCAACTGCTCCCTCCTCCCCTTTCTCCTCAAGGCTCCCCTTTCTAACACTCTCTTTATCAATGAAATAAATATATGATTAAGAAAATACATGCATATTGTAATCAATACATTTATTAAAGTTTTTGTCAGTTAGGAGTGAATTTGGACATGGAGAAAAAAAAAACAAGGATATGAGTGTAGTTTAATTTACAACTCTTCTAACATTGAATAAAAGAAAGACTACAGAAAGCTGATAATTATGATGAAACTCAAGCTGGCCCTTAGTATAGACGCAATAATTTGTAATAGACGACAGACAACATGGGTTTTTCTGAGCTGTGTACACTTTTTTCCATTTCACCAGCAAAAATTTCTTTCCCAGCTTTCTCTGTCTTTCTTTTTTTTGGGGGGGGGGATGGTGAGGGGAATACACCATTCCTGAACAGAAAAATTAACCTGCTAGCTTATTGCAATGATTTTTCTGTATTTTTAGCTATTCAAATCTGGTTTGGAAAAATTAACTTTTGCCATCCAACTGCTTTCAACTGTATGGCAGTTGCATGTTGCTGCAGTAGAGCAATTCCAAACTTAGATTCAAAAAAGTTTTCTTCTGAAACTGAGAATGGTTGTTCTTCAGTGGTGTCAGTTGGAGGGAGGGATATTTGATTTTACTCTCCCCTCCTACTTTTTTTGAAGTCGTACCACTTCTGTCCTTGCTACTTGTAACTAAAATTTTGCAGCAAGTTTCAAGAAGAAGTAGAAAGTGTCGAAACTATTTTTAGATTTAAGACATAGAAAATGTGTGAAGGAACTATCACACATTCTATATACGCATCTTATACTTACTAGATGTCCGTGTAATATTATTTATATATACCTTTTTAACGAAAAGCAGGTCCTAGTCATAAGGAAGGGTTTAAAGGACAATAGAACTTTGTGTGTGTGGGGGAGGGGGGTAAACTATGAAAATTTGAATAGTTTCGGGTAGAGGAGGAGCGTGTGCAGCTGTATTTGACTCAGAAGGCTTGGTACAGCTCTGAGTTGTTAGTAACATAGGATTTACTAATAATAGTTTATTTCCTTTCAGTTCGCTACTTGTTGTCTACGAAGGTCATGACCCAGGACTAGCTTCCAAAAAGCAGATGAAAGGAGTGAAAAACTCTAAAAATAAGTCCACACCAACAACATCAGCGGATAGTTCATGTCGTGAAGATATCTGTAGCAGTCCCCCGTCGATAGGAGACCTACCCAGTAATGAGAAATTGGATCCTGAACCTGCTTTTTGTGACAATTCCACTGATAGCTCTGACAGTGGTCTTGGCTATTTGGAAGATAAATCTTTATCGGATGGTGAGAGCTTAGTGGATGTGCGTATGATAGATTTTGCACATACGACCTTCTGTGGCTACCTTGGGGATACGCTTGTCCATAAGGGACCTGATGCAGGGTACTTACTTGGTCTCACTAGCGTGACTCGTATCCTAAAAGAATTATGCTACGGGGAGTCCTATTCTGGCTCTTAAGAGTCCCGAGGAGCAGTTTAAATTTCCAAAGATCAAATCTCTTTATGAAACCATCATTGATTTTAAGAAAACGTGAGATGTGATAAATTTTCAGAATCTTAACTTGTCTGAGCGTATAAGGTCCTTTGTATAGTGACTTCGACATATCTCTTAATTATGACCTAATATCAAGTACTTAAGGTAACTTTTTGTACTTATACTGTACTTGCTACTTAGAAACAGTACACCAGCTCTCTAGCGAATCGGGATCCTTCATCTGAAATTGAAATGGAAAATAGACTTGTACTTTCTGGGTAAAGACCCTGTGAGTTGTTATTTTATGAGTTTGTGGGGAATATTAATTAAGATTCTAGTGAGCTTAATGTCTTATTTTACTATCAACACCGTAATTTTTTGGATCTTAATTAGTATATCATTTTTTTATTCTGTTTATCTGAGAGCAATGGAAATAAAGTAAACATTGACAATCAATCACCACTAATATTTTGACTAGATTAACAGTTGATATTGACGGTTATTGATTAGATTGACAATTGTGGATGCCATTGACGATTAATCGCCACTACTAATATGTTCATTAGGTTGATAAGATCGAGTGGTTATCCTTCTTTATTAAGACTATTTTTATCTTTGTCTGGTATGAGATCAAGTTTCTGGATGTAGAAAGGATATTTGGCCATCTAGATTTGAACCGTGCTTATTACATGTTAAAAAAATTGACCATAAAAGACCAGTACGACATTATCCTAAAGGTATTATACAAGTGTCCCCTAGATGGAGAATTTAATTAATTAGAGTGAGACCATATTTGCCAACACGGAAATAAAGTTTCATCTATCCTGATAAGTGTCTGAGGCCCCCCTTTGTAAATTTTTAAAGAAAATAAATTTAAATTGCACTAAATCTGGAATTTAATTTTTTAATCAGTTGAATTTTTATGTTTTTAGGAAGAAGACTGATTTTAGTTCACGAAAAGAGGGGTGAATACAAAGCGAAACAAGACTTGCAATAAAATGTGATCAAAACTAAAAACTAAAAGTCAAAACAATCCCAAAATCCTTGAAGTAATGTTTATGGGATAAAAAAAGTGCATTCTTTAATATCTTTATTAAAAAAGGGGAAAACCCCTTGTCCCTTCGCCCAAATTTTCATCAATTGGTACTCCTAATTTTTTATAGCTGTGTGGGCGATAGAAATTGGTAAGATATCTATCTAATAAAGAAATAATGCAGAAGTAAGTTTTTTTTTTCGGGGTTTAGAAATGCCATTTCTGAACCAAAAATATTTGAGGGAAATAGAATAAAAGGATATGAAATTGAAAGTCAATGGGATAAAAATTGTAAACGGGACATATTTCTACATCGTAAAAGATTGGAATGGAATGAGAAAAAAAAACACTTGCTCGATTTTTTTTTTCGGAGGGGGGGGGGGTTGAAAGCTGGTGGATCATATGGAATTACAAGAAAAAATCTTGGGATTTTTTTTTTGGGGGGGGGGGAGGGAGAAGCGGTTTTCTTTGGCCTGAAAACACCATTAAAAAGTACGTGAATTGAAAAAAAAATATTTTTTTAGTCTCCTACATAACTACATTATTTTGAAACAAAGAAATACTTGAAACGTTTCTAGCAAAAGTACGCGGCAGAGCCATCTACGTTTTCTCGAAAACGAAAATTTCCTCTGGAGGATAAAAAAGAATGAATGTACTTAAAGTGAAACATAAAGTGATGAAGAATATATATTTTTATAATAATTGTAGCAAATGTGAACATCTAATCAGTAAATGATTAAGGAAAAGTTGTTTGAGAAAAGTTCTTTAGTTAATAATAAGTAGGATACTATACAGGGCCGTAATTTGCTAGGGGACAGGAAGGGGGGACTGCCCCCTGGAACTCAGTTTTCCCCCTCCATCCCAGACCTCATTTTGTTCCTCCAACTGAAATTTAATTTCTTCAAAAATGTTGTCAAAATTAAGATAAGCCTGCATAATTCAAGCATCGACAGAAATGGTTCACTGTTCTTTGGTATATTTTTGCCTCTATGGTACTATATGGCTAATTTTCACTGTCATTTTCGCTTCAGTTAGGAAAATCGACTCCAACTTTACCCCCCCCCCCTCAGGATTTTGACACAATTATGCCACTGACTCTAATTTGAAGCAGAACCAAATAGCCATCCAGTTATTCAACACAACGTAAACAAAGTTTATCATGCTCAGTGATCGCCTGGTATATCAAGAAAGAATAAAAGATACGATATCAAGGCCGTATCCAGGGGGGGGATTACCCGGTTTGAACCCCTCCCCCACCGAAATGTTTGTTTGACTCGTAAAAACGTAACAAAAATGGACATTAACAAATTTTGTATGCGTTTTTTATGTACCCCCCCCCCTAAAAAAAATTAGTAATCCCCCCCCCCCCCGAACAAAAATCCTGGATGCGCTTCTGTACGATATCTACCAGAAATGGTGCGAATATCTAAGATAAATTATGTTATATTTGTCCAATTAAATAATTGTTCAATTACATAGGGTTTTTATTTAATTTAATATTTTGTGCATTAGTAATTGCACTAAGGTTGCATAGTGTAACAATTCTTGTTTTCATTCATTGAGTTTAGCGGCAAATTCTGACCGAGTGAACTGGTCACTCGAAGTTCATTCTCCCGGAGACCGCGGTGCTAGCGGGAACCGCGTTGCTAGCGGGAACCGCGTTTTCCGCGTCTAAGTTAAATATTGCGAGAAAATCGAACAATGTTCTCATGATTTGATCTTGTCTCCTCGCTGCTTGATTTTGACGTAGACGTAACTGGAACAAAGTATGGGATATAGCCCACAAACAGCGTGAATTACCCTCTACTGCGTTTGTCCAAACATGCCTGCTCTGAATCCTCTGTGGAATGATTTCTTGTCTCATAGCAAAGACAGCTAGCGTGAACCGCGTTTTGCGCGTCTAAGTCATATATTCTGAGAAAATCGAACAATGTTCTCATGATTTGATCTTGTCTCCTCGCTGCTTGATTTTGACGTAGACGTAAGTGAAAAAAAATATGGGATATAGCCCTCAAACAGTGTGAATTACCCTGTACTGCGTTTGGCCAAACATGCTTGTTCTGAATCCCCTGTGGAATGGTTTCTTGTCTTATAGCAAAGAGGCTCCTATTATGCCTGAATGCTGGAAGGAAAAAGTAGGACACTCCTTCTCCCTTCAGTAAGAAAAATTTGACTTACGGCCGCAATTACAGTTTTGTCTGATTTAAATCCAACACCATGCCTAAGCATCAAAACTGTAGGCACATATGCTACCGTGCATGTCCAAAATTGGTGGTTCACCGGTGAATGTCCGAAATACCTTTTTTTTTTCTCTTTGGATTTAATCAGCGGTGGCAGTGAACTTTTTCAGTTTTATGCGAGGTTTGGTGGTGACAGGTTAGGATAGTATAAGTTAGGTTGGATTAGATTAGGTTTTTAACCCATTCCTGAGATTTACAACCTAATCTAACTTTAACTTTTACCATCAAAGCTTGCATAAGACTGAAAAAGCTGATTCGTAAAAGCTAGTTGAATCCAAGCAGAGAAAAAAGAATTTCGGACATTCACCGGTGCATGTCGACTTTAACCAGATTTTGGACATTCACAGTAATACATATATCCGTTGTCAATGGACAGTATAACAAAGTAAACTCTTTTTTTTACGTCGTCTCAGTTTTATTTAATTTTATTTTCTTGGTTTAAAAAAAAAATGAAATGGCTCGGTAACCCTCGACCTTCCTTAAGGCAAAAGATGAGAAATGAATCCCCCCAAGACCTCCTCTTGGTAAAATTAGCATTAAATTGTATGGATATTGATAGCCCCTTCCTCCAGTCTCACTTTTAGGCACGTGTAAGTATTATCATTCTACTGGATAAGGCGAAACTTCTTTTCCAATATGCCACCACCGTTTAGAGACTTGTTTTTGTTTGTTTTTTTACTTGTTCCCTTTAATTTTTTTTTTGTTTTATAAACCAATCACATTTAAAAAAGTCCAAAGCCTCTCAGTATTTTAGGGCAGGGGTGGTTTGGAATCTATATTATACTTGCTTTCTTTGGCTTTTATCAGCTGGCTATCCAGATATTTCTTTTTGATAATTTTTATGGAGAGAAAGTGTTTTTCTTTTTCCTACTGTGTATACAACTTAATGTATTTTTGGAAGATGAATTATGTATGAGTGCGCATATAGGTCCAAAAAATCCTAGTCGGATAATCTTTTCGAAATTTTTGCCTGTTCTCTTTTTCTGACTCAGTGTTATTCTTGGAATAGTTTTGTATTCTTTTTTAGGCTATTTGAAATTTTCATTGGAGTTTACTAGTAGATTTGTTCGTTACTCTTTTTCTATGTGCATATTCGAATCCTAAAAGTGATGAATTGTACAAATTAACGTTAATAAATTTTTTAATTGAGTTTTGTGTTTTTTTATATTTTGATATGGGCATTTCAGCAGTGTTTATGCGGTAAGTTATATTGGAGGGAGGACGGTTGGCAAAAACCTTATGCTCATCCTCAATAATAAATGTGATAGTCCTTTCCATAGGACCTCCAAATGCTTGACGGCACTTCACCACAGGGTAGGCTGCCATCCTCTAAGCAGTTGACGGGGACTCTCCTATCCTCTTGACCAGAACTGAAATTAGGTTTTTTCTCGGGGAGGGAATATAGACTTCGACGCCCGAGGCACTTGCCCCTCCTAAATCCAGCCCTGCTTCCAGGGGCGAATCTCCAGCATTTTTATTCGAGGGCAAGAGGGGTCCATATCTGAATAGTCAAAGGGCATGGGATGTATAATATTTTTTTACTCCACATTATTGGGGGGGGGGAGGACAACTGCCCCCACCCCTTGCCACGCCCAAACGACGCCCCTGCCTGCTCCTGACACCATATGATATGAGTGACATACAGGTGTAAGATTATAAGTAAGATAAATTGCTTTTTTTTTCCATCATTTGTGGCACCAGGCAGTTAGAAAGCTTAGGTCCTGATATGCTAGCCAAGTTTTCAATCTCCTTTGGCACCTCAACTTAACTTATATTGGGGTGTAGTGCCTTAAAAAGCCGCTCTTCATGTACTCAGCGCGGGGTGTCTCCTCTTGTAGATAGACTGACCAGGTTTCTGGGTGTTTTGATGTTATTATCTTTATGTCACAATATTCTGGCTGAAAATGTATGCGCATATTCTTTTGGCTGTTTCTTAAAGTTTGTCGAATAAGGTTTTGTAAAAAAAGATTGGTGTTTAGTGACCAAAAAGTTTTCGGTTAATTTTGATTACTAAATGTTATTTTGAAGAAAAATATTTACGAACTTACTGGGTTCTGTTGTTAATCAAATGCTTTGACGATTAAATAAAATTTTTAGCTTTGATTAACGTGGCTTTTTAAAGGCTCGTGGGAAAATTATAGGAAGAAAAACATTTAATGAAATTTTGGAGGGGACTGAAGCAAGGTCGCAGGAGGAAGGGGTTTCTTAATCTTTCTCAAATTCCTAAATCTTCCAGAAACTCTTGGCCATCCTTATTTAAATTATGAAATAAAAATTTTTAATTACTCAGCCCCCCCCCCCCCCAAAAAAAATCTACGTAAGTGCCCTAACAGAAGGACCTCATGGTTATCCGTCCAATGCCGCCAGATTAATTGACAGAGGGAATTAAATACGTACTTTAGGGAAATTAGGCTTGATTGCACTGAAAATATTGAACCAAGGTGAATTTTCGATTGTATAGAGAAATGCCAAATGTGGAATGGCATTAGAAGATAAAACAAAATACATTAAAAGTAATTAACCTTGTTTCGTGAGGGTTTGGTCTTTTTACTGAGTAGCAGCCCAATTGTGATAAAGTGTTTTTTTTTTACCAAAAAGCATATTTTCGCATATCCTTTTATGTGTAGAAGGGGTAGGGGCCTCGCTCTCTGGCTAAACCACTCCTTTCAACACCGAATTCCTTCAATGTTCCATAAAACATTTTGGTAACAAATATCAAGTCTACTTTTATTATGATGCTACAAAATACATATCAGGTCCTTATATACCGAATCCAGGCACGTACGCCTTCGGTATGTTCTGCAATGTCAAGCAATCTGGAAGATTGCTCTGGAAGAAGGTCAAGCAATCTGGAATAATTAGCAATATTATCCGAACTAGGGCTGGAAACCGGACACCCATATCCAATATCATCAAGTGCAGAGATCCCGGTGATTCTACGAAGTACTGCAACGAAGCATTGCCAGAAGAGCCTCCCGTTGCCGCCGTGAGTCAAAGAAAAACTCGGCTATATGCCACCAAGCTCTATTTGAAGCCTCTTGATGGATTCAGCCATTATTGCAGATGCTGGGATCTAGACTGGCTGTCAATCGTTGAGCAAACACCTTCGGGCTCCTAGAGCCAAATATGCCGCCGGATCTAGACACGATGAGCTAACGATTTGCAGCGTGAAACAAGCACAAGTTAGTTTTCAAGGTTCAATCGGGGTTATTTAGTGAAAATGGAGATGAATAAGCTTAGAATATGCTGATGTGTGATAAAACGCACGTTGAGGACCCATGATCAGAGAATAATCTTTACTAGCATGCAGTATGGCTCCCACCCCACCACATGCCTCCTCAATAAACAAAACCTAGTAAACTAAACATTATGGTTCCTTCATTCCTCCTCAGACGTACTACCATCCCACCTAATTAACTTAACAAAGAAAAAACCTAATTTAATTTGAATTATCTTGAACTTCATGACCTTTAACTAAATGCTTAACTTAGTTTTTGAAAGGCACAAGGGATCTCCGACATCTTACCTGTTGTGGAACCATTTTCCACGCTTTAACCCATCCAGGGAAAATCAGAGCGTACTGTTGGAGTTTGTCTCATCTCAAGATCAAAAGCAAATCGTGTCAACGACAGACGGTAAAGCGAACTAAGAGATATGTGGTCGTCTACAATACCAAGTCTTCAGTGCACGGCTTTGGACTGAATCAAGTTTTTTCAGGTGTGATATGAAAGTCGACTGCCAAATTACGGCAAAATACTACAGGTGACGTTTCAAAAGCCCATTGTAAAGCAGACGAGGGTTTTTGAAGACATGCGTGCTTCAGTTTCTTGATTTTGCAAAGAGAGTTTTAGCTCTAAAGCCTGGATGTAGTGTAGAAAGGAAAGGTTTTCGTCCAATTGTATACCTAGATACCTCGCGAAACCCCTTTTATGGCCGTCTGATCGTTCCTCTGGAATTCGTAATTCCAGTTCTGGAAGAAGAGTTCCAGCCCTTGAAAGAATAGAACGCACGATCTATAGAAATATAAATTAAATTGATTTTCCTCCATTCAGACATAAGTTTCTTCCAAGGTAATATCCATTTTTTCTTGAGTTTTTTCCATGTCTGAGTCTCAAAAGGCCGTTGTAGTGCCGTCTGCGAATGCCAGCAGCTCACTGGAGTCGTTGTCATTATGTGAAGTTCCCTAGCCGCAGTAGTTTGCAAAACCACAACGTCGTAAAATCAGGTCATTCACATCGATTAGAAATAACAAAGGACCTAGGATCAATCCTTGCGGCATTACTAAGTTTATTATGGCATAGTTCAAGAGAGTTAATATCACTTCAACTGAATTAATGGAATTTTTCAAACCAGTCATTATTGAAAAATTAAAATGAACCTTAAAATGTTCAGGGGACTAAAAATTTCTATCAAACAATCATAGGCCTACAGCTTGACAAAAATTCGTTCATACCACGTACGAACTTTCTGTTTAGTATCCCGTGTTTATATATCACAAATAAGTCGCCATATTTTCTGGCTCTAAAGTAGGTCTGCAAATTATAAAAGATATAAGAATTATATATAGAATATATCATTACAGCAAACTTTAATTCACTTTTTAAACTAAAGTTTAAAACTTTAGTTCTGACAATGCTAAAAAAGATACCCCCACCCCCCTCCTCTGCGTGCGTCAATTCCGACAATAGATAACTAACAAAGGAAAAGTAAATTTTCCAAAATAGTCAAGTCACTTAGTTTTTTCCTTGAATGTCTGAAATGAATGAACTCCATCGTAGACCTGTCGACCCATGGACTGACCACTTCTATGTTACACTAAAACTATATGATTATATTCAAAAATCATTTATTTGTTTCCATATTACAAAAGATAACTGTTACTGAAATAAGCTATTCAATTATACGTAACTTATATCACATTTCATTCACCGGTGGCTAGACACCATCTGACAAATAGAAAGTCTTCTGAACGGACAATTTTCCTTAGAACGCGCTCCACTGCACTTATTGCAATATTTTTGTTCTCTCTTTTTATTCCCAGGAAGTCAATAACTGGAAATCTATAATTATTCAGTAAACTGAGTCGGAGTTCAAACACATTGCAATTAATTTCCTTTTCTTATTAGGCTTGAAGTATAATACTCATATGAAAATGTGTATAATAACAGTATATTCATCGTGGCAAGGAAATCAAAATAAAACATTTATTACCCCTAGCCCCATCCTAGGTCTACTCATAAGTGAAAACCACAATTTTCTAAAGAATTCCGTCTTTTTCCAAAATATGAAGTTTTGCCGGCAGGACCACATTTCGTCAGTGTTGCCACGTTGAACCATGAAAATAAGTAAGCATACACACTTAGCTAAGTTTGTCCACAAACATTAAACATTAAGGATCTGGTATCTGGTACATCTTAAATTCGATTACAATATATATATATATATATATATATATATATATATATATATATATATATATACTTAAGCAATACAACCGGATTTCATTTTTACTGGCTCTATAATGATTTTATACATATTACAAATATAATCATTTTTATATAACCAACATATTAAAAATATAATTAATTTTGTGTACATATTTAAATTCTTTTTTTTAAACAACCAGATTTCATTTCCACTGCCCTTGGTACTTTGCAAGTACCAAGCGGAATTTATAATAAAGTTATAAGATGGCTATTTAATGGTTTTACAAATATCATAACTAATTTCACTATATATAGTAAAATTAATCCGGGCGAATTAATTTGTTACGGCCGAAAAGCGTTGCCAAATCTACCTATTTAGTTTTGTTTTCTTATTTTTACGGTTCAGTTTGGCAACACTGACGATGTGATACCGTTATAAAAGCTTCACAAGTTTGAGACAAGCAAAGAAAGAATTAGAAAGTCAGGGTTTTTCCGGTATGAATAGACCTAAGATGGAAAAAATGGATAATTTGATTAGGGACTGCCTAGAAATTCAACAAAATTTTGGGTTTCATGCTCAATAGGACGAAAACATGTACTAGAATTTCAAGGGAGCATTTCAATTTCTCTGATATAAATATTTGAAGGTGTGCCTGTCATTATACTTTGCAGTGTGATCCACAGCCATGTCTGTATCCAGGGGGAATTACAGCCTAACATGGTTAATGGATGCCATAATTGACTATGACAAACCAAAGAGTCATCTAGGGCAGATGACTGCCCTAGAATGTATATTTAAAAAACACAAAATTTGTCAATTGACATAATTTATATGTCACAAATGATTATTTTTCGTTTCTTCATTTTACAGAAATATTTTTTTTCCGCAGCTCTCTTATAGTACAATATTAATTTCGTGTTTGTTATTTCAAGTTTTTGAAGGCTTATTTGCGTAAATTTAATTTGGATGTCCTACAAAGGAATATAATTGTGTTAAATTAAATCTATTATTGCAATTAACTACATTAAGTTTTAAGGAAAATGGCCCAAGTAAAACGTACAAAAAAAAGAAAAAAAGCAACGTTACACAGTAGGTCTTTTAGGAAACTCTAAAATAAGGAAACGAAAAATAACCATTTCTGAAACATGAATTATGTCAATTGATAATTATAATTTTTTGTTTTTTTTATATACAGTTTTTCTTTTCATCCTTAATTTAAATATGTTTATCTAACATAATTATTCATTCTTTCGCATATTTCTTAAGAGTAACGATTCCTCTTTTCATTTATTAGCTTTACCATAACATTTTCAACGGTTTTTGACTAAGTAAACAGGTTCAAGCGTATCCAAACTAATTAATTTCGCGGGAGGGGGGGGCAACTTCGAAAGAAAACAAACAATTTGCAAATACATTAAAAATAATAATGAATTGAGGAGCACGGACGCGAAAGCCTCTTCCCCATGTATGTGTCTGAACTAGTTTGTTTATCAAATTCCCTGTGGCCTGAGATGAGACAATGACACTTGAAATTTGGGTATATCTATAACAACCACAACTAAAGTTAAAACATCAAATGAAACTTGGAGACTCATTTTGGAATCACGAAAACCCATTTAGGATTGTGCACAATTTTTTTTTCAGGTAGGGGCCATTATAGATAATCTCCTTGGTCTTTTGAATTTATATCTTTGAAAGAAAAAAGTTTTCATGTCGATTTCTGTAGTATAGGAAGAGACTAAAATTGGGGCATTATGTATCTTTATCGGATGAGACTCCCGTCTCCTTTGCTTGAGCGCCAGCTATCCTGAGGCAAACTTCAGGAGAAACCAGCTACTAGATGGTTCGATTAGTCTTTCGCCCCTATACCAAGCTCCGAAGACCTTGTACGCAAACCTAGGGGACTTCCATGAAATTCTGTTTTACCCAACCATTACTGGGCCCAATATTAGTTTACCTACAAGGTCCTTAATTTCCCTAGAAACGCAAGATTTTTGAAAAAAAAAAAAAAAAAAACAGAAACAGGCTTGGGCAAGACCACATCAGTGAACCTGTCTCATCTCATTTTTATCACTGAATATACCATATTTAAACTAAAATATAATCAACATAAATAAGCAGTCAGCTGGTCTGCCACCTGAGATACACTGACAGTTAAAAAATCACTTTCAAAACACTGCAACAGAAAAACAAAGTTTCATCACTTGAACGTTGCCACCTTCAGTCAGGCCAACCAATCAATCAAAAATTGCCACACGGAGTTCAAGGCTAAGCCTGTAATAAATCAAAATCATCGCTGACTTGTACCATAGGCACAGAAGTGTCATCTATAATAGCCCGAGCTTTAGGCTCACATAATCCTGTTTCTTTAAGACGCCATTCCCAGTCCATTTTTTGCACAGCGTGGAGGGATTCCGCTTCGTTATGATGACGTAGCAACATGGACTCCTAAAAAGGATTTTTGTGAATTTAGTATATTAGCTAGGAAAAGTTATAGCAGTAATTCAATCTAATGGGGTTATACCAGGGGTAGCTATTATGTGCATGCTTCACCTGTAGTCTCTTAAATCCTCGTATTTATTATATGAAAGGTACAAATTATGGAATAATGTTGAACAATGTTGATAATCGTAAAAGAAATTAAAAAAAATAATTTGGTAAGTATCATTTTTTCGAGGGGAATTAATTAAACATTGAATCAATACAAATTTCAAATTGAGAATTTAGCATTGAAAGTTCGAAGTTGGCCTTCATTAATGAGGCCTTAATATTAAATGAGGCCTGCAATTAATGAGTTGGCCTTCTCTTCTAAATCAATCCATTATCTTCGGATACTGATTAATGACTTTGCCTTCTGAAGATAATATTTATTTTTAGGCCTAAGGTTTTAGATAATTATAATCGTTTACTGAAAGATACTGATATTACAGCTCGTGTAAGACTATGAAAAGCGTTATAGATCAGTTTGTTGTTGTGGGGCTACATACTTTTGACACCCAAATCAATATTCTTATTTTATGTACTCGGCTATTGTTTTCAGTATAGCGCTAGTTTTATATAATCCTACAAACATAGGGAAATATCACCAGTTGGATTATTTGCACTAATGTCATCGATATATGTTAGATAAGCTGTGGAGTAATAATTTTTGTTTCGTTTTAGTTTCAACTTCGCTCTTTACTTCCCTTGGAGAAACTTTTTTGTCATTAGTCAATATAAGTTTCAAATTGACAATTTAGCATTGAAAGTACAAGGTTGGTCTTCATAAATGAGGACTACCCTCTCTTCTACAGCAGAAATAAAAATATTTACATTAAAACGAATTAAAACAATAAATAAACTTTTTTTCAAACGTAGGTAAAGAGACGAATAAGAGTTTCAATAGGGATAAGTCCTTTATTATACAGTGAAAAACAAATACATAAGTTCTGAATATTTCGAAGACACATTCCGTCTCCATCATCAGTAGGTATACAAAAGTATTATAATTAACACAAACTATGTTTAGACAAAAACAAATGTATTAACTTCCGGATTACAGAATGTTACCGGTCCACTGGCTTATAAAGTTCATAAACTGAGTTCATTCAAACTGTTGAGTTCCTTAATCTTGCTTAAATTTATGTTGAATTCTTAATAGGGTTGGATCAATCTTCTTCTTCTAATTGTAAACAGAATGTTGCTGAATTTATAGTTATAAAATTTTCATGATCTATCATCCCTATATATACGACGTTGAATTTTTTTTCACAGGCCACACTGCCGTTCTTTGACGAAACGAATAAGATTTGACGAAACTCTTATTCGTTTCGTCAAAGAAAGGTAGTGTTATCTGTGAAAAAAATTCAACGTAGGTAAAGAGCAACACTAAAATAAAAAACGAGCAGAAATTACCACAGCAGGAGGGGGCTGTTACCCCTGTAAAGTTTCTTTATTCACTTCTCTGTGAATTGTCTATTTCTCTGTACAGTGAGACTTCTTCTCTTTAGGGCCTTATGGTAGCGTTGGCCTATTATCTGGGTTCTACCGGTGGAGGATGCCTAGAACCTCTAATGCCTAGAACCTCTAACCATCCCATAGTCTGTGTTCAGAGTATAAAATGTTTATTTATACATATAATACAGTGAAGGTACATATGGCTAGGACAGATACAGAATTCGAACTGACTTAAATAATCCAAATTGGTACCCACATTCGGATACACATCTGGCCACTTGACAGAACTGATAAAGAGAATTTCTAAGAAGTGGGGTTGTTGATTCTTGACAATTTGCAATGTTTGCATTTTAGATAATGGGTTTATTGCGGGTTCAAGTGACCATGGGAAGAATTACACATACGAATCTCCGACATATATTTAGAATCTTAATTATTGGTTTTAAGCAAGAAAAACCTATTTCCAAAGTTTACACCCCCATCAGCACTCCCATACAAGATTCAAGTTGCTACTCGAATTTCACTGAAACCATGCTATAATACAGGATGCCAATCTGGTAACTACAAACGCTTCATTGATTTTCAATAAAAAGAATTATTTTCATGTTATCAGCAAAAATAACCTAAATTTTGTTTCTTTTTAACGTCCGAGCAAGCAATTGAATGTTACTAGTGAGTTTAGGGAGCCCCGTAAATCAAAATTATGACTCCAATAAAAAGTCTTAAGTTCACTTAAAATATTAACTAGGGTTAACACACCCAAAGATGTTAGCTCTTAAATCCATCTCCCATTGGTACATGAATTTTTTCCCACTTATCATCAACATCTTGCAGGCAGGATACCAACCTCCCAGTAAATCCCCTGACTCGCCATTAATTTCTTCAGCTTCCTGTTCAAAAGCGATGGGGTAATAGGACATTTTAGGAGTGATGCTCTAATTAGTTATTAGTAAATTGAATTATCAAAAATTATTAAATCAGTGGTTCCCAACCTTTTTCGTTCCGCGTACCCCTGATCAAGGCCCAAAAAGGTTGCGTACCCCTTTCTTGAGAATCGTTGTTTTACTTTTTTCTTAACTAAAATTATATTTTCAAAAACACAAGATTTATTGTCATATATGACGGTGCACAAATGTGTAAAAGTACGTACAAAATCAATTAGAGACTTGAGGCTGCTTTTTAGATAAAATATTATCAAATCTTGGTTCGATGTCACTAACGGCAATTATAAGGTTATTTTGAACACTCAGTCTGTTTCTGTGTTTGGTTTTGATCAATGACATTGCCGAAAATGACACTTCACAAAGTTAAGTGGATCCGAATGGCAACACAATAGACATTTCACTTAGTTCCTTGTATTCTGCTTCCACCTCTAACCATAATCGGGAAACAGTTACATTTTGGAATTTCAGTTCTAAGGCACGATCACTGGCAAGTTCGATCAGATTCTCTGTAAGCTTGTCGCTAAGACCAGAGCTTGAGGTCACGTCTCCAACAAATGGATTTTGGACCCAATCCTGGGTTCTATCTTGGGTCATAATCGATGGGAAATATGAAACAAGTTCATCTCGCAACTTTGTCAGATGCTTCCGAATACAATCACAGATTGTGTTGAGGTTATCAATTTCACTATCTTTCGCAAACTTGTCAAGGGTCGGGAAGACACTAACGCTGTTTCTTTCAGCCTTTTTAAGCCAGAACTCCAACTTCTTGACAAAAGCACACATCTTCGAATCCGGGGAAAGTTCGTCCATCCGGAAACCTTGCATTGGAAGATTCAAGTCATTCAGTTTTTCGGAAACATGCACAAGATGGGCCGGCCTGCAGACCCAGTGCTGGTTTTCAAAACGTGAACTTAATGTAGACTTTTGATACAGAATAAAAATATGAACTTCATTTCGAAGCTCGGTAATTCTGTTTAATATCTTCCCACGAGACAAACAGTGAACTTCTGTGTGCAGAAGTAAATGTTGATGTTCCAAGCCCATCTCTTAGCAGAGCAGCTTGAACAGTCTTGAGTTCAGTGGTCAGGCTTTGATGAAGATTATCACTCTTAAAGTCTCCTTGAAGGTCTTGTACAGACGTGCGTTCATCCTTTTCGATGCAAGAGGTTGCCTGTGGATGATGCAGGGCAACCACTTCACCTTTGGATTTTTCTTCCTTATCCAGGCAATGAGCCCATTATTCGTCCCTGTTAGGGCGGCAGCCCCATCACTGCAAACTGATAGACACCAGTCCCACAAGATGCCCCTTTCTGTGAGGAATTTTTCAATCACCTTGAATAGTTCTTCTCCTGTTGTTCTTGACTGTAGGTCAAGAACGTAGGTCAAAAAACGTTGTTCTTGACTGTAGGTCAAAAAACGGAATATTTTCTCTTATGTCAGAACAGTCTTGATATCGGACGAAGACGATCACCTGGGCTTCCACTGACACATCCGTGCTTTCGTCAAGCTGTAACGCAAACATCTTCGTCACCTTTAATTGCTCCTGCATGACAACATCCTGCATGACAACATGCAGGCACAACCTGCATGACAACATCACTTACAATGTCTTCTATCATCCTTGAAACAATACTGTTTGACACAGGTATAGTCTGAAGGGCAGTAGTATTTTTTGCATCAAACATTATTTCACTGAATTTCACTAGTGCTGGTAATAGCAGACTTTGCGCAATGGTGTGCAGTATTTTCTGTTTTGCAACCAAATAGGACACAATATATGAAGCCCGGAGAGCTTTGCAAGAAAATGATTCCACTTTTGCAATTTCCAAACAGCTACTAGCGAATGCTTTTTGTTTATGCTTGAAAAACTCTATCGGCTAACCGACATGAGAAGGGTGCACATTAATGAGATGTCGGTTCATATGCGCAGGTTTCATGGAACTGTTGGCCAAGACTTGACCACAAAGAACGCACTGTACATTCACTGGATCAGACTTTGTTGCACTAAATCCGAGCCCTAGGTATTCTGACAAATATCGACGCACTTTGACCGAACATGATTCGTCATATTTCTTCTTCTTAGGTGCAGGTTCTGAGTTTAGGGTACCATCATTCGGCTTCTTGTTATTCCTGATCAGGAATCTATCCATTTTTGTTTGCAACCACAATTCACGAACTTTGTGTTTCAACAGATGGCAAGATACTGAAATCGTTGGGTTCAAATTGTCTGTGACTGAACTGATAGAAACCTTACGGCTATGGAGAAAAATTAGCGGGTTACTGAAAGCGAAAGTTTTGAAAATGAGTCTAAAATTACGTACAATGGGTTATCAGATTTTGAGGGAAATGTTGGAACTGAGTCAGAAAAAAGTTTTAAAGATGTAGACTAAATTAATTTTGGGACCTTCGCGTACCCCCTGCGAGGGTTTAGCGTACCCCCTGGGATACGCGTACCACCGGTTGGAACCACTGATTAAATCACAAGTGCTAATTTTCAAACGCTAATTTACAAATTATTATCAAGTTAAGTCGCTACATGAGTATTAAATTATCAAGTCTCCAGTTATGAAATTGAAAAGAAAAAAAAAATTAACTAGTAATAGAACAGTGTTAAATTAAATCGTTAAAATTTCATATTAAATCATGAAGAAGTGATGAGCAATTATTATCAAATGATTAATTATTGTCGGATATTATATGATAAATTATCGTCAACTTAAAACTATAATTAAATCAGTTTTAAATTAAATTTTCATATGTTAAATTATATGTTGTCATCACAATAAACTATTAATTATCTTAGAATTCCAGATTCGAATATTTACAAAGAGTCTATAATAGATTTAATTGTCTTGTAAAAAAAGAAAAAAGAAAAAAAGGACAGACCTTAATTTTTTCCCACTTGTCATCAACATCCTGCAGCCAGGACAATAACAGCCTCCCTGTAAATCTGGACCTGGCATTAATCTCCTTGGCTTCCTGTTCAGGAGTGATGGGGTTATACACTTCTTCATCTCGAAGAATAGTACAGGCAGAATATGGAAGACTCTGATTGGCTGACGCTCGAGCCGCTCGGCCATGAACGCGCAGGATCTCTTGCTCCACAGATAACACTAATTTTTCTTTCTCAACCAAATGCTACAAATATGACCTTCAATCAAATTTCATCCAGCTAGTAATTTCTTTTTTTATTTTAACAAATATTAAAAAAATAAAACTTCTTTTTGTAGTACATATCATCTTTAGGAATAATATAAATATCGGTATATTAGATTTGATGGAAAATGTAGGCCTACGGTTTGTGGTGCCAAATGGGAAGTGTGACCTGAACTGATTATGTTATTTTTTAATATTTTGGCCACCTCCTTTTGATGGCAATGGTCAATGTGCACCCCCCCCCCCCTGAAGTTTAAAAATGATACTAATAACAGGGTATGGAGGATCAAACATGCCAACGGGGAGCCCAGATTTTGTTGGTGACAATATCAAAGAATAAGTAACAACGGGCAGAACAGGCAAATAAATTATCTCTGCTTTAATTAATATATTTTATTTTCTTTTTTATAATGTTTTATTTATTTAGCTTTCTTCTAGCAAAAAATGAACGTTTGCTAGTGTTTTATTATTGCCAATTCACCTAAATCGCCATTGATATACCCGTCAATGTTTCTAATCACTGCAAAGTTGTGTTTTCATGCACCGGGTTTGAAGCGGGTTTCAAGCGGGTTCGACAAAAATCGTTTTCAAGTTCTCCGTGTTCAACCCAGCAAACTAAGAGTTTTCATCTTACGGGTTCCAAGTGTGTTGGACACTGGTTCCTCAAAATTGTAACGCACCAGAATAGCATGGTTGAACACAGGTTGTGAAAAGACATTCGCCCGTGTTGAACTCGGCACCCAAAACGATAATCTGCATAACCCGTGTCGAACTCCGTGTTGGATGTAGGTGGCCTGAAAACAAAGCTCAATATGTTTCTATCTTGTGACTCAAAATACATCTGTTATTTTTACTGGTTTAAGATTTCACATGAAAGAGCCAATTAGATTTAAGATAAGCCGGATAATTTGTTTCTCCGGGAACTGTATTTGCTTAACGTGCCAAGGACATCAAAACACAAATTTTTTTCCTGGGCCCATCTTTAATCTAGTCCTATTTGAAAACTACGACTTTCTAAAACTTCTCTTTTGGTTGTTTCAAAATTATGAAGTCTTTAGGGCAGTACCATATTATTTTCAGTGTTGCCATGTTGAACCGTGAAAATAAATAAAAACTAATTAATTAATTTTGACAGCGGTTTCGGCACTTAAAAAAATTCAAACACGAACAATCTGTTAATTCCCAAAGACAACTACACCGCCTTAGCAAAACTGCAGCTTCTTATGCTTTTTTATAATTTTTTTTTTTTTTAGCTAAGCTTTCATTCATTTTTCAACCACGCTTCCTTTTTTTAATTTTTACGCCAAAGACTGCATAGCTACATATGAAGGTCTTTTTCATTTAAAATTAAGTTCCCGATTTTTGCAATTTTCATATGTATACAGTAGTCCAAGGTTCCAGAGGCGCAATTCAAAGAACCAGGTTTAATTTCCAGTATCCTTTCGCCTTAATGTATAATGTGATAGGTCCTACGAAAAAGCGTTATAGACGTAAACTAAATAATACTAATAGCATACTCTTTAGTAGAAAACTTAATAACAATGTCTTATTTTCTCTTTAGTACCAGTTTTTAAATGTACTGCCAAGATAACAATTTTGAAAATACTTATGAAGTTTGATTAACCATAGGATAATATTTGAAATAGATAGTAAGCCCGTTCTTTTACACTAAGATCTTACATCTAAGAACTCAAATCTTTCTGCAGATTTCCGTTCTTTTAACTCATCTTTGTTCTAAGATCTTACAGCTCACTGATGTAAGCAAAAAGTGTAAGAAACGCCATCTTTCTTCCATATAGAACAATGATGAGAGAACTTTGACGATATACTCATCATTGTTCTTAGACCGCCGATCAGAGCAGAATGATGAAAGACGTTTACAAAAGAACGCTATAAGATGTAAGATCTCATCACAAAGATCAGTAAAAGAACGGCCCTAGTATTTTTAAAAAATATTAAAATAGACGAAAGGTACAGCAAATTTGGGACGGGGGTCAGCGGTGTGATTAAGGGCCGACTAAGGTAGAGTCGACCCAGCTCCATGGGCGCCCAGTGGGGGGAGGGGAGAGGGGGGCTCCAGCTCACCTTGCTGAATGATGCTGCCTTATATTTTATATTTTTGTTTTGAAATTTCTATTACACAGCATTGGAAGTGCCGATTAGACCAGCTAAGTCCCCTCCCTAAAATTCAGGTTATGGGCGCCAATGCCCAGCTCCAAATAACTATCTGTGGGGAAAACATGGGAAGCATTGGATGATTTGCCTCCAGACATGAATCGTAGTCCCAGTCGAAGGCAGCGAATCAGGAGATCAGTACCTGCCTTACGCAGACCATAGTGAGCATGTTTTTTTTTTGTTTTTTTTTGCAGATAGTAGTGACAGTGAGCAAGTACAGATCAGGTTCATCTAACACCTTTTCTCTCCCTGGCTGCACTTTCGTCAGCGCTGAAATTAAAAAAATTTATATCTTTACCATGGTTTATCATATTCTCAGTATATTCCGCCCGTTTCTTTCCTAATTGTGCCCCCGTTCGTATCTTTAATTGGGACAAGTCCTAATTGACTACTCCCTCTCAATTTTTTCCACAAGAACAATCGATTCTATATACACCATTTTGTATATATTTTTGGGATTTACATCTTTACCTGTACTGAATAAAAATCTTATAGCGTTTTGAGATTTGAGAGCCAGTATAACATTTCTTTTTTTTATATAAAACATAAAATAAATTTTAGAAGAAGTTAGCGACCTTGCGTCAGATTAGCACAAAACTCGCAATTAGAGCCAGATTAGCATTGCACTAGGTTCATTCCGTTTTTCAGCATAATAGCGCCTTAGTAATTGCCACAAGAAAGGCAATAGGAGACCACGGAATCAAATGAGGAGGAAAAAGTCTCCTGGACTTAGATTATACTGATGAATTAAGCATTCTAGATGAAAGTGTGAGCAAAATGAATGAACTTTTAGGGGTTTTGCGAGTTCAGGGTGATGGCATAGGTTTGAAAATTAATGGTAAAAAACCTAAGTCACTAAGGCTAGGAACAAGTAAAGATGAAAAGGTTAAGTTGGGTAACGAAAAGATTGATCAGGTGGACAGCTTCACTTACCTTGGTAGTATTATTAGTAAAGACGGTGGGAGCATTGAAGATGTTAAAAGTAGAATAGCCAAGGCTATTCTGCTTTTTCAAAGTTAAAAAAAAGTTTGGAAGAATAGGAAGATACAAACCAAGATTGTAATATTGGAAGCTACAGTGATGACAGTAGTCAAATATGGCTCTGAAGTATGGGCGCTCCGAAAAGCGGATGAAAATTTGCTAGATGTTTTCCAGAGAAATTGCCTACGGATTGTTCTGGGTACCTGGCTGACTGACCGTCTTTCCGACAGTAGGCTGTACGAAAATTGAGGTTCAATCCCGCTTTCTAGGGCTATAATGAAAGAAAGGTTGAGATGGCTAGGGCACATTCTGCAGATGATGGATGACAGATTGCCGAAAATTGTCCATTTCAGCTAACAGTCTAGGGCTAAACGGAAAGCAGGTCGTCCTCGTCTGGGGTGGGAGGATGACATAAAGAAAGATTTAAGGGAAATTGGAGCTTCCTGGGAGGGTCTAGAGGGAGGCTTTGGATAGATTGGGATGGAGAAGCGTGCGTAGCAGTGTTGGTCTCAAGCACCTTGGTGCTGCAGTAAGTTGTTAGTAGTAGTAGTATTAGTACTTCTTGCTACAGTTTTTGACAATGAGGGAACCGACATCGATGTAGTCTCCAAATTGATGGAATATTGGGTAAACCTTGGTTTATGATTAATTATTTTAATACTCCTGATCCTAGTTTACTTGAATGGGAACATGTCCAAATCTTAAGGGCCAAAATCATTTTGATTCCCGGGCAGGGGGTCGGAAAAAATGTAAAGGGGGATTTTATGCATAACTTTTAAAATTATATTTGATCAATTTTTCATACCCAACCGATGTGATAGCCAGTTTTATACCCAGCCGATGTGATAGCCATATTTATACCCAGCCGATGTGATAACCGGCCGATGAGTTCCCAACCCAAAGGCATTTCTTAAATCCTGAATCCCCCCTCATTGTAGGGCTAATTTACGAAGAAAATTTTTCATCGTGTTTTTTCCTCAACAGGATTGAGCTAGAGGGCCAATTATTATGGATTGTGATCCAGAATTTGTTTATTAAATGTATTTGTGAGTATTTTTAATTTAAGCGTAAGGTATTAATAAAACCGATCTGAATATAGTTATATTAAACCAGTTAAATTTTACAAGAACGAAAAAACTGAAAAATGCACTTTGATTTTTCTTCTTTTACGGCAAAAGTTATTTGTAACAGAACCATTTTTTGGAAGAATCAGTAAAAATGTAGCACTTTTGAAAAAAACCTGGAATTTCTAAGTACCTTGAGAACTGACTAAGGTATGAGAAAATGAATTTGACCATTCGATTTAGTGCTTTAAATTTAAGTGCTATAAGTACAAATTTGGCGAAAACTTCAACATAATGTCTTTTGAATCAGTAAATGAATGGTATATTTCAGAGCGACTACCCACAAGTTCAAAAAGGCTAAATTTACATTCTCGTCAAATACGTAAAACGACTAAAAATAACATGGTCAATAGCTATATAAAATATAGCTATTAACAGAAGATTCTGTGGAATTTTAAAGCCGTGTAATCGCGTTTTGTCAGGAACTGAGATCCAACACTTATTGCTACTCTAATTTTACCAATTGCACCAATTAAATTCATTATCTTATAGACACCACTGGGCAAAGAGAAGGAGTTCCATAGCAGCTAAACCCCTTCCATCGTGTCATTGCAAATGAACCATCTCTTTAAGAGCAACCACGACATTAATGTAAGACAATTAAGTAATTAATTAAGTACAATTAAATAGGTAATATTTACGTTATAACGTTATATTTACGTAATATAACGTTATATTACGTTATAACGTTATATTTACCTGCATGCGGAGTTTGTATCTCTCCTTTTCTTGTTGAGTGAATAGCTCCTGCATTGGGGTGGAAAGATTCTGTGGAGTAGACAACATTGCAACTGCCATCCGCGAGGAAGCATTGCCAGCTAAGACGTAAGAACATCGGTTCATTAAATAGTCTTTAAATCCTTGGGGAGGTTTGATTTTTACGGGAATCAAATTCCGTCGCTTATGCTCAATCTGAAACAAACATTTTTACAAATATTTTCACCTATGCTGTTAAGACAGTAGCGTCAGTTCTCGAGAATATAGGGAGGGGAATTCTATTTTTAAAACCTAAAGGGAGCAAGTTTCTCTTTTTTCAATAAAGATACAAAAAAAAACAAAATTTTCTATTGAAAATATCCCTCTCCCCTCCCGAAAAAAGGCCTTTTTCAAAATCTAGGGGTTCTAGGCACGGGCAGAGGTGTAATTTTCTATGGGGCAGGGCGGTAACTGCCCCTCTCAGACCCCCCCCCCCAACTGAAATACACTTTCTTCAAAAATCTTGTCAAAACTAAAATGTAACTGCATAATTCAAGCCTCCACAGAAACGGGTCAATTTTCTTCAGCATATCTTTACCTTTATGGCATTATATGTCTCATTTTTCAGTTTTCACCGTCATTTTCACAAGATTTGGAATAATCGGCTCCAACTTGCCTTCCCCCCCCCCCAGATTTTGACGAAACAACAACACTGGGCGCGGTTAAGTGTCCCCACAGCCTTTTTCGATTGACGCCACTGAGTTTCATCTTTTATGCTTTTATAAAATGTTTTACCTTATTTTTTTGCTGATTGTTCGCCCAGTTTTGTTCTTTCAAATAGGCGCTAATTAATTACTCCGAAATTAATTAAATTTAATTACTCCCTGGAACTGCATAACTGCTCATGGTCATGTTACGTTAAAACGTTATTACGTTTAATAGTCAATCTCCTATTTTTCTAATGTTTTCAAATATTTATTGTTGGTTGAGCTTCCACTTAACCAATTCAAAGAATCAGACTTGGTTTTCACTACCCTTGGTGTTTTAAGGAGGTATACTTCAACTTAATTATATTATTAATAAATAAAGGAATAAATAAACATAATTTATGAATAAAAATAAATAAAGAAACAACTCTAATAAAGTTTTACACCAACAAGGCTGGGAGACCTCAAACAAAGTAGTTATTTGTTAACAACACCAATTACAACCGGATCAAGAAGATACAGCCTAGGGAAGGGCGGGGAGGGGGAAAGGATCGGCTTCAAAACTTAGCCTTAAACAAATTATAAGATATACTAAAACCTCCTTTTAATACTAATCTGAGTCGTAGCAAGAGGAAGCGGACTTTTGAATTGAGCGGGAGAGAAGATTACCTTCAGTAAAACATAATTAAGAATACCTTGTGACGGTGCAGTGGTTTAGAACGTGTGCCCAATCTAAGGTCTATCAGGTTCAACTCTGATTGTCACAAGGAAAGTTTATCAGCGTAAACATTTATCGAGGCAAATAATAATTTTTTTACTTACTAAATAATTATTGACTCCATTTTTTTTAACTTGGTTGAATAGGATTTTTACGAAGCAAAAAAAAGCGTGTCATAGTATTTACCTTGTTTTTATTAATCAAAGGCAAGGTAGTTTTTTCACATGTCGGTTTTGTCGGAGAGGAGAGGATTTCCAAGTGCCCCTCATCATCTAAACTTTTAATCCTTTTTGTTTTAATTGGACTTAAATACTCTGCATTTCTGACATAATTTTCGGCTAAATATTCTCGTCCTTGAACAGCACCAACCCTATAAAACTTCTTTGTTTTCAGTGAACTATAAAACATAAACAAGATTCTAAAGTCAATATACCGTAATTATTTTTCCCTCTAGGCTTCCATTTTGCCTGTTGACCTAAAATGCAACTATACTAAAAGAAAATGGGAGAGGAAAATCCTCCAAGAAAAAAGAAAGCCCCCCCCCCTTCTCTACAAAAGACAGTATGATTTTCAAACGGTAATAATTTTTTAGCTCCTTTTTCCAGAAATAAACCCTACAAAAACCCTCAAAAATTATCGCAATTCACAGTAACACCAAAGAATGTCAACCCAAGCCTTCACAGCCCCCTAGATTTGGCTGTTATCATGTTCATATCTTCAACATGGTATTTAGAGCTATATTAAGCTAATATTTAATCCATGCGCAATTACGGTGCAATTAAAGTGTGTAGAATGGGGCAACCCAAGACCATATCCAAGATTTAGTCATAAATACAACCACAAAAGGAGTAACTTTAATTTGTGTATATTTATATACATATATTTTAATATATATATATATATATATATATATATATATATATATATATATATATATATATATATATATATATATATATATATATATATGATAAATATATTTATACATGCTGTTTGACATTTCTTGCGAGTTATTTGTTCTTAAACGCTTTTGTTTAACTTTGTCTGATTAGGGAGTCAAAAAGCAATTCTTAAAGAAAGGTACATGCCCGTTTACAGGTATGGCATTCCTCACATATGATTGATTTTGTGGTTATTGGTTGATTGAAATAGAGGTAGGCGCGACCTCGGCATGAAGTTTTACAACCGAGACTTCCTTAGAAAATATGTCATGCTTGCCCTATGCTTATCGCTCTATTTTTAGTTTTTAAATTTTCAATTTTCGTGGGTAACAGGTAAAAAAATCACTAACTTCTAATGCGTTTGGAGATACAAGTGTAATTTAGCATACTCGTAGTTTTACTATGATTTTACGTAGCTTTACTATGAATCTTGCCGTAAAATAGATTAATCTATGGGGGAGGGGGGGGGGCAACTCCCTTCCTCCATGATAAACGATGACAATGAGAAAGAAATTTCGTTAACTACCTGTTTCCTAATTTTTAAAAACATTTCCACACAATTGACAAAGGGCTGTTGCTCAGCTACAGGAGGTAGTTGCAGGTTTATCGCTGGGGTAGGTTCGTTAGATGTTTCTGCTTCCATGGGTTTCCGAATCTTCCTTTTCCTGGGATGAACTTCAACTTAAAAGATAAAACAGTAATTAGACACTGATTAGAAATTAATTGATTAATCGGTTACAAAGTTAATGTTTACAATAATCCTTAACAATAATATCTGCATTTATAGTAATTCATATTTATTATATTAATTTATATTTATAGTAACAGTTGGTATTTATATTAAAGAACGAATCGATGTTAAGCGTCTATATAAGATTGACTATTCGCTGATAGAAATAAACTTATCAATTAGTAATCATATAATCGGTAAATATAACTAGTTATATTAGCAAAGTCCTGACGTATTTGATAAAATAAAGTAATGTAAAGGGGGGGAGTCCCCAACATTGAGCATGACCAAAAGTAATGAAAAGAGGGCAATTTACTTAGGTCAGGGATCCTCAGGTCACGTTTTACTCCTATTGCCAACAATCACTACAAAACGAAGCCACATCGGATGGGTAAGCTTTAAGCGATATTTATGTATTAAACCTACTCTTTTGGAGACCAATCACAAAAAAAATCCGCCCATTCAAGAGACCGCTATAGAGTAATGCAAAAGGTATGGTTTCTATTGCATTAACGATATTTAAACTATTGTTTTTTGGGGTTTAGGGGTGGAGGAAGGTACCTAGGTTAGGTATTTAATATATGCTATGCTTTACCCCCCCCCTTAATGTACAAATATATAGCTCAAATTGGTTTCTAAACTATTATATATTCATCCTATTTTATTTCATTAGCATTAACCAACCTTGAATTCTTTAGCAGTATATAAAAGAGTACGTTTAATAGTTAAGTACCTTTTAAGCAAGTACTTCACCCACCATAATGTTGACAGCTCATGTTTTTTCGTTTGTATTTTGGCAATTCAGCCAAAAAAAATGCAAGACATTCTCTTAGGGATGTGAGGTCGTAATCAAAAATATAAGAGGAATAGAGGAACTTGGAGGAGAGAGGAAATAGTGAAACTTTGAAGAGTGGGGTGTAGGTTGTTCCTGCTCCTCTAGTTTCATGGGTGTGAGTTGTTAAAAGTAATGGCTACGTATTTAAACCTAACTAAGATTTAAATAATTTAAGATTACTGGCCACAAATAAAATACATGGGAAATCCGGTTTCTCTTTATCCAAAAACCATATTAGATTGACATACCTTTTGACCCATTAACATACGTTTACATACTGACTGAAGTTGCCGAGCGCTTAACTACCTGAGTTAATGTATAACCCGAAATAGCCCTATTGGAAAGTGTCTCCCAGAGAATACCTTAATTGACGTTAGACTGAATTTTCAATGATGGCTCAATTTGACAGGATGTAAGTGATGGGAGGTCAAATTTAGGTATCCTGAATAATGAACTTTTTCCAAAGATAATTAATGGCCAAAATTCATAGATACGATTATAATGCATGCTAAGTTGTTTTCTTTTTTTACAAGAATTTCCTCAGGGAAACGATGGACTTGTGCAGAATTGTATCTGGATTGAATATTACAGAGAAACGTAAAGGAACTCGCCCGACCTTTGTCTTTTTCAGTGACATTTTTTATTTGCTGGAAAATCGATTATGGGCCAATGCGATTTTGCCGAAATTTACAATTCTCGATCCATTAGATGTCGACCCCATGATTTGGCCGAAATAGTGTTTTTTCTAGAATTATATTAGAAATTTAAAAAAAGAGGGCAACGGTTGCTACAAATATTGCCGTTCCAACAGTACCAGTAAAAACTAATACGCGTAAATTCGGACGGTCTGTTTTCCCCGAGTCGGAAGAAAGCTTAACTCCGTCATTGGTTTTGATTAATAAAATTAAAAATTCCACTTCAATCCTGACCAACAGAATTACCACCATTGAATGGTACACTCACATTTCACCAATATTTGCTTTTGGCCCACCACCAACTGACACGAAAACTGCAGGAACACTATTATACCCTCTATGTCAGCGGTCGGGGAGCCGGGGTAAATTACCCCAAATGGGGTAAAAATGAAGCTTTTGTGAGTTAAAGTATATATTTTTAATTTGCTATTTTATAAACCTGATAGTATTTTTTCCAACTTACAGTTCAGCGACATATGCAGGCCACGCCATCTAACTCCCCACTACTTGGCACTACTAGTGTTCTCGAGTTAAATCTTTGCGCAGTAAAGCACAGTCCCGGGCCCCGGCTACCCGCTCAGTATTTACCATGCCGTCAAGATACAAATACATTGACAAGTCAGAGAGCCAGTTTTTGTAGTTAGTTGCTGACAAGACCACCATTTTATCATCAATATATCGACAACGGTTAGCCGCAATTTGAAAATTTAATTCAAGTATTTTAATTATTATTTGCTATCTCCCTTCAGATGGCAGCCACAGAAAAAGAACATACCAAGACGAATTCCTTAATAACGGTTTTACACAAAAAGAAGACAATGGTACAATGAAACCACAATGTGTTGTATATATGAAGATACTGACTTCAGAATCTGTCATAAAAAGTCAGTTGAAGAAACATTTAGATAATCTGCATTCACACTTGTCTTCCAAACCGCGAGAATACTTTACAAATTGAGAAATATCTGTTAAAAGACAAAGATTGAATAGCAACTTGCTTGGTACATTTGATCAGCGTTCAGCATCGGCTAGCTTTGAAGTAGCCAGAGTGATTGCTCGAAATAAGAAACCATACACTATTGGTGAAGATTTGGTTAAACCAGCTGCTGTAAAAATGGCAGAGATTATGTGTGGTCAAAAAGAACCGAAGAAACTGAATTCAGTGCCCTTGTCTGCGAGAATTGCGAAAGAACGAATTTCTATATTAGCAGAAAATGTGAAGGAACAGGTTATTTTTGCATTAAAACAGGCTAAATATTTTGCCATTCAGCTTGATGAGACGACCGATTTTAGTAGGAATTCACAGCTAATGGTATATGTTCGCTACAAAGGTGCAGATAATTTTGAAGAGGAATTGCTGTTTTGTTCTCCTCTCGAGTTGAGAGCTCGTGGAATTGATGTCTATAATAAAGTAAATGAATATTTCAATGCGCAAAGTTTAAAATGGGAAAGCTGCATTTCTGTATCTTTGAATGGAGCTCCAACAAGGCTGGGTCATATAAATGGTTTTTCAGCTTTCGTAAAAAAAAAAAAAAAAAATATTGAAGTTACTCACTGTATGATCCATCACCAGACCCTTGTGGTCAAATATTTAGAACCTACACTGGAAGCTGTCATGCATGATGTCATCAAGATTGTAAATTTTATCAAGGAACATGCACTAAACACGCGGCTATTTCGTGAATTATGTCAGGACGGTGAAGCAGAATATACAGACCTACTGTATTATACAGAAGTAAGGTGGCTCTCTCGCAGAGATGTACTAAACAGAGTAAGGACTCTCAAAACTGAAGTCGAAATTTTTATGGTTGATCAAAAAATTATTCTCGCAGATAAGTTTAAAAACTCTTCCTGGGTTGCATGTCCTGCACATTTAGCGGACGTTTTTGAGGGTATAAATATATTAAACAAAGAATTGCAAGGAAAGAATATTAATATCATTTCAGCAAGAGAAATAATGTCAGCGTTTGGATTAAAGCTGCAATATTGGAGACAGAAAGTAGAAGCTTTCAAGGTTAGCTTTCTTTTGGAAGATTGCGAAAAGATTACTTTTGCTGGCATCAAGGATACAATTGTAAGACATCTTATCGAACTAAGAAAGCGGTTTTCAGATTACTTTTCAGATCTTGATGCACTTACTGTCAGTTGGATTGTAGATCCTTTTAAATGTGAAATTGCTATGATACCAGAAGAACCTTCAGGTTTGACAGAAGCAATTTTTGAACTTCGACCTAATACTGAAGCACGCATTCAGTTTGAGAGTAAACCAAACCTGTTGTCTTTTTGGATGTCAAAAGCTGCAAAGACTTTCAAAATTAAACATGAAGAGGCGGTTCATTTGGAACAACATCTTGTGCGAACAAGGCTTTTCCAGGGAAGGCGTCATAACATCTAACCGTCAGGAGCACTAACGTCAGGAAATCGACAAAATCCGTCATAACATCGACAAAAATCCGTCAGAATCACTAACCGTCACCACATCGACACGTCAGTTCATCGACAGTCATAACATCGACACGTCAGTTCATCGACACGTCATAACATCTAAAAAAAATTTCATAACGAAAATCCGTTACGCATTTAATATATGCTATGTTTTACCCCCACCCTCTGATGTGCAAATATATAGCCGGAATTTGTTAATAAATCCGTTACGTATTTAATATAGGCTATGCTTTACTCCCACCCTCCTGATGTGCAAATATGTAGCCGAAATTTTTTTTCATAACGAAAATCCGTCAGAACCACTAACCGTCAGAAGGTCGACACGTCATAACATCTAAAACAATTTTCATAACGAAAATCCATCCGAACCACTGACCGTCAGAACGTCGACAATCATAACATCTAAAAATCTGTTTTGATGTTACGACGTTCTGATGGGTAGCGATTGTGATTGTCGATGTTATGACTGCCGACGTTCTGACGGTTACTGGTTTGGCAGATTTTCCTTGTCGACGAAATGACGTTTAGTGCTTGTGACGGTTGTTCGAAATGGTAGTACCCCGCTTTCCACTCTAATGAACATAAAAATGAAGACCAGAAATCGATGAAATGCCGAAGACTATTCAAATCGCTCCTACATCATAAAGTCCCAATTTTGAAGCAATTGTATCGAACATGAAACAACATCATTTCTCCAAAACGTGAGGGGAGAATGTTTTCAATTATTCTTTTTTTCTATTTTTTTTTTCAATTCTAATTTTTGTCAGGTTCCACCATTATTATTATTATAATTTGCTACAGTACCCAAAATGTCAACCCGCAATTGTACCCCAATAAGTTTCAATTTGTTATATATATATTACTTATATTACTATTATTACCGTTATGTAGTACTAGGTATTACATTGATAAATTGAATAAATGACGCTGAAATTTAATTTTTAGTTATTGTTTTCTTTTCAAAATTATCATGAGGGGCTATAATATGAAAGATGCTAAAAAGAGGCGATTTCGTTATTTTGCTCTTCGCCATGGGGTAATATCAGCTTACATAAAAATATTTTTGGGTAATGATTAAAAAAGTTGCCCGAAGGCTGCTCTAGGTTATCTGGTCACACTCGTCTTCTGAAATGGGCGGATGGTCTACAAGTAGAGAAATTACTGTAATGTACACGTGTGGTGTTCGAACCCCTAGCTTTGCTATTCCAAATAAAAAAAAAAAAAAAGTTTTTTCAACTGAAAGTAAGGAGCAACAATAAGACTCAAAACGAGCAGAAATTATTCCGCATATGAAGGGGTTGCCCCCCTCTTCAGTACCTGGCTGTTCCCGCTGAAGTTCCTAGCACTTCAAAAAAAACAACTTCCTATTCTAATTAAACGGCCCTTGTGTTTCAGGAGTCTTTATTACAAAAATAGGAACAACCAGCAATGCCGTATCCAGGGATGGAAGGTGTTTGGGGTCCCCCCCCCCCCTCCAAAAAAAGTCTGTCTGGCTCGTAAAATACGTAACAAAAGTTAATAAAAAAAATAGTTTTTTTTGTAGCCCCCCCTCCGCCCCGAAAAAAATACTGATACAGCCCTGAAAACCAGTAAAACTTTAGCGTAAAGAGCAAGGTATTTTCGCCGTAATACCTTAAATAAGGTATTTTTTCCAAGACCACAGTGACTTTCTATGACGAAAAAATAATGTAACCAATCAAGTATATAACTATAAACTCAACATCATTCCTTTTGCAATTAGAAAACGAGGAAGATTTCCAGCTTCATTAGAAATTCAACTTACATTTACGCAATGTTAAAGAAGAGAATTTACAACTCAAGACTGTGGATGAACTTTGTTAACTAACTCTCTCAGACAAATCTAGTGAATGAACAGTATTTTTGCTGTGACGATCGCTGTATATGCCATCGAAATATCCAGACTTTGTATCTTTTCAATGTCTAATAAATGGACTTATTCCACTTTGAACGTTTGCTTGTTCGAACGAGCAAGGTATTGAGGAGGGGAGCAACTCCTTCATATACAGAATAATTTCTGTTCGTTTTGAGTCTTATTGTTTGATCCTTACGTTTAGCTAAAAAAATAACATTGTTTTTTTTTATTTAATTTCTGATCGTCTTTCAAATAAAGCCGGTAAATATGGCTCACCCTCAATGAAAAATTCCTATCCCTTCACGGAGAACTCCTCCATGGAGTTCCGCCTACGTAAAACGATTCCATCCTCGCTGAAATCCCCCCTCCTTAAAATTTTTTGCAGAAGATTCAGCCTGAAAAATTCTCCGTAGCATACTTTGATTTGAAAAAGCCTTAAAGTTCTAATGGTTTTTTCCCATCACTCTTTAGATCACCCTTCCGTAGAAATTATTTCCCGGAGATCCAAACACGCTGAAAATTTCCCCCGGAGCACCTCCACATGCCCAATTGAGTAGACAAAGAGAAAGCAAGACGAATGAAAATAATTTTTAGGAATTCTGTCAAATCCCCCCAGTGCAAAATATCGCCTGGAAAGTTCATCCCCGGAAATTTGCCTCCACAAGAAAAAGTATCCCCATGGAAACCCACCCCAAGCCCAAAATCCTCTCTCCCGAAAAATGCCTGTACGCAGCCCAATAACAGATACTATAAGTAAATAATGGTTAAATTTTATAACTCAAGACCTATCCCCTGGGGGGGGGTCATACTATCTCCAAAGGCATTGTTGTCGGACTTTTAACTATGCTGAACAAAATGGCTATGTCAAAAGTTTGATCGGACGATTTTGGGGGAAAAGGGCGGGGAAGGGGGGCTAGTTGCCCTCCAATCTTTGTGGTCATTTAAAAAGGGCACTAGAACTTTTAATTTCCGGTCAAATGAGTTTTCTTCCGACGTTCTAGGATCACTTTTTCGATACGATTACCCCTGGAAAAAAAAAAAAAAAAACGAGTAAAAAAGCATCCGCGATCTTTTTTTGACAAAAAATACAATTTGCACATTTTTTGCAAATAGAAGCTTAAAACCTCTATAGTACGGTTTTCTGATACGCTATATCTGATGATCTGATTTTCATTTAAAATTCTTTGGCTTTTAGGGGAAGTTTCCCCCTTTTCAAAAATCAGGCAAATTTTCACGGGCTTGTAGCCATTGATGGGCAAAACTAAACTTAATGATTCTTATATAATTGGTATCAGAATAATAAGCCAATTTCTTTGATATATTTATTGATATCCAAATTCGTTTTTAGTGTTTCGGTTATTTCGCTCCTTACTGTACAGTTCATTCCCACGAACTGTTTGATCCCAAATAATTTTGTCCCAACACTATTACCCAAATCACTATTTGAAGGTCTTGTCACACGTGTGCCTAAAAAGAATAAGGACCCAACGCTATGCAATTCATATAGACCTATTATCATAAGCCATGGGCTTAACAAACTACTTGAAAAAAAAAATAATGTGTCCGTTTCTGCAAAAAGTGTGATTTTGGGGACCATCAGTTTGATTTCAGACAAGGATTTAGATTATAGAATGCACATTCTGTGTTTTTATCTAAAATAAAGCGTCATATGATGATGAAATAGAGTCGGTATGCGTGCGCAGCCATTTCCTAAAGCTTTCAACTCCATTTTCTAACCATAAGTTGTTTTGTTAAATAAACAGAATTAGCGGTTTTATTTGCGCGGGCCTTTGGAAAGCCAGAATTAAATAGCCCGGATCCGTTCTCGTTATGGAATGACGAATCCTATACTTGTGACGCGTGTGGTTAATCCAATCCTAAGCGAATTAACTTTCAGGTGGTTCTCGTCGTGCGAGAAACATCCCACCTTGTATAACTGATAGCCATATTAATATTAGTCCCCTGCCGTATACAGATGGCATACTTCTTCTCTCTGAAAACCTGTCTTCAATGGAAAGAGATGTTAAAGCTCTTCAGACTAATGCCCGTGCCACATTATAGTCACACTTGTCGATAAAATCAAAATTGCGCACGACTACAGCGCCAATTACGCTCGCCGTTCGTAATGTCTCGAGTTGAACATTGTTCAACTTTCAAGCATAAATTTCTTGACTGACAAATCAGAATCAAGGGTTAAGGAACACTTTTTTAACCTAGGAAAGGCGATAACTTAAAACAACGGTTTTTCTATCTAGGAGAGGAATTTGACAAGAGTTAAGAAGACTTAGCATTAGTAGGGAACAGTTGAATACAAAATACTGTTAGAGCAAACTCTTTAAACTAATTTCTTGCAATTTTAATTTTTTGCTTTTTAAACACAAATGTGACGCTAAAATCAAGAAAATTGCCATTTCATTCATGCTATTTGGTTTTCTTTATTGGTAGATGTGACTATGATGTGGCACGGATATAAGTTGCCTAAGATTGGTCTTGCTGTTGAACCATTGAAGATAGTTGTAAACTCGAAGTAAATGTGAACCAGTCAAGAAATCTAGATTTCTAGAAAGATAGAAATCTAGATAATCTTGACTAGAACTAGTCAAGAGAACTAGGATCAAGACCTAGTGGATGACAAAATGTAATAGATCAAATTCGATATCTGCCTAAAATAGACTAGTTATTGTAACGAACCTCAGTGGTGCACTGAGAGATTGCAGGGAGTTGTTTAACCGCCCATTTAAAAGCTAAGGTTTGTATCTACTCGCTTTCAAAAAATTATTTTGATACCACAAAAGTAAAATGTAATTTTTTCATAGAAAAAAAAATGTATTTTTGGTGTAATTTCTGTATTATGTCATGTTAGGTGATATCTTTGTGACGACGCGGCACAGGAATTCCTACCAGGGAAGAAATACAATACAACGGCTACACAATCAATCACTAACGGCTCACACAAATTTCCTTGTCTCCTTTTTTAGCTTTTGTTTTTATAATTTTTTGTCCTTTTTTAGCTTTTGTTTTCCTGCTTTTTTGTCCTTTTTTAGTTTTTGTTTTTCTGGATCAAAGAGTTGCTAAAGCTCTTCAGACTAATTTGTCTAAGATTGGTCTTGCTATTTAACCGTTAAAGTAAAAGGTAAACTCGAGGTTATAAACTCGTAAACTCCAGGTTGTAAACTCGGAAGTAAAAGGCACAATCAGAGTCTTTTAAAGTTCTCTCGATCATTATTCCTAGGTCTGAATTCTCTGAATTACTCAGGTAGGGTCTTCCTATTTATTCATCAAAAGGGTCACATGTACTCTCAAATTTTGATCGGATGCGTTTGGGGAAATGGAGGGGGACTAATCCGAGGGGGGGGGCTAAAATAGACATATCCACAAATTATAATTTCCAGCTGAAATTGACGGTGATCTTACAGAACAAGGAGAAAATAATAACATTGTTTGAAGTTGTGGCATATAAAATGGAAAACATTAATAAACTTAAAAAAGTAAAGAAGATATATAAATTAAAAAGTAGAGATAGTAATGTAAAATTTTACAGCAATATTATTCTGTCGAAAAACGAATAGTCTACTAACATTTTTTTATGATAAAAAATTCAACCAAGTTTTACTGATTTTACATTATAATATTATTGCAGAACTTATTTCACTACGCCCCATTTTGAAGCGCTGTTTTCATATTTGTATGGCAATAATTGTGCCAGGGCTAAATTTGAAAAAAAAAAGATTTTCTAGATAGGACTATTCGTGAAAATAGCGGACCCACAACCAGGACCGTCACATATGGGGAGTGGGACGCTCCCTCCCCCTCCCCCCCCTAATGCTTTCGGTCACTCGGTAAAAAAAAAGAAGTCGGTAAAATTGTTTCGCGCCACGATTTTTCCAACGCCGCTAAAATTCTTTGTTCGATTCAATAAAGACTACGAAAATACTGGCATGTCATATACAGAAATTTTAAACTTGGTCGGTAAACGCAGCAGTTTTACTGACTCCTGCCACGATTTTATAGATGGTGCCACAGTTTCCATTTGCTTTAATAAACAGCATTAAAATAGTGACATGATATGTACCGAAATCTGAATCTCGGTTGGTAAATGCAGTGGTTTTACCGACTCGTGCAGTGATTTTAGGTATTTTATGCGAAATGGACATAATGCTAATTTTTTACAACAACAGCCGGTAAAAATGACCAGCCAGTCGGTAAAATCTCTGCCACCCCCCCAAACATTTTTGCTAGTAACGACCCTGCCTACAACAAACCTCTACCCTGAGTTCTGTTTCGTTTATCGTTCTTAGAGCAACTGTGGTCACAACATTCACAATGGGCGATTCGGGTAAGGAAGTGACCATTGTCCCCCCAGGTTTTTGCCCCAGCTTTAAATTTTAAAATGACTTTTCTTTGGTATCCTCTTTGAAGAAAAATTGGCGACCACTCCCCCCCCCCCCCCAATTCAATTTTTTTGTCTTTATTTTAAAATCATGAAAAAAAACCCTTGCAAAAGATGTCTTTTGCCAGGATGAAATTTGACTTAAAAGACAAAACACTAGGTAGACATTGATTAGATATTAATTGATTAATCAATTACAAAGTCAATGTTTATAGTAATCCTTTAAAGTCATCAATACAAAACACCCGGAGCACCCCAGGGTTGCCACTTCACATTCTAGTGCATTGGCTTGGCAGCCTTGGACGTCCAACAAAACGTTCTACGGCAGTGGCCGGCGTTTTCAACTTTGATTGGCTACGTAGACGATATTCTACTTATCGTTTCGAGTCTATCTGCTTTACAGGTAAATTTTAACTCCCTAACTTCTAGTTAAAAGCTTCAAGGTTAAAAGCTTCTAGTTTCTAGGTTAAAAGGTTATGGTCAAGGTTAAAAGGTTAAAAGGTTAAAGGTGATTGGTCAAGGTTAAAAGCTTCAAGGTTCTAGTTAAAAGCTTCTAGCGGTACAGATTGAATTTTTTTTTTTTTTTTTTTTTTTTTTTAGAATAACTGTGGTAAAGATGCATGGTTTGCTGTTATCTGTCGCCTCGTTTCCCATACCATATACCAGCTTCTTTTACGGCCCAAATAAGCATAATAGTCGTATACTTGCTTCAGACCGCATAGCAGTTATTCAGCACCAGCTGCGGCACACTTGCTGCGCTCCAAAAAAAATCAACCAGACATTGTAATTGCTAATCTGTATAATACCCTGCTTGTCTCGGGGGCCATATTTAATGCCCCTTCAGGATTCGCTGTGTAAAATCGAACAGTTAAAGATTCGTTTCGGGTTTTATGAAGTTTGTGTTGAGTTTGTAAGGAAATCCTCCGATCAAAGGTCTCATGTCGACAAGCTACGATTTGGGTAAAATTTACCAGATTAGCTTGCCTCTCAGGAAGAGATTTGGTGTAGCGTCAATGACCGTTGTCTACTACCCTTCAACAAACTACTTATCTCTTAATTATTGCACTGTCTGCCAAACGAATACGACGAAGGCGTAAAACATGGTACGGTCACCACACCTCCATTTAGAATAGTTCCTTCAGGGATATTATCCTTGAAATCCATTTGTTGATTTCTTCTAAGAAGAGAGGAGAAAAATCTAGGTGAAAGCTTGACCACTGGCATATCAAGCCCAACGTTTTTAGCAGCCTAGCATTTTGCAGTTTTAGCAGCCCATGAATTTTGTCATAAAATAGCTTCTCAGGGGATATAACCTTATTCTGGGGAAATAATTTAATTCTGCAAAAACAATATATTGCAGACCCTTTACATTTTGCAAATTAGTGGGATGCAATTGAGAAGAGTTTGAATCGGTTGTTTTTTTTTTGCTATTTAATATTTTTGTTTTTATTTGTTGTTTGGATTAGTTCTCACTTCTGGGTTCTTTTCTTTTTTACAAGTTCTTTTTTCTTAATATTTCTTTTTCTCCCGTTTTCCGTTCTTTTTTTTACTCCCGTTTTCTTTTTTGAATGTTAGCAAGCGACAGATTAAACTTACCAAAAAAAAATACGCGCTGAAACGATGATTTTTAAAATATGCTATTATAAAGTTATTATAGAGAGTTTTCCTGGTGTCAACTCTAAATTGCAAACCTTACTTTGATGAGATTCTTCTGTTTTCAGGCCATCTTCAACCTTGACAGGTGTGGTGGTTGGCTCAAAACTTTCAATATTGGGATCACATGGCGGTGGCGGAGGCGAAGGTGACTTGGAACTGCCGACTCCAGTTTTTTGGGAACTTCTCGTTACTCGGCCGTTCGGTGAACTTTTATCGGAATCGGTATCTTTCTTTTCTTCTCCTAAACAAAAACAAATACTGAAATATTTCTACTGGGCCGCTAAAAATTCACACGTGAAAGAAAAAAAAAATAAATCCATCCGATCATATGCTATCATTAATATCATTTGTAACTTAAAATACCAAGGGCATACAAAAATTTCTGAACCCACCCCCCCCCCCCCAGATCCATCTTAGGTATTTTCATACTAAAAAAATTCTATTTTTGGTTAGTTCAAAATTATGAAGCTTTTAGGGTAGCATCATATTTTCGTCACTGTTGTCGAGTTGAATCACGAAAAAAAAACCGCCAAATGAATTAATAAGATAAGGTAATTTTATTTCACAAAAAAATACAGATCATTTTTGCTGAACCTGCTAAGAAATCCCCTAAGGGCTTGTAGGGAGCAGGTGGGAATCTTCTATTCTAGGTATTCTTAAAAAAATACTATTTTATATTATTCTACTTAATATCACTAAATCCACACATATAGAAAAACCCTTCTACTTACATAAAACACATACATATATACTATTCTTTTGCAAGGAAAAATATTTTGGTTGTGGCCTTGAAGGTTACCAGATGACTTACATTTCGAATTTCAACCGGTATTATATCCCATAGGGAGCAAAATTTCTTATTAGGAAGAAAGCTCTAGTCGTTTTTCTAAATTTATGTACTAATTAAAGTTGACAAGGCTTTTCGTCCGTAAAAATTCAAACATCAACATTATGTGGATTCCTTTAAACAACTACGCCATCTACGTTATACTTTCTTGAGCTGTTGGTACCGTGTGAGTGTGGCGTTGTCTTTTCTTTTTCTTTTCTTTTGAAGCGGGTTACCACCTAAAACTTCATAATTGCATACGGAGGACTTTTCGATTAAAAAATATTTTTTCCTTATTTTTAATAGATGAGGGCTGAAAGTTATCGTCGTTTGGTTTCGTCTTCTTCTTCCTTTTTGAGTTTTTCGTACATAAAAATTTACATTCTGTAATATGGCGTCTTTCGAATTGCTGAATTGAATATAAAGGGTCTTTTGAAAAGTAGGTTCAACGCATCTTGCAGATCAAATGCCGACAAATTAAATGAATCTATTGATTCTATTGGATTTAAGAGGATAAGAGGCTATGAACCTCAATTTAACGAAATTTTTTAAATAATATATTTGAACCTCCCTTCCTGCTATCATAGACTGTCTAAAAGAGAATGAGTGACTAATAAGTTGGATCTTGGGTGATTTAATACGGGAAGATAGGGATCAAAAATTAATAACGCCAATGACAATGCAGCTGTTGGTAAACTACAATATTATGGTAAACTACAATGCAGCTGTTGGTAAACTACAATATTATGGTAAACTACAATGCAGCTGTTGGTAAACTACAATATTATGGTAAACTACAATGCAGCTGTTGGTAAACTACAATATTATGGTAAACTACAATGCAGCTGTTGGTAAACTACAATATTATGGTAAACTACAATGCAGCTGTTGGTAAACTACAATATTATGGGACTAAATCTGAAATTTATGTGCAAGCAATAATTCATCAGCATTTTTATTCATTTTCAAAAGCTATATAAAGGTGAAAATCAAACCTGTACCCAGTAGGCTTAGGCTAGCTTGGTAGACTCTTGGCTGACTAGGCTAACCTGCTTTAAACTGGTGAGCCGCCAGGGGAAAGAATTCTAATTTCTTTACCCTCCCCTTCACTTTAAGTGCTTAAAAGTTGCAATTCGGGCATGTACCCTTTAGGCTTAGGCTAGCTTGGTAGACTCCTGGCCAACTAGGCTAGTTTGTTTTAAGCTGGGGGCCACCAAGGGAAAGAAATGTACTTTATTCACCCTCCCGTGCATTTAAAAGTGCTTAAAAGACAGGGATGTAACAGTTTAGAGCAGTGGTTCCCAACCAATTTTGGGCCGTGCCCTACCTAGGCATTTCCGAATCTTGATGCCCCCTCATGATATTTCAATTTTGATATTCAAAATTTACACGTGTTCACCTCTAAGAAGCTTAAATCGCCATTGACTTGGTGGCTTTTTTCGAGCCTTTCCTCAAGACATATTTTGTACTAATTTTTCTTTAGTATAACATTAGTATAATATACTAATTACATTGAATTTTTGTCTATACACCTTTTATACAATGTCTAACGTCACTGCAATACTATCATGCATCTTTTTTGCTCTTTAATTGCATATGAATGTGACGTCATTCACGTTATTTTTTTCTTTATCCGGTTCTAAAACATGGTCAGCCGAAGGGTGCACGTGACTCACCAAAAAATTGCCATGCCCTAAGTTGGGAATCACGGGTATATAGTCAAACAAAGTCGATAAACGCGAGATGGCATTGGTAGTTTTTCTCCGATGATAGCGTCAGTTGCCAATCCTATAAGTTAACCATAGTTATGAGAGGATATCTACATACCTGGACTCAATGCCCCTTCCTTGTCTAAGCTGGTTGGACTAGATGTTGAAACGATGTAAGGCAATGCCTGCAGGTTTGTACGATTCTTCCCTGACTTGACTGCAGTTTCTGCTTCAGCTGAAAAACAAACGATTATATACATTGAGAAACAGAAATACCACAAATTCCGAGGTGGTACTTCATAAGACCTTATGTGACATAAGATAGATTTTACAGGAGAGAAAACACAGTTTTGGATTTTTTCACTGTTATTAAGAAGTAGTTATTTGTAAAAGGGCTATTTTATAGACATCCGAGATTCAACACAAGCCACTTTGATTTTAAATGCTTCTTTTTAAACCATTTCTGTTTGTGTTTTTTAGGATGTTTCTCTTGTACGCTCCAGCGGATTATCAACGAAAGACAACAATTTTGCTGTCACTCTGCTACCGTGTATGTCCGAAATTGGTGAATGTCAACATTCGTCGGTGAATGTCCGAAAAACATTTTTTTTCTTGGATTGAGTCAGCGTTGCCAGTCAACTCTTTCAGTTTTGTGCAAGGTTTGATGGTGACAGGTAGGTTAGGTTGGGTCATGTATTTAACCCATTTCTGAGATTTACAATCTAATTTAACCTAGCCTAACTTAAAATTTTACCATCAAAGCTTGTATAAGACTGAAAAATCTGATTCGCAAAGCTAATTGAACTCAAGTAGAGAAAAAGGAATTTCGGACATTCATCGGTGAATGTCAGCATTAACCAGATTTTGGACATTCAGAGTAGCAACTCTATAGCTGAGATTCAGCTCTATCCTTCCATCGAATTAAACTTTTGGAATCTGCTGAACATGTTTTTTTTTAATTGAAAATACTTTGTTTTTGTTAAAAATTGCTGAAAAGGGGACAATTTTCCTATTTTTTAGGCAAATTTAGATCTTTCTACATGAAAAAGTCCATGTAATATCGAAATTCTGACTAGGTAAATGGATAGATCTGGGATCAATGAATCCAATAATGTAAACGTCTTTTCATTTTTCAGCATTTTATAGCTTCACACTTGTCGCAAAGTCGCTTGTTTCAAAAGAATATAAACCTTAATGCCGTGCGAGGTGTTTTTTTTTTTGTTTTTTTTTTTACAGAGAAAACGAGTTAACGAAAAATTAAGCAAGAGAAACAGATTTTAATTTAAACAAAGCAGTGACAAAAGTTAAAACTAGCAACACATTAATTAATAAGTGAAACAAAATTCGGACTTTTCGGCTCCACGTCCGGGAGCCTTTTTCAGAGGAGAAAATCAAAAATAAAACTTTAAATAAAGGAAAAAAATATATCATACGATTCAGTTGGCCAAGCTGAGTCTTGCGCTGTATTTAACTCATGTTACTTTCTGAGTTACGTTTACGTTTTACGTTTAGGCGCTTTTACGTTTAAAGGGCCGAATAGTCGATAGTGACCAACATGGCTGATAGTCGACAGACTCAGACAACAAGGCTGATGAGTTTGATGCTTTTTTCAGACTGTTGGTTGAACATTCAACTCCAGCTTATTCACAAGAGCAAACCATTTTGAGGGATTTTGAGGAAATCATTTTGAGGGATTGGTTTATCTTGAATGCTGGAAAACTAATAATTTGTAAAAATATTATACTTTAATATTTTGATTATTAACGTGATAGCAATTTGTAATTGATATAATTTGTGTTTAAATAGCATAATTTATAATTTCATTTTTTAATATAATTAGTATATTAATATTTTGTAACACTTGACTTACCTAAGACGAGTTTAATGCTACTAGAAGATAAGCCCCCCCCCCAAAAAAAAAGCTTTAAGTTTTTTACTTTTATGAACAAGCATTTTTTGTTTGCACAAAGAAGATTTTTTTTACATCAAGGATATGACAAAATTAATTCTGAGATTAAAATTCAATTTTAAAACTATTTGTTTGAATGAGAAAAGCGAATAAAATGCGTTAAAAAAAAGGAGCGTGCAAAGTTACCACTGTCTTTTATTATATTCCAAATACATCAAAACAATATTTATTTCAATTTCGTATTTTAAAATTCATTTTTGTTGCCCTTGTCATTTGTTTTATTGTAATTTCTTACTGTCATTATTCGCTTTTAACAAACTAACTTCATGCTTCTCAACCTTTTTCACCTTGCAGCACCCCCAAAATAAATAAAAATCCCATGCCTAAATTCGCTGTACTTTTTGTTATATTGTCATGTTAATGACAATTCTTTAATGTCATTTTAACAAACTAAATTCATGTTTCTCAACCTTTTAACCTTGCGGCACCCCCCAAAATAAACAAAAAAATCCCATACCTACGCAATAAATTCGCCGTAATTTTTGTTGTATTGTCTTGTTAATGACAATTCCTTAATGTCATTTTAACAAACTATCTTCATGTTTTTCAGCCGTATAACCTTGCGGAGCCCCCAAAATAAATAAAAAATCCGATGCCCACACAATAAATCCATATTGATCCTGGTTTGTCTTGATGCTGGGAAACTAATTTCTTTGAGATATAGCGGGATGGTAATTGAAGACATTATGTTACAAGACGTAAATTGTATACGAGAAAAAAAATCTGCTGTTGGTTTTTGAATTTTATTAAAAAGTATTACTCTGCACAAAATAAGATTTTTTTATGCATTAAAGATACGGCAAAAATAATTCCAATATAAAAAAATCAATTTAAAAACTATTTCTGTTGGAAAGGGAATAAAATGTATCTTGATAAACTGAAACTTCTAATTATCTTACCAACAAAATAAAATATGGAAAAATTAACTAAACCAAATGACGGAGCCAGAAAATGTTATGAATCTCGGTTTGAGAAAAAATAAGTCAGATGTCTCTCGGAATACCATATGACAGAGGCTCTAGAGATCATCTGAACAACCCTGGGACTCCAGGGAGCCCCGGTGGATACATCACAGGTCGAACATCAACTCCCATTTCTAAAGCACCTGGCTAGAACTGTGAGCCATTAAACGCACTTTAAGAACAACTGATTACCTTATTTTAATGTCAATAATAAGTTATAGGCTTCAAAAATTGAGAAAGAAAACAAAAGAATCGCATCTTTGCTAAGTAACGTGAAAATTGAATTTAGAAGCTCATAATGGTGGCGACTTCACAATTATTTTCTTTTATTGGGGGGGGGGATCATAAGCCAGAATGCTAGAATAACATAAATGAAAGTGAAAAAATAAATAAGAGAAAAACACCAAAGCGATGAGAATGAAAGAATAAAAATAAACTTTACTCAAATGAAAGTCAGGAAGGAAACACAGAGATGGGTATAGCTAAGAAGAGAAGATCGAAATAGGAAGTTCCAAAAGCAGTAGCTACCCAGAAATGGGAGAAATTGAAGGTTTATGGTAATTTTCAGAAGGTGGAGATGACAAAACATTGGGGAAAAGATAACCGAGTTGTTTACTAGTTTTAGAATTACGGTGCAATTTAATCCACGAACTGGTAAAAAAAAAGTCTCAAGAGTCACAGCAATGGTGGATTTAGGAGATGTTTGGGGAGGGTATACCTAGAATCTGAAGAATTTTTTCTTTCTTTTTGCTCTAAATATTGGTATGATTGTAAGCAAAACTTCATAAAACAAATTTCAACCAAACAAGGGGGCGCTTAACTCCCTCAGCTTTGCATTCACCTGGATCCACTATTCATTCCCAGAATCTTAGGAGTGTCCCAAAAATTTCGAGAGAGGATTACGAGAAAAGAGACAAAACTCTAAACTAAAACCTAAAAATCAAAAAATCAAAAACTGCAACCTAACTGCAACCTAAACTAAAACCTAAATGCAACCAAAACCTAACTGCAACCAAAAACTGCAACCTAATGTATCAAGAACTGCATGTGTGTATGGCCTGCACACATTTTACACGTATTTTTACCTTTGGCCGACCGATTTTCTTACCCGAGGGTATCACAATTTTCAGAGGGGGGACTTTGGGGCCAGTTTCCCCATCACTTCCGCGCTTCTCCTCCCCTTCTGTTTCTGGACTTCTCACACATTTTGGACTAAATGAATTCACGCCACTAATTGTTGAAGAGTCGTTGGCACTTGGCGATGACGTAACATTGTTGATGGCTGATGATTGTAATTGAGGTTTGCCTCCGGTGTTTCGGCTAACTTTTGATTTCTCAGAACCTAATGAAAAAAAATATATAATTAAGGCTCTATTTAGTTTCTTAGCATTTTCTTTTTTAATCTTCCTATAAAAATTTCAGTAATCCGGATGCGGCCATTCAAAAGACGGTGACTTCTTTTTTCCTTTTTTTGTGAAACTGAAATATCGATAATAAACAATAGGCACCAAATTCGATGGCGCAAAATGATGCAAATAGAGACTTAAAAAAATAAAAACTTAAAACTTTTTCGGATGGTCTGGTAGCAATTGCCTAATTCTCTGCCTTGAGCAGGGATTGCAATGCGTGGTTGGGGGCAAATCATCCAACATTTGGTTTATTCGGATTCCTAGGGCCGAATCTACCAATATATATCTGGGGAGGATGTCACAAATTTGATTGTAGTACCCCCTTAAGTATTACCCCCCCCCCCTCCCCCTAAATTTATCGTAGTGAACAAAATTAGCCAACACTTCCGGCGTAAAAAACAAAATAATGGGGAAGGGATTACTTTAGTGACCTTTCTCCCTACAGAGAACCTTTTAAATACAATGTTGAAAGAGCGGCATTCCAGTGGGCATTTCAGAAACACGCTTATACAACCCTTTTGATTTTTGTTGGGAGGGGACAGTGAAAGCATGGCGTCAACGGCATATGCAGTAGGCCAACTGCTTCCAGCTGATAATTTCTAAGCCAAACCGCCAATCTTAAAATGAAAAGAAAATGTTAAGACACAAAACTAAATTAAGACAGTGAAAAATGTACTACTAAAAGCCCAACAATTTCAGCTTCACGTCTGAAAGCTTTGTCAACAGGAAAAAATAGTCTAGACTAAACAGCTAAAAAAGAAAGAATAAGAAAATAAGACAAAGGGATGAAAAAATACGAAGACAACGAAACGAATAAAACGAGAAATACAAGAAATACACATGTGAAATACTGAATTTGTTTTTTATTACGATTCCAGACTTGTACCAAAGAGAATGGAAAACTCAAAAGACTTGGGTCTTTAGTGAATTAGCATGGGAACAGCGTAGCGTCTGCGTCACAGCGTCTGCGTCTGCGTTAACAGCGTAGCGTCTGGCGACTTCATTAAAAAAGTAGGAAATTTCAATTAAAATGACGATATCTAATACGATTAATCTACAACGCAATATAATTTAAGCTGAAATTTTCCTTTTATTGATAATTACTCTCAGGGCCGCATCCAGGATTTTTGTTTAGGGTTGGGGATGTTTTTTTCGGGGGCGGGGGCGGGGGAGAGTTTATAGAATAAAAATTTAAAAACGCGTCAGAAATTTTCTTGTGTGCATTTTTTTGACGTTTTTACGAGTCGGACAAAGATTTGGGGACAAACCCACTACCCTCACCCCTCTGGATACGGCCTTGATTATTCTGTATTTTCTTCCTCAAGAATCAGTTAACTAAAATCCAGCCTAAATGAAGTAGGCATAGGCCAGCTTGGAAATAACTTGGAAGCTTAAGTAGGTCAGTTTACTTTGAGCACATGGGCCCTATAGGAAAAGAATTCTGCGTTCTTTACTCTCGATCAAATCCTATATGGTGTTGGTGAGATTTTCTTTTGGATAAAACACCAGTTTACAATCTCATAATAAATTTCTCTTTGAACTGTACTATATTGAAATGTTTGTGTTTTAAACTCGTCAGAGACACAACTCGTTTGTCTCTAAGAAGAAACCACCAACGCCACCTAGCTTTACCCAGCAAAATTGCAATTAATTATAAACCACGGATAAAAATCAAAAGTTGGATTTACCTTTTCATCTATTTTGTTCTATTTATACTTAACATTTGACTAAAGACAAACGAAATAATTTTGCCTTGGATTGAAGACAAACGAAAAACGTCCGTCAAAAGGGCATAACAGGTATATTTTCATTGATTTTTCCAAACTAGGCTATGCTCTGCATACTAACCCAGCCTTAGCTATTATATAAGTTATTTATAAGTTATGATGCTTAGAATTTTTTGTTCTTTTTTTCTGCTGGGTAGTCCAGCATTGTCAGTAGCGCTAACAGCTTTTACTAGCTAAGTAAATAGGTTTAACACCACGCTGGCAACACATGACTTTATAAAATGAAAAAAAAAATTAACAAAAGGATAATTTTCAGGCAGTCCATTTTTACCAAATTTTTCAATTTTATCAACATAATATAATTTTTTTTCTGTAAACAAAATAATGAAATTTAACATAAGAATTGATAAATTAGTTTACTATAATTTAAGAATAATGAAGTTTCGTTTGTCAACAAAATGAATCCAGATGAAAAAACTATTATTTTAAAGTACGAAAAAAAAATATTTATTTCGGAAACCCATTTAACTTCTTTACCTGTTTTTACTGGCGTCAATTCACGAAAATTTTAAGGAGGGGTGTAAAATGTATTTTTCTAATATCTAGGAGGGAGCAAAAATACCCAGGGGTGCACAACCCCCCCCCCCCCCTGTTAAGGCTACTGTCTGTTTCTCGTACTATTTGCCCAACATGTTGATAAAGAAAGTACAGTTAAAATTATTCTTTATGAATTGAGTTGAATTGATTTGAGGTCACCTATCGTTTTCAAGGACCTTGTGACTAGTAAATCATTCCTTATTTTTGGATAATTTTGACTTTTCAAAATTCGAATTCAATTTTTATTAAGTTCTAAGAAAAGTTATGGAATTTAGGCATTTAGGTCGATCTTATTCAATGAAACTTGTTCAATAGATAACAATTATATGAAATTATTGTTGCTTGACCGTTTCCAATCCTATTCTATAGTTTATTGAAGCTTATTGAATTTCAGCATAATGTAATAATGAGGTATTTTTCTGAAGTACAAGGCCCTGACGGGAAAAAACAATGGGTATTAATAAAAACAAAAACAGTGAATTTTCCTAAGACAGTGAAATTTGTTTGAACCTCTCAGCTATATATCCAAAAGCCGCCCTCAGCAAGCCACGTCTATAAATAAAATTAAACTTACAATACAATGAGATCTTTAAAACTAAAATTTAAAGCCAAAATATTGTTTTAAACAAATTTCTTTGTCTTAGGTAAATTTCCTGTTGTTTAATTGTTGTTGTTTTTATAATGGCCAGCCAGAGTGATCTTCGTCGCTATTGATCAATATTCAAGGACGGTCAACATTTATTTCAGTAAGTGAAAGCAATTGGATGGGGGGGGGTAGTTTAGGATTACAACGGTCTTTTTATGGGACAATTTATTTCAAAAAGGGATATCCGAGGCTCACCCCCTGACTGCATATGAAACAGGTTATATACGATAGATAATATGAGGAACAATTTCATCACAACATTACTAGCTGTACTTTAAGCATTTATTAAGCGATATATTAAAGCAGATAATACCGGCGATACTAAGGTATTGCCACAAACGCAGCATATCTTGTTTGTTTTTAGGGAAGGCGTGGCTCCCAGTAGGTATGATCTCAGAAGAAAAAATCCCCTTGAGGGGGGAGGGGGGTTAAGAATGAATCTCAAAAGAATTTGGGATTTTTTCAATTCACCCCGCAGTTTCCAATATTGGTACTTGTGCATTTTATGGTATACGCGAAAGAAGTCAAGTTTGGTTAATGCTAGTGAAAAATAATAAAATAGGATGAATATATAACAGTTTAGAAACAAATTTGGGCTATATATTTGCTTATTAGGGGTGGAGTGGGGGGTAAAGCATAGCATATATTAAACACGTAACCTAACCTAACCTAGGTACCTTTCCCCCCCCTAAACCCACCCCCCTCCAAAAAAACAGTTTAAATATTGCAAACGCAATGAAAACCACGCCTTGCATTCCATTTCTCTATTGCAAATACTCGTTTGAAGGGTTCCCTGTTTGGTTTCCTTGTACAGTCTATAGCGGTGTTTACCTTATAATGCACGAGTACCTCAATATTTTTAAATACTTTGCCTTTTTTAGCTATTTAGAGTATTTCATTCCCCTTCAATCCGTGCACAAAGGATCGTGTTCATAGCTACAAGATCTGCGGGCCGAGAAATGAGCATCACCCTATACACTCGCATAAGCGAGCCTAAAAATGAAATGAGTTTTTCTATAATTGTCAGACCCACGATCAATGTCAAATGGGTATTCCCAAGACCTGGTCCATATTTTCAGTTGTTTTTAGTTTATCTCAACGAAGAGCACCGTACCTCTCCTTCCTTTCGAGCTCCCCTCTTCATTCCGTCTTCGTCTTTTTTTCTGTTCCTCCCCACAACTATCTTCGTCCACGGACCTCTTGGATATTACGGATCCATATTTCGAGTCTGAAGAGCCCGTATCACTTTCGCCCGTTGGGTCATCCTTCTTCATATCAGCGCTATAAAAAAAAGAGTATATATATAGGGGGTAATGTATAGTATGGATTGCAGTTATATCTCTACTTAAAAATGAATTTACCCAGAGGTAAAAACAGGCACATGCATGGAGAAGGGGATATTCGGGCCCGGTTTTCCCGACTTTCCCTGTATTCGTAATTATTCAAATTACCCAGTTTTTGTATATTATTTACTCATTTTTGCAAACCTGTCACACCTCCCCCTTAAAAAAAATACTGTAAGGTCCCCAATTAGGTTCCTGCGTATGTGGCTGGGTGACGCCTTTCGTAAAAAGTCAAAATCCATGACCACAGTTTATAGAATTAGCAGTATGATCATTCCCTATCTCACCCATTATAAAAACCCGAACCGGGTTTCGAGTGCTCCAGAGAACGTTTTTGCAGATATAAACATAAGCGGCATCAGATCTTTTCACGGGTAGACAAGTCAGATTTCTCTTGGACACGAAACTTACAGTTATAATAGAAATAATCGGAAATAAGTGGAAACCCGCTATTACGAATAATACAATTTGTAACCCTCTTGGACGCGAAACTTACAGTTATAATAGAAATAATCGGAAATAAGTGGAAACCCGCTATTACGAATGCACTTTGTAACCATTTCTCATTGATTGACGGAAACAGACTAACCCGCTAATGCAGAAGTAAGTGGGAGGAGCTTTTTGTTCGCAACGAGAATGAAGACCAGAAATGATCTGGGATAAACTTACTGGATAATTCTATAAACTGTGTCCATGGCAAAACATATTTACATAATAAGGGGATTGATACTTCCCAAATTATCACTCTCTACGCTACAGTGACTATTATTTCTCGTTTTTATAAATAATTTATCCGTCCAACCCCCCCCCCCCCATGGGTATCAATTACATAAACTAAGCGAGGGGTTAATGAGTCACCTTTTGATTTTCAATAATATATTGCTGAATAACTCATTATTTGTAGATTTGTTTCCAATTAGAGCAATACGAGACATGACCAGGGTTGCCACCTCTAGTGATTTATCACTATTTCTAGTGAAATTCCATATTACCTAAACAAAAACATCACTAAATCAGCATATAAATCACTAGATTAATAGAGAAAATCCCTAAATCAATCAAAAAATTACTAAAATCTAGTGAGCTTTTTCTCACCATGTGGCAACCCTGGACATGCCACTATATGAAGGATCATATGAGAGGATGATAGATGTAGAGGACAGGTTATACTGCTATATTTTCCATTGAAATTAAAATGATCCTCCTACGTTTAATATTCGTGGCTAAACTTATTCAATCTATATATTCCGCTTGAACCTAAAACAATCTTATAGGGTGGCATCATCTAAATTCAAAATTCTATAGAATTAATGCTAGTTTCGTGTTATAGCGACCACACCCAATAAGTGAAGTTAGGTTAATTCTAATCAAATATACTAGAATATGATGAAAATATAATACTTTAGTAACAAAATCCTGGAAAAATATAACAAAGAATTATGGAAAGCAAGCCGCCCAGGACGCTATGGTCTAAGACCCTCAACTGGAGGTTAGCATGACAGAGGGAAAATCACTTTTCTTCCTGGTTAGTATAAATCTTAATAGTTATTATTAATTTCTTTCTATGCCAGGACTAGCAGGTTTCCGCAAGATCGCAGAGATTTTTAATAGCTAAATGAAAAGCTACTACATCTCTCTGTTTCGATTCCTGCCGCAGGAAGGTTGGGCGACAAGCTTGCTACTTGTCCCTGTAAAAAATAAAACAGAAACTAAAACGTCGATTCGACGCACTATGCGCCAGCAATGGCTGAGGAGGATCTTCATCCTTTTACCCTCTCTATGTGCCTCTTACAATTTCATCTTAATGACTCCATCGTAAAGTGACATATGGGCTATGGCATCTTCTGGAGTGGGAAGGCTGTAATGGATGATAAGAAGGCCGGGGGCCATTCTCAACCCCCTTAGTAAGCGAAAACTAAAAAACGCGTTACGAAAACAAGAACTGCAAAATGAAAAACAAATGGCGGTTATTTTCATGAAAATAATTCAATTTGGTGTGCACAAATTTCCAAAGATATCTGGGGCTCTCTAGCTGTGTGACACAGTTGCAAATGTTTTGAGGGGAAGTTTAAGGGAGGTCGGAAGTACAGCCTGTATTTAATTTCGTATCTTTACACCGCCTAAATTAAAAGAAAATAGGTATTTATCGGTTAGCTGAGACACACGCGAAAAGTTCGTTAATGCTAATGAAAGAAAACAAAATAGGATGAAAATATAATAGTCTAGAAACAAATTTGGACTATATATTTGCACATTATGAGGGGGGAGTGGCTGTAAAGCATAGCATATATTAAATACGCAATCTAACCAAACCTAGCTACTAAAGCCCAAAAAACTGGAGTTTAGTCCCCCTAAACCCCAAAAAAATAAAGTTTAAATCTTTGTCACGGAGTGAGCAACACCTCCCTAGTGTTGTCAGACTACTATACAATGCATACTAACCGGAATGAACACCGGGTAATAAGCGCAGATGCTATACAAAAAATCCCGTGTGTTCCAGCTAACCGATAAGTACCAGAAAATATTTTTGTAAGCTGTATTGTTTGTTCGAAAAATTAAAAACGAGCAAAAACTAATTAAAAAAAAAAGCAATTATTTTTCTTGCGGAAGTAAAGAATGGGGCTTAAACTTAAAATGAACAAAAATAATTGCTTCGCGGATTACGCAACATGTATATACAAACTAGCTTAAATAAACTTGGGATATTTTTCAATACTTGCAGAATTGAAAAAAACTAGTACTTCATTGAAAACTGAGCTTGCTCGAGTTTGTTTTTTTAGAGAATGTAAATGTATATTAAAAGTAATCGATATCAAGGCTGACAAAAGACCTTTTAGAGACTTATAAATTAGTATCTATGTTTTACAGAATACTCATGAAATTATCTGGTCCTAGGAGAATCAATGTTCATGAAAGGAAGTCTTTTTGCTATTCCAAGCAAACAGGCGTTTTCGAAAAGTCTATGATTTGTAAATAGTGTGTCTAAGTTAAAACGCCCATTCATAAAAGGAATTGAGACTCTTAACTGACTTGTTACTTTCTACATGTCCCTCCCCCACCTCTCTCTCTTTCTCTTTTAAGATCTATAAGGGGGCCTTTTCAGATTTTCAATGATGATACAAAAAAGAACCCCCTCCTGTAATTGACGCCAGTGAGTCTCTCCTTCTCTTCACCCCTTTTTCCTTCCTTACAGTTTCAGGAATTGGCTAGATTTCAAGGGGAGGGGCATAAAATATAAAGTGCATTTGGAGACGGCAATTTTGCAATTTTTATGGGTACTTTCCCATTATCAGGGCCACTCGGCTTAAACACTATAGATTAGCAATGATGAAACCCCTTTTGTGACGTCTTATCTGTTGTAGAGCAGACAATGATAGTAAGGTTTTCACTGCGCATACGATATTAAACAGTGCTTTTCTGGATTTTAGGGAGGGGAGGTACCTAGGTTAGGTTAGGTTACGTATTTAATATATGCAATGTTTTACCCCCCACCCCCCTAATATGCAAATATATAGCCCAAATTTGTTTCTGAACTATTATATATTCATTCTATTTCATTTTATTTCATTAGCATTAACCAAACTTGACTTTTTAGAGAGGCCCGCATAATGGGAAAGTACCTTTTTATGAAACTGATCTTCAGGAGTCCCTGTGTACGAACTTATGCAGGGGGACCTCCCCCCCAGTAATCCTATTATTTTTCAAATTTCTGGGTGCTTCCAATTCAAATTTTTAAATAAGTTTTTCTTGATTTGATCATCAGAAAAATTCCAGCACACGCGTCTTCCCGTGAGTGCAAAGAAACATAAAATTGTTTAAAAAAAACTTACACCCTAGATATATACATAAAAAAAAACTAAAACATCATCTGGTGAAATTACGATCAGTAGTACTAAACTAAGCTGAAAAAAAGAAATTTCTATCGCATTTCAACTGGGCCATTCAAGGTAGGTAGCCATTCAAGGTAGGTAACCTTAAAGGAAAAAGCACAAGAGTGAGAGAGGGGGGAGGTAGAGGGAAAAGAAATGGTTTAAAAGTCATATTTCTGATGACAGGTGACATCAAACAATCCGCCCCATCCGAATGGTCATTACATTTCTCCATATTGTCAAATAAATTGTTAATAATTCGCCTGTTTTATTATGTTTTTGTTCAATTCGGGCCTTCCCTGAAATGAATCCGGCGTAGAAGGCTACTGATGCTCAAATGATGTCTTCCAAACAATGGAGTACCAGTAATTAACAAAACAAAATTCTTGGAACACTGAAAGCTTCTACTTACTTGTAACTACCTGATCAATTTTCAGAATTGAGGAGAACCCGGTTCCTTGATAAACCCAATCAAACCACCTCGAATTCTTCAGTTGATGAAGTATATTTGCGTATTTCTACCTTTGGCTGGACAGCTAACGGTACAATAATAAAAAACGTCAAATGGAAACTTATTTAAATACAGACTGATGGTCTAAAAAGGGCAAAGGAAAACATACCTGCAATTACTCGCCATGTCTGCATTCGCACAACTAGTTTCAGAAACTTTGCCAATTCCACTTGGCATCAAGTTCCCTTTAAAGAAAAATATATACTATGATTAATTTGAAAGCTACGCCAAATGATGCAAGTTTAAAAAAACAATTTTAGGATTTTTTTCTTCGAGACTAAACAGGATTCAATGACCGATTCCAAGTAGTTGCGTAATTTCTTCGTCTGCAATGCACCAGTAACTGCTTCTCAAGGGACTGGATACTAAGTAATATTCGTGTACTTTTCATTACTAGGAGGGATGAACGTTCGCAAAAATTTGTCAGGGCAGGGGGCAATAGAGAATTGAGTACTGTTGTATTATCTGTAACACACGCGAGAAGTGAAGTTTGGTTAATGCTAATGACATAAAACAAAGTAGGAAAAAAAATAATAGTTTCGAAACAAATTTCGGCTATATATTTGCATATCAGGGGGGTGGGGTAAAGCAAAACGGTACTTTCCCATTATAAGGGCCTCAAGGGTTAACCGTTGTAGAGAAGGCAATGATAAAACCCGTTTTTGACATGATAACCGCTGTAGACTAGGCAATGACAGCGTGGTTTGCATTGCGTATCCAATATTAAACTGTGGTTTTTTGGGGTTTAGGGGGGAAAGATACCTAGGTTAGGTTATGTATTTAATATATGCTATTCTTTATCCCCCCCCCCCTAATGTGCAAATATATAGCCCAAATTTGTTTCTAAACTATTCATCCTATTTTATTTTATTTCATTAGCATTAACCAAACTTGACTTTTTAGAGAGGCCCATATAATGGGAAAGTACCAGCGAAACATATATACGTAATCTAACCTAACCTAGGTACCTTTTTTGCCCCTTTGAACCCCAAAAAACTAAAGTTTAAACCACTGTTTGCAATGCCCGGCATAGGAATTGTCCGTTGAAAGAAACCTGCATGACTAGTTTCTTGTATCATCTTCGCTATACAATATCGCGCGTGTGTTACAGATAATACAACAGTACTGAGAATTGTTTCAGGGGGGAGAGCAATACTGAAAAAAAAACATAATTTTATTTGGTAACTTAAATAAGAGGTGCCCCGAAATTCAAGATAGCTTAGGTTTTATTTTATTTTATTTAATTGGGGAGAGAGGGCAGGTCCCCCGCGTGTGTCCCAGAACTGATGCAAAACTTAGGTATAACTTACTTATCATCTATTAAAACTCCAATTTTTGGAAGGATGCCCTTCATATTAAGATTCATCCTAACTGTGGCATATTAAAAGAAGAAGCTTAAATGAGTCAGGAGAAACCTCTCTTACTGTTTATGTGGGGCTGACCCCCCTTTCTTACGTATCTTTTCAGGATGGCTCTAGCCCCAATTTTATCTAAAAGTTAGCTTATGCTCCAATGGATGGACAAGGCTCTGTAGTCAGCTGTCAGCTTGCTTTTTAGTCTTTAAGGCCAATTCTATAATAGCAGACGATGTTAGATCTTCTACACCAATTGTTAATGTCACTGTGTATATAATTAGTATATACACTGATGTCCTAATTATATATACAGTGATGTCACGGCTGCAGCAGGCATGAACACGCAATCATTTGTTCGGAAGGGGGGGGGGTAATAAGAAAATACAAATTTGATCTGATAATAAGATAAGCAATAATAAGTTGTGATAATAATTTAACGTAATAATAAGTGTTCGGGAGCATCTGGGATTTTGCAGGGGGCAGCCCCAAGGCCCACCCCCTGCGTACACGCCTGGGGAGCATCATTATGAAGAGCGATACATTATTGGTGAGAAAAATAACATTTTGTGATATAATGAGAAGGGGGTGGTGAAATTTTCAGGTCCTGTGCCCCTTCAGTCCGTCCTTTCTTCGGTTTTTCATACATCCTTGTATACTTAGTGTTGCTACGAACAAAATCAACAAGTTCGAAAAAAGTTTGCTTGAAAGGATATTTCGAATTCCACAAGCTTTTGCCACCAAAATGCGGCGCCAGAGTACAGCAAATACTTATTTCAGAAATTGAAAGATCCAAAGCTCCACTACTCAAATCAAAAGCTCCACCTTGCTTAGCAGGCCAAAAGACCCGCACATGAGGAGTTTTAGCTCCATTGAGGCTCTATTTAGTGATACGTAGTCCATCTTTTTTCAACTCCAGTGCTGCTCCTAAAACATTCGGTAGCCTATACACTCGTCTGGACAGCAAATGTAAATATATAACTTTGCTGTGCTTGTTTGGTTTAGGTACCACGACTTCAACATAAGCATATTTTGCAGGAACCGGTGTTTACCCCCCCCCCCCTGAAATTTCCGTTTTTTTTTGCGTGGGGGTATTTTCTTCCGGAGGGTGTATTTTATGCAGGGGAGGGTGTTTTCGGGGGTAAACGCCTAGACCCTATTTTTGCTTCTAGATCAATCTTAGGTTTCCTCATACGTAAAAACGACGATTTTCTAAACAAAAAACGCATAAGAAATGTAAAATTAATATTTAACCCTTCTTGATTTCCGAGAACATTTCTGGGACTACGCTGTTATTATGAGAGTAAAAAGTAACATTATTTTTAGGGGGGGTACATAAAAAACCTCAAAAAAGGCATACAAAATTTGTTTACACCCATTTTTGTTACGTTTTTACGAGTCAAACAAACATTTCGGGAGAGAGGGGGGGTTCAAACCGGGTACCCCCTCCCCTGGATACGGCCATGGTATAGGAGTGTGGAAATTTTTTTTAAATTAATTTCTGTTTTGTATATATTGACAGTCTTTTTCAGGGAAAAAGAAAATAATAGTTTAAATCTTCTCAATTTTTCCTTTAAGAATTTACAGTTTGACCTGCTATTTGTATGCTGGAGAAAGTTTTTCAACAGTTTTTTTTTTTTTTTTTTTTTTTTTTTTAGCAAAATACACCCCTTTGAAAATCTTGGCACAAATAGTAGTGTTTAATTTAATTTTATACCTTCTCTAGTTGTCCTGAAAAATAAAACTTAATACCATTTCCTAAAATTCCATTTATGCTCTTTGATAGCTTGGATACACTAACACTTTTGATTTAGTTAAATTTCAAGAGCAGAAGTAGTAACAAAAGCATAGAAGTTTGAATAAAAGTATGAACTTAATACGTTCAGTCGTTCATCGGATATTGCTGATATGTCTTATTGGCAACCAGCATACACACAGTGCGTTTTGATTTAATTTTAAAGCAACATTTAGTTTTTAAGCATATTTGACGTTGCAAATTAGAGACAACAAGACACCTGACTGCGGTATTCAAAAGACGTCGTGCTACATTACCTAAATCATGTAAAAGAAACAAAAAACTGAAAAACATTGGCGTTTGTGTTGTCATTAGAATGTGTTCTTTGTATAGCGAATACAAACGAGGGTATAATGCATTCTAGGGAAAAAACGACAATACAAACATCTTGAGAACAAAATAGAGAGAACTGAATTAATCGATAGAACTTGCTTAGTTTAATGTAATAGGGCAAAATCTAAGTTTTACCAAAAAATGGCACACAACACCTTTCGAATTGCTGCAACCTTTTTTGGTGTCGTTATAAGGCACACGCAGAAACATTTTCTTCGGGGGGGGGGGGAGAGGATGTATTAATTTGAATCAGAAATCTCCAGGAATTCGGAAAAATTTGGGATTTTGGGGTGACCTAGGCCCCGAGGCCCACTCCCAGCGTACGCCTGTTGTCTTAATCAATTACAGTCCAAACCTTTAACAGTATATGCGTTACCTTGCGAAACTATTAATTTATCCTGTGGGTCATTCTTATCTACCTAATGCTACCTTCGGATATTTCTTGCCAAAAACAAGTCTTATAAATAGATCCTGATTAAGATTCTATTCAGCTTTCGGTACAATTTTGTTTAAAAAAAAAATTACTATGCCGAAAATCTGCTTGAAACTTTACACTCGGGTACTAAAAGAAATCAATTTTTATATGCTTCATTAGTAAAGAAAATCATTTCAGTTGAATGGGGGAGAATAATTAGAAAAAATGCAATCGATTGGTACGATACGTGAAAAATAAGAATTTACGGTCAGAACTGTATAAATCTTGACAATTTTGGGGAGAATGAGGGCTAGAAGAGATTTTCCATGCGCATGTGTCTAGTCTTGGCTCTCACCATTCTTATTTTGTCAGTTCTTATAAAACAAAAGAAATCACAATTTTCTACCACATCTTTTGCTTTCAATTTCGCGATATCTATTTAGAGGCGGTTTTAAGGCAGAAATAGAGGGCGCACTTGTCCCGGGCGCAGAAATTTTTAGGGGCGTGAAATTTCGCATAATCTAACCGTTACAATCATTTAGTATTAGTATTTTTTGAATATTACTTTTATTAAAATAAAGTAAGGGACACAGTTAATAAATAAAATGATTAATAAAGTATTAATTAATTAATAAAATGAAAATAAATTAGAAAATAAAAAAAATAATTAAATAATATTAATTAAATTAGAACGATTAAATACTTTAAAAAATAAACTAAAAATAATTAAAACGTAAATTATTAATCAATAATAAGTTGAAAATAATCATGTTAATAATTGAAAATTTTGTTAAAATTTAACCTGAAATTTTTTGGGAGACCGGGGGGGGGGGCTAAACAATATTTTGCCCCGGGTGCAAGAGAGGTCAGAACCACCACTGTATTTATTACAACATGGAAGGACCTGTTTAAGTGTGACAGCATACTATTTAGTTTAAGTGGCTTCAGCACGTTTGAAATTAAGATCGAGAGATTCACCTAAGTTGAAAAATCAGTTTCGGTATAAGCCCTGAATAGGAGCTGTTGAGAAGTACACACGTTAAGAAAACAATATTTACTTCATAATATGTAGAATAACTGTAGTTAGCACGTTTTGACTGCAGCCTCTCCCCTCCCCACTTTTTATACTATACTTTACAGCCAAGCCTCCTCCCCCCAATGTGCAAATGTATAGCCCAAATTACAAATTTCTCATGTGTCTTTCTGTTCTTGATTTCGTCAAAGCTCAAAACTAAGATTTACATGTGTGTATCTGTAAAATAAAGGCAATTTGAACTCAGTCGAAAGCCAAAATAATAGATCAAAAACTGATGAATTATCAAGGACACTTTCAAGCTATTTCAGGGGAAGGAGCTCAGCCAACCAGAGATAAGGTCTAGGAGGGGGGGGGGGCAGCGGGTCCCTGTCCACAGGCTCTGAATTTGACGTCAGACACCTCCATTAAGAGTGCCAAGAGTGGTGGAACTGTGCCAAGTGTGGCGCAACTGTGCCAAGAGTGGCGGAACTGTGCCATGAGCGGCGCAACTGTGCCAAGTGGGGTGCAACTGTGCCAAGAATGTGCGGAACTGTGCCAAGCGTGGTGTAAATGTGCGGCACACGTGGCGTTCCAAGATGTAAACCAAATGGCAAAAAGTGAGCAACCCATAAAAAAACCTGAAAGTGAAAATCTCCTATATCATACCCCTATATATGAGTGACCGTTTTCCATGGGTTTTCAACCATTTGAAGATGATATGGCTTCTTTTTAGCCTCATCTGGAATCAAAATTAATAGCGGCTTATGAGTTCCTGGTTCCTCCATGCTTTGATATTCCAGTTTTGCCTAAATAATGAATTATGCTAAGGGGCGGGGATAAAACTACTCTCCACCCAATTAATATCATGTTTATTATTTTAAGCAAACATAGGCCAACCTACTGGAAAAAGTGTAAGCTTTCTGTAATATTATATTTAACTATCATTATGAAGTTTATTGGCAATATCATTTTTGCTGAAGTAAATCATGAATCAATAAAAATAGATATATACACTTTGAGGAATAAACTGTTAACCAATAAAATTCAAAAGCTCTATATCCATGGGTCCAGTTTTAACCGTCTCGGTGAGGGTTGGGGCTAAGCACATTCACAAGGGTGGCCCTCAGGCCTGCAAACATCATTCTTATCACCGTGATTTACTATATTTGTTATATAATTTGCGTTCTTTTTCTAATTTGGAAAACTTGGAAATTTACCCCCCCCCCCACACACACACACAAAAAGGACATGTGCGTTAGGGTGTTTCTTACTTGGCTTTACCAAATTCCAAAATGCTAAAAACCGAATATTGATTGCTCCTTTGGAGCTCTTTCAGGCTATTCAGGTGACAGCTCAGCCCACGCAAGGAATATTTCAGGGTTGGCTATGACTCAAAATGCTCAAGACCCTGTCAATCAAGAATTCTGGCACTGTTTTTTTTAGGTGGATCTTGGCCCTCCCAAGAATTTCCACCAAGATACGTTATTATACAGGCTTATAGAATAATTGCTGTATGCTCCTGTTTTATTAATTAAACAAAAAAAACAAGTTTTTTTAACTGAAAGTAAGGAACGACATTAAAACTTAAAACGAACAGAAATTATTTCGTATATGAAAGGGGCTGTCCCCTCCTCAACACCTCGCTCTTTACGCTAAAGTTTTTTATTGTTTTAAAAAATTAAGTTGTTAGACAGAGTCAAACTTTAGCGTTAAGAGCGAGGCGTTGAGGAAGGGACAACCCCTTATATTCATTTTTTTTACGTTTTTACGAGTCGGACAAACATTTGGGGGGGGGGTCAAAGCCCCTAGCCCCCCTGGATATGGCCTTAATTTCCTTACCCCGACAAATCGTGCTTTATTGACCATACTTCCTGATAGCACAAGGCTAACTTCCCCAGAAAAAGGTTAATGAAAAGTCTGACGTACTTAAAACGAAAATTCCTCATTTGTCTTCCCCCTTTGTTCAGGCCAATGAGGCTTTGGGGGAATAATAACATGTAATATTGCATGTGTATCTAATGAAGAATAAATCTTATCTTATTACATTAAGTAATTATGTATAAATCTTTTATATGAAAAGAAAAAAAAGAAAAAAAAACATATTGAAAAAACAGGTTTATGAAGATGATAATTGTTAATAATGTCTGTCTTAGCAGTAATATTATTTTGCTTCTGTATATGTTTTCTGGATTTTCACTATTTATCTTTATTTCTTTTCCGCCGTTTACCATTCTATAAACATGCAAAAATAAATTATATGGTTTATAATAAATTTTTGCCTGTGCTGATTGCCTGGTAATTGTTAGACTCAAACCTCAAGTTATATTTGAAATTATTCAAACACTAGAAAATCAAAAATTTTCATCCTTTCGGAGGAGAGACGAAAATCAATGTAATAGTTTTCAAGGATTTTTTTTTAACTTCTTAGTGGGTTTTTAAAAATTATTGAAACTAAAATAACGTTTCTCGGTGGGAGAGGATTTCGCCACATTCTCAGATATCCACCATTAGTGCATATTTCTTCATGTTTGTTATTGTGCGATTTTCACATAATGACGTAAGATTTCCTCCTCCGAGGTTTAAACTTCACAATGGTTTCATAGAGTTAATAGGCTTATCACACTGGTTTACATAATATCCGTAAGAAGGTAAGCTTGCTTCTGATTGGTCAATTATTTTTAGATAACCAATCAAAAGACCGCTTCGTTTTTGCTTATAAATAGCTTGAGTGTATGAATAGAAACATCACAGCCATTACTAGTTAAGCTACGCCCATAACGCATCCAGTGACGTTAATTCACGGAAAAATTGAGAGAGGGGGCAGTTTTTTTCCCAATTTTTATGAAGACACAAAAAGTACATTCTTCAAAATCTAGCGTGGCAATTGTGTTTTTTTTTATAAATTCATTGAATAAAATAATAGAAAATACTTCTCCCGAAAAAAAAACTATACAATTGTTTGCGGTTTGGACAATAGAGAGGGTTCCCAAATGGCGCATGTTTCATGTTGTCCTCATTACAGGGTGTGAATTTCGACATCGGTTGCGTCACTTTGGTTTTTAAAAGTTTTTTTTTCCTTTTTTTTCGAGCTTATTGTTGATGTGCACCACAGTTTATATAATTAGCAGTATGATCTTTCCCTATCTCACCCATTATAAAAACCCGGACCGAGGTGCGAGTGCTCCAGAGAACCTATAAACATAAGCGACATTAGATCTTTTCACGGGTAGACAAAGCATAATCACCTACAGAACAAGTACTGACAAAACCACTTGACCGGCTCAACCAATAAGTGGACAATAAGTGCACAAATAAGTGGGAGGAGCTTTTTGTTCGCACCGAGAATGAAGAGCCAGAAGTCATCTGCGGTAAACCTACTGGATAATTATATAAACTGTGATGTGCACGCACCAATAAATGAATAGAAATTATATCTCATCCGCTATATAAATACTTTGCCAAGTTCTACTAGTTCGTCCTGAGGTTTTTTTTTCCTAACCCGACTGAAGGATTCTTGCTCTTTAACATTTCTAACAACCACGTAGAACGACAATAGAAAGCGTTCATTCATAAAAATCACAGTTCATATAATTATCCAGTATGATCATTCCCTATCTCACCCATTATAAAAAACCCGGACCGGGGTGCGAGTGCTCCAGAGAACGTAGAAACATAAGCGGCGTCAGATCTTTTCACGGCTAGACAAGTCAGACGCGAAGCAATCGGAAACAAGTGGAAACCCGCTATTAATAACTGCACGAAGAAGTGGGAGGAGCTTTTTGTTCGCACCGAGAACGAAGACCAGAAATGATCTGCGATAAGCTTACTGGATAATTATATGAACTGTGATAAAAATTAAGGTAGAAGTAAGATTTTTTTTTTAATGAAAACAAAAAAAAGGTATTTTTCAATACCTAGGTGAGGTGTCCAATCTTGTTTTCCAATTTTTTTCAACGAAAACACGGAAGGGTATTTTTCCAGATCTATAGGGGATATTACCCTCCGCAAGATTTGGAGCCCTTGCCTAATAGAGCTTATGTATGTTTTGAGATAAACGTTATAAGTTGTTTTTTTCTCTACACTTATTGATGTCAACGATGCTCTATAGTTAGTTGACAAATCGCGAAAGTCTTGCAAACACCAGTGTAAATCATGATACTACTACCGAATTTTCACCCTACAGTGACTTGAAATAGTATACTAAAAACATGGTTTCCTAAACTCGGCTGTACAAAATCAAAAAAGATTATGTTATAAGAAGTAAATATTTTTGAACATTTGTACACTAATTTTTACATTAACCCCTAACAGAATTTGGGCAAATATTTACTGACTGACCCACGTGAACAGAAAAAAGACATTATACAAGGTAAACTACAAAATATAAAAAAAGAAACAAAAATAAAGTAAGAAATAAGAAAAGACAGTCTAAATTGCAAACATAATTGAGCATATATGGCCAAAATATCTATTTGCATCCATGTCATCAAAAATTCATATCTGCAACTTTTTAGAAAGGGATAAGGGTATTAACTTCAAACTTTAAGGGGCTACTACTACTACTACTACTACTACTACTGCGGCTGCAAATGCGACTGCAACAGTGACTGTTTGCAACAAGTACTACATTTACTTGTGACTACTTTCAGAGAATGTTAAGGGATTTTAGTCAAAATTAAAACACATTAAGTACATGCTGATTGTAAAAAGGGCGCATCGGCAATATCTTGGAATGGCTTAAACCTTCAAGGACTGCTTAAGGGGATTTTAAACTAAATAAAAAGACACTATATGTATCCATGTTATCAACAGAGTATATCTGCAATATCTTAGCAGCAGCTAAGATTCAGAATATTCAATAATAATAAATATGTGTATCTATTTTGTCAGAAGGGCGTATCTGAAATGTTCCAGGAACGGCTGATGGCATTTAGGAAAAACTATTAGCGAATGTTAAGGAGGTATTGAAATAAATCAAGAGCTACGAATTAGAACCATTAAATCAGAATTAAGTATTTTAATTTTTACGCTATATTTTTTGGTTATATTGACCAAAACTTTGGCAATCAAAAATGAACATAAACTAATTTTAAAAAAGTTTTTCCAAGAAAAGTAAAAAAAAAAAAAATTTCTCAGAGGTACTTCTGTGGGAATGAGACAAATGATGTAAATCTCTACCCTCTAAATACTGGCTAAAGTTAACTAATTACCTGGCAATCAAAAATGAACAGGAACTAATTAAAATAAAATTTTCCAAGAAAGAAATTCTTCAAAGAAAAGTAAAGGCCATGTTAAACTGAAGATTAGTGGAAATAAATTTCTATAGTAATTCAAACTCAAAAAAGCCAGAAATTGATAAAAGAATAAATAAATCTTAAAAAGAGTGAAACGTATATTGAATATGCAACTCCAGCTTATACGAACAAAAATTAGTACAAACAAGAGCTTGGCTACTGCCCCCTTCGCTAACTGTAAAAGTCTAAAACCTACTGCGTCATTGGCACTTTACTGAAAACTTTATGTGTCTTGAACATTATTGGAAAGAACTAATACAATTAAATTGAGTTTCATGGTTGCAGCGGCAGCTCTAACCTAGTAAAGGGCAAACAACAGTCCATAGTAATCAAAAGTTAAAAACGCGTTTAGAAAAACTGCATAGTGAAAAAAATTGAAATCTGACAATAATTCAGGAATAGAAACTATTATTTCGATTCGTCTTAAAAGTAAAAGTTTATTGCGAATAGAAATTTACAGTGATTTCGAAATTAAGCCTGAAACTCCTCGAAAATGGCGTCAGATCAAAATCAAAAGTAAATTATTGGAGTCAACATAGTCGAAAACCTTAGACAGGGAAATTACAGTCCCCAACCATGAACAACAAGGACAATCACCTTTTTGCATGGGTAGAACTGATCTGTCTGCCGATTTTGTTTTTTTTCTTTTTTTTCCAGGGTTAGCGGTTTACCAGAACATCAAAGAGATGTTTAATGGCTCATTCAAAATCTATTGTATGGCACAAAAATGGCACTTTCTGTGCTATTTCTCAAGGGTGGAGCTAGAAGGCTACCAAAACATGATAGACATGTTTAATAACTCACATAAAAGCTATTTCTCATACCTACGTTTCCCCATAAATTCCACCATCTGCAAGTGCAAAATGGCGCTATTGATGCCATGTCTGAAGCGCAAAAGCTGGGGCTAATGGGCTACCAGAACTTCTTAGAGAGATGTTTAATGTCTCATTTGAAAGCTATTGATCATATCTACATGCTTTTTATCAGTTATGACATCCATAAGTGCCATAAAGCACTAAAAACGGCACTTTTCGCGCCACTTCTTAAGTGAAAAAGCTTGGAAGCATAAAATTGTACCATTGTAATAATTATGGCCCAAACCCTTAACTGGAGATTTACAAGAACCCATTCCGTATACTCCCCCTCCCAGCCCCCTTAGTAAGTCTTGTTAGTCTGTTGGTAGAATTCGCTGTGAACTCTTTAACACGGCCAGCCGAGGTTGAGGCTTGCAAAATGATTTTTAAAATATTGAATGTTCTTAAGAGGAAGAAATTCATAGAATAACAAATAATTGAATCTCGAAACTCCAAATGAATATCCCTTGACGTACCCCTCCTCCTGTTCCTCCCTCCCTCCTCCTCCTGTTTGGAAAAGTTTAGCTTCACCAAATATAGTTTCCCCTCATTTCTATTGATACTAAAACCCCCATAGATAATCTTTTTAAAAAAATAAATAAAAGAGATTATCTATGGGTGTATTAGTATCAATAGAGATGAAGGGGAATATAGGATAAATTCAATTTGTAATAGTTTAATTAAAAAGCAGGTAAAATATTCAACCAGTACTGATTTTAATAATTGTTCTGAAAAAAATGATAACTTTGCGAACAAAGGTCAGAATGGGGTAAATGCTGTGAAAAGTCAACGGACTGCAGCTAAACTTGCTACCAAAAAAATCCATTCAATTTATAGTTCATAAATTGGGTGATTAACCTGTGAGATTTAATTAGGAGTTATGGGCCGGTGGTTAGGTGACCTTTATTGTTTGTTCAAGTAAATATATTCTTCACTTTTTGATAAATTTTCGTTTATACATTGATTGCAAGAGGAGAGTGACGCATGGTATCAATATAGACATTTACTTTTGTTTATTGCGTTAAATACGCCAGTGCTGGAAGTTTTGTTTTACATGTGAGTTTGTTTCCTACTTATTTATTTATATTTTTTTTTTCTCTGTTCGTGTGTTTAGTTGTTGTATCTATATGTGTGTTATTTTTTAAAAGATCATTTTTTCGTTTTTTGTTTCGTTGAGAAAGGCTCCCGGACGTGGGGCAAAAATATTCGGAGTATTTTTTAATTAAGTGTTTGTTTGTTGTTATTTATTGTTTCACTGCTTTTTTAAAATTAAAACCCGTTTTTTCTTGCTTTGTTTTTCGTAAATGGAAAAGGTGTGTGGTCTAAGAAATTATTTAGGATTGTAGAAAACTAGCACTTTACTGAAAACAAAAAAACCAAGTCTAAAAAAAGAATGTTGATTTATTTATTAGTTAAAAGTGAGTAGGTAGCCTGACAACAACGAACTAATCTATAACGCTTTTCATAGTCTTACACGAGCTGTGATATCAGTAACTTTTAGTACACTATTAAAATTATCTTAAAAACATTAGCATAAAAATAACTATTTTTTTTAATAGCCGCAAAGTCACTGGACAGCATACAAAAATATTGATTGATTTATCAGGAAACATTTTGGTCTCACCAGCTAAAACACCAATAGTGAGGAATAAACAATCTTAAATTGTCAGAAATATGCTTTAATATTACTCAAAATGAAGATCAAATAAGCTACAATATGAACTCTTGAAGTTCGGTAATTTCTCTCTATACAACAGAAAATGTCAAGTTATGATAGAAATTTTAAAGCTAGTATATAGTCTTAATACTGTCAAGATGGTTTCACTTCGAACATGTCTACAAACTAACCACGACATGTCCTTTTCAGAACCAAAACGAGAGCCAATCATTGAACTGAACCATTGTACAGAAGTGTTACCAAATTCAACGAAAAGAAAAATTAAACAACAACACTAAAATGCTTTATTTTTATACTGTAAACATGTGTCCATAATCGATTTGCTTTTATTGTACCAAGAATCCTATATTGTTTTGTGCTTTCAGTAAAGCGCTAGTTTTCTATAATCCTACAAATATAGGGAAATATGATTATTTGGTTTATTTGTACTAGTTTTATGTATGTATGTTAGATATTGTGAAGCAATAATTATTTTTAGTTTTAAGTTTTAACTTCGCTCTTTACTTCCCTCAAAAACTTTGTTTTTTTCAAATTACTTTGATATATAATGATATTAATTGCTGAAAGCTCATCAGTTCAACATTTTATTCCAGTGTAATTTTTATTTTTATTTTCAATGTTGCAATAAGTACAAAAGGAAATTTTTAAATAAAATTTCTTTAAAACTACATGTGTCTTAAAGAGTCTTTGGAAAGAACTAATAAAATTAAGCTGACTATTTGATATATAATAAAATATTTGTATATAACTCGTTTTCAGTAAAGCGCCAATGACGCAGCAGGCTTTAGACTTCTACATTTAGGGAAGTGGGGGGTAGCAACACTCTTGTTTATCGTATTTTTTTTTCATTTTAAGCTTTGTTTGCATATCCAATCTAAGTTTCACTCGTTTTAAGATTTATCTATTCATTTATATTAGTACCTGTTGTATGTTTGTTTTTTATGATTAATTCCTGTTCGTTTTTGGGTTTCATTTAATCTTTAATGGTAATTTCTGGTCGTTTTGGGTTTGAATTATTATAGGACTTTTTTCTGCTGATCTTAAGTTTAATGTCGCCTTTACTTTTCTTTGAAAAAACTTCTTTTCCGATTTTTTTTATTTTTATTAATTCCCTAAAACAGTTACACCTTCTTAAGATGATTGGCTTAAGCAGACATGTTTTTAGCTTATTTTTTTACTGATTTTTTACCTACGTTTCTTCGTTTTATAATTTGATCTCCGCACACACCAAAAGGTCACAACTAAATATGAAGATTTTTAGGTGATTTTTTGAAGATTTTTTTCGGCCATGTTTAAGAGTATAAACGTAACTTTCAGTATAAAATACTAATTTCTGAGAAACATATTGAACATAGTTTAAGATGGGAAAATAACATTAGATCAAAACCAAGGAGATTTGCCTTAAGAGGTAAATTTCCTATTTTTTCCTAATTTATTAAGATGAAGTGTCAACTTAGCAATTCAAGCAATTCAGACTTTATTTACACTGTCCTAATTACTTAGGGACAAAATATATTTTCTCATCCGGGCCTTACGTATTTGCACATTAGGGGGTGGGGGTAAAGCATAGCATATATTAAATACGTAACCTAACCTAATATAGGTACCTTTTCCCCCTAAACCACAAAAAACATAAGTTTAAATATTGTAAACGCAATGACAAACCCGGGTTTGCAATCCAATTTTATATTGAAAGAAACCCGTTTAACTAGTTTCTTAAGCATCTTCCGTATACAATTTATCGCGTGGGTTCCAGCTAATTGACAAGTAGCAAAACAACATTTAAAATGTATCAAAAATTTGTTTATATGCTTTTCTGATATGTTTTAAACGTGTCAGACCAACATTTCAGGAGAGGGAAGGGTGTCAACCCCTTACCCCCCCCCCCCACCCCCCCGATACGACCTTGTCTCATATTGACATGACAAAAATAATCCATACTACTCATGGCAACTACAGCAATTTTGCAACCAAATTACAAAGAATTTCCTTTTTGGTTTGATCCCAAAGTAGCCGGGTGAAAGAAAAGGTGGCTTAACGCCCCAGCAGGGTGTAAAAGACCTTAGGCATCAGAAGAGAGGCAGAAAAAGCTTGCTGTATGCTGAGCTGTGAATCTCAATCCGACAGAAAACGTCGCAAAAAAGCTTTTGAATTACCACAAACTAAGAATAGTATTGCAAATTTTGGGCCAAAAAGAAAATAATTTTCATCCTTATGAATAGGTCAAAGGAACATGTAGCCCAGTAAGATGAGGCCCAATTCACCCCATATCAACAACTGTCCCTTGGATATCCCATTCCGTAAAACTTTAGTCAGTTATTCCAAATGTATTTCAATCTTTCAGAAGAGAATAAACTGAGATTTCAAATTTTGTATTGCAAAGAAATTGCCTACGGATTGTTTTGAGTACCCGTCTAACTAACCGTATCTCTAACACTAAGCTCTACGAAAAACGTGGTGTAATCCTAGTTTCTAGGGTTATAATGAGAGAAAGATCGAGATGGCTAGGACACGGTCTGTGGATGAAGGACAAGAGATTGTCAAATATCGGCCTTGTCGGCCAACCATCCAGAGCCAAACGAAAAGCAGATCGTCCCTGAATGGAGTGAGAGGATGTCACAAGGAAAGACTAAAGGGAAATGGAAACTTCTTGGGAGGGTATACAGAGAATGGCTTTGAATAGATTTAGATGTAGAATGAGTGTGCTAAGCTGTGTTAGCCTCAGGCGGCTTGGTGATGCAGCGAGTTGTTATTAGTAGTAGTAGTACACCACCTTTGATTTGGTAAAACAAAGAGGGACAGGGGGGAGGGTCATTAGACCCATTTGACCATTTTTTTCTGTTTTGTTGACAGAGTGGCATAAGGTAGGATGACCAAATTTATTACCATATATCCCGAGCAAACTTAGAAAGCTAAATAATACTAAGCCTACGTGCACAATGGGGAGAGCAAAAGTAAGCTTTAGTATTAAAAAGGTATTCATTTAAATTAGTATTTAATTAGCATTAATTTAATTTAGTAGTTAACTGGTATTCCAACTTGATCTGGGACCAATAATAATAATAGTGAATTCTCTAAGTAGTTTTTACAGAGGGCATGCTCTGGAACTCAGTTATTATTGACGATATTCGTTCAAAGACAATAGACGACGGGAAAACATGGGCAACAAGAAGTATTACTAAAGCACAAAAAACTAAAATGCCAGGCCATTTTATGTATCATAAGCCTTTTAGGGGCTAAAGGGCTAAGGGGCCAATATTGAGGGCTTACTTTAGGGGCTTGTAAACAACGAATTTCTACAGAACGGATATCAAAAGTTCTAGTGTTCTTTTTAAGTGACCGAAAAGATGGAGGGCAACTAGTCACCCTCAAACGCCCATTTTTTCCTCAAAGACAACTGATTAAAATTTCAAGATAGCCGTTTGATTCAGCATAATTGGAAGGTCTAATGACTGTGCTTTTGGCGATGACATGACCCTTCATAGTCCCGGTGGAACCGGCTGCAAGTTACGCAATTTGCCCGAGGAAAGACAACTCAAACAAAAGGTACGGTGATTTTGAACGAGAAGTATTAAAAAAATTCGACTTTGGCGTAAAGAGCGAGGGCCGAGGAAGGGACAGCCCCCCCCCCCCTCATATACAGAATAATTTCTATTAGTTTTAATTTTTAATGTTGCTCCTTACTTTCAGTTGAAAAAAACTTCTTGTTTTTCTTATTTAATAGTTGGAAAAGGATCTTTTGGCATTATATAACTTCACTTCAGTAAACAAGAATAAAAATTAGTTTGCTATGCTTTAGCAAACTAATAAACATACCCTAGTTGATTTAATTTACAGGTACACGGGTTGAAACAATTGAGACGCATTGGGAGATAGGTAGGATATATATAACTTGGGCAATATATTTGCACACTGGGGGGGGGGGGTTCAGTATAACGGGGCTGCATGCAAAATGTAACCTAACCTAACCAAAATACAAACTCTATACATTAAATATTTACTTAATATATACCTACAATGTAGTTTTTCCACTGAGCCTAAGCTAATTGTCTCCGAATATAGAAGCCTAAACCGGTTTTGTCAGATCTTGCAGATCAAAATTTCTGGGTGTGTTCTGAATAATGGACAAGTACCTTAATCCATTTTTGGCGTATGTTTCCTTTTTCCTTGACAAGAAAAGAAGACAAATGCCATTAAACTCCACAAGATAATCCTGTTCTGTCAAACCTGACGTATTTCTCTTTCGTATCTTCGTAACGGTACAAGATAGGGGGGGGGGCATAGCATACATTAAATACGTAACCTAACCTAACCTAGGTACATTTTATTCAATATAGTTTCGGAGTGAGAAACCCTATGTAATGCCTATCTTTGTACAATGTTTCATATAAGTACCGGGTAGTGCGCATTTGTTTTCTCAATACACTTACCGCTTTCTACATAAGTACCAAAGGTACTAATGCACTTAAAATGCCTGCATAGTAGTTTATCTCACTAAGGCTAAGCTAATTATCACCGGGTGCAGACAGAGAAACCGGTATTAAAACAAATCAAGAACAACAGTGTGGTCGCTATAATGCGCAAGTACCGCCAAAAATTATGGAGAGCAGCAAAGAATAATGCGTTTCTCAATCGCTGGGTATGAAACACCTGGCTATTAGTACTCGATTGGATTTCAACAACATTTCTTAAAAAAAAAACTTTCAGAAGATAAATCGTGTATAAGTGTGCAAATGTGCTGATGAACCAGGCAAAGCACCTATTTCGACGTAGTATTTATGATTGCTTCAGCTCAAGTATAAACGTCACTCATCCAATTCCTTTTATAAAACGAAAACCGATAAATAAATACAATAAAATATGAAAAAAAATTAAACACCGAATTTACTTCTGAAATTGATGTGGCTCAAAAACTTTTTATTGTTGGCAAAAATAAGTCACACGCATAAGCCAATAAAATTGAAGAACACTTTTTAACACGGAACTGTAGGACAGTCATCCCTCCAGGGTTGGCATCTGCCAATGTCTAAAAAGAGTGCAAGTCAAGGCCAAAAAAGAGTGCAAGTCAAAAAATTTGCTCACATTCCCTCAAGTAAAAGAGTACATTTCACACGAAAAGTGTACAAGTTGGCAGCCCTGTTTCTTGGGTTAGATGCACTTCTGACGAAGTTACCAACTACTGACGTTTAAAGGAAATGAAAACTGACACCCAAAAAGAGGGATGTTCACTCTTAAAAGAGAGCGCATTTCACACGAAAAGTGTGCAAGTTGGCAACCCTGTATCCCTCTTTCTCCATTTGATTAAATGTAAAGCAACATGAGCAACAAAAGATAGAGTAATGATTTTGACCAGCGTTTCCACCTCTATAATTTTGGCTGCATATCTGCAAATCTGGTATGAAAAAAAAATGCGGCTCAGTATTTCTAGTTCCTATTGTTCATTTGCCCTATAATGTTACAAATACATGTTTTAAAAGGGCCGTTTATGTTTTACGAAGGATCTTAAGCATGTGCGTAAGAAGTTGTTTTTTTTGGAAGGGGGTGAAATTCTACGAAACATAATCCGATGTATGAAGTTGCAAAAATTGTAAATTCTGGGGCAAAAGCCCATGGCCTCCTTCCCTGCGTGTGTTCCTCCAGTCTCTTGAGATTTTTGAAATAGCTAAAAAAAAGTATTTTAACCGATTTCGAAGCCAAGTTCGAAGTAGGTTAACCTGAGATAGGGTTTTCTTTCTGCACAACGGAACTCACTCCTACGGATGGAAATCTTACTCACGTTCCTATGATTATTACCTGTTATTTATTATTTGAGTTTTTTGTCAAATTGAAATTCAAAAACGAATGAGTTCTCAGCTCAACTAATGTCAAGGTTAACACCTTCAGCACAATATTTCACTCATACTTCATTTTTACTACCATAACAAATTGATCATACGAACTTCAAATCATCAAGAAAATAATACATTGAACTTATGGATAAGGGACCACATACTAAACATCATAGGTGTAACAATTATAAGATGCAGTCCTCACTAAGGGCCACTGAAAGAGACAGGCAAAGGGGAAAATTGTTCGGCTAAGTTTTTTGTGGGGGTCCTGTCCCTCGGTTTAGTGCAGTTTTTTATTTAATTTAGTACTTCCTCTATTAACTACTACACACTCGAGAATTTGTGACGCGAACAAACTAGTCAAGCAACCTTTTAAACAGGCGATTGCTTTGAAACAAGCGGTTCTCACTCCGTGAACAATATTTAAACTTTAGTTTTTGGGGTTTAGGGGCAAAAAAGGTACCTAGGTTAGGTTATGCATTTAATATAATGTGCTCTGGGCACCCCCTTTCATAATTCTTTGTGGTAGTTTTCATAATCTTGTTACTAAAGTATTATATTTTCATCATATTTTTTTGTTTTATTTCATGATCATATTTCATTCAGTTCTCGGGTGTGTAGTAGCTAATAGAGAAGTACCTTTAATTTATATGAATCTGGCGACAAATAATAAAAATGAATTTATTATATATTTTATTTTCGGCTACAAAAATGCAAGTGAATTCTAGCTTAAGAATGAATCAAACAGTTCGTGATAACGAACTGTAAGGACCGACCCGGCTCAATAGTAACCGAAACTCTAAAAACGAAATTCTGATACCAATAGAAACATCAAAAGAATCAGATTTCCATGCTGACTTCAAATATAGAAGTTTAGTCTTACCCATCAAAAGTTACGCGAGAAAATTTGCCCGATTTTCGAAAAAAAACGGGGAAAAACCCCCTGAAAATCATACCATCAGATTCAGCGTATCAAAGAACCCTACTGTAGAGGTTTCAAGCTCCAATCTGCAAAAATGTGGAATTTTGTATTTTTTGCCAGAAGAAAGATCACGAATGCGTGTTTATTTGTTTTTTTCCAGGGATGATCGTACCGACCCAGTGGTCCTAGAATATCGTGAGAGGGCTCATTCGAACGGAAATTAAAACTTCTAGGGCCCTTTTTAAGTGACCAAAAAATGGAGGGCAACTAGGCCCCCTCCTACGCTCATTTTTTTCCGAAGTCACCCGATCAAAATTTTGAGATAGCCATTTTGTTCAGCACGGTGGAAAATATAATAAATATGTCTTTTAGGATGACTTAATCCCCCAAAGCCCCCGGGGGGAGGGCTGAAAGTTATGAACTTTACCCAATGTTTACATATAGTATTGGTTATTGGGGGGGGGGGGGTCGGGGGTTATGTGGGAGGATCTTTCCTTTGGAGGAATTTTTCATGGGGGAAGGAAAATTGCTATGAAAGGGGCGCCAGATTTCCCAGCATTATTTAAAAAACGATCAGAAATTAAATTAAAAAAACAAGTTTTTCAACTGAAAGTAAGGAGCAACATCAAAACTTAAAACGAACAGAAATTATTAAGCATATGACTGGGTTCGCCCCCTAGTCAATACCTCGCTCTTTAAGCCAACGATTTTTAGTACTTTCATAAGAGCTATTTATTCTAATTAACGGTCTTTGTGATTAAGGGGTCATTTTTAAAGAATTGGTACCAAATTCGAACTTTAGCGTAAAAAGAGAGGTATTGACTAGAGGGCGAACCCCCTAATATACGTATTAAAAATCTATGAATATAGAAGTTCGTTACGCAAGTTAATTCGTAAGTTACGTATATTTATTACTAATATAAACGTTCGTAAATAAAATTTAACAACTTTCGAGACAGCCATTTAACCAAATAAAAGTAAAATTAATATGCAAATTTTGTTTTAGTTATTCATGTACGGTGAGCCAAAACCAAAACCTGCATTAATTCAAAAACGTTTAAAAATCAAATTAAAAAATAACGAGTTTTTTTAATTGAAGGTAAAGAGCAACATTAAAACTTAAAACGAACAGAAATCATTCCGTATATGAAAGGGGCTGTTCACTCCTCAACGCCTTGCTCTTTACGCTAAAGTTAGACTCTTTCTCACAACTTTATTTTTACAGCAATAAAAAGTTCAGCGTGACCGTGTCAGACCGTATTTTCCTGGCCATAGCGCCTTACGGGGGAGAATATATTAAAGCATTTCTTATTTTTACGTGTAATTTACCGTTGATTTTGGTATTCATTTGTATTCATTGGTATTCATTGAAGCAAATAACAGGTATCTAACTTTCATAAAATGTCTTACTTCGAATTAATATTAGATGGCAAAATTATTTATGTAGAATTGATAAATATTCGAAACTTTTAGAGCGTGCATTTATATACTACTACTTCTCAAATTGACGTTGATGATAAGTCACATTATCCTAATATAAGCCAAAAATAATTTCCTTAGGTAAATCGATTGTTTTGTCAGCGTATATTCAGTTGTTGCTTATATTGATTTTGTTGTTGTTGTTGTATCCCCCTTGTATCCCTGGCCATGGAGCCTTTCGAGGGGTATTAAGAGTATTGTATTTCAAATTTGTATTTATTGGTTAATAAACTAAGCTAAACTTAAAACAATGAAACAAATCAAATTTCTTCTTCTAAGGCAGAAAAAAAAGGTAAAATTCTACTTTAGCTACTTTTGGCCATCTTGCAAAGGGGTTAGGTTAGAAAGATGACACTTTCAGGGATTGGTCTACAGGCTAAAGTCTGTCCCGGGAAGGTTCCACCCGTGCTGGTGTCCATGGGTTGGAGGCTGGGGACGGTAGGCCTACCAAATACTGGCTATATTTGGGAGTGTTGAACGAAGAATCGAATGGTATTTGTCTTTGGTAAAAAAAAAAATGAAATAAGGCATATAAAAAATTATAAACATATTAATATAAAATTTAAAAGAAAAATTCCTTAAAAAAACGCATAACCGATGCAGGTAACAGGGGATAGTAGCAGCTCCACACAAGGAAATATGTTAATAATATAAAAATTGTAGGCCTACCATTAGGTTCCTTATTTTATGCCCTTTCCAAATATCATTGCTGCTATTGCAACAATGAACTAAACTACTCCCCCCCCCCCATTCCCAACTGATAATCCCAGATATATCCCTAGGATATATATATAAAACTAAGAAAACAACAACACTAAAACAATGAAATTCTTACTTTAAAGGGTATAGGTCAAGAATAGTGGCTGTTCAAAAGGAGACATGCTAGAACAAATTGGGTTGTTAATTTCATTGCAAAATTTTGGATTGCTAATTTTACGCTCATGTTTATGGTTTTGTTCGCACTTTTTACAATTCATCCCTAGCCCTCCCCCCTCATGGTCTCATATAACCCTAGGCTGCCAAAAAAAATAACATAGTAATTGATGAAATGAAAACTGATTCAGAAACAGATAAAAAGAAAAAATGGGGATATTTTCCATTATACGTATACCTCTGCTAAAGATCACTAGCATTTCCGTTGTAAATAAACCAAATATATAAGTTAGCTACCTGCTTAACTCGATGAAGGAGGCCAAAATTCGGCTATATTGCGCAAAATTTCCTCAAACAGATCCTTTCCTTCGTGTGTCCGTCGGCACAAAAATTCCGCGTCTTCTACGGCAGTGTTTAGCCCTCCAATTTGAATAGGGTTGCGTAGTAAATTGTCGGCACAAACTTCCCCTATATAGTTACTCCAAGCAACAGTGGTGTTATGGTTGATTTCTAGTTCTTGTTCACAAAACTGTATTGTTGTTAGTTTCCTCGACCAACAGTAAATGAAAAGCAAAATTTTACGGAATGGGAGTTTTGAACCGGTGAAAAAAGTGTTAACACGAATCCCGTGTCTCACGGCACAATTTTCACGGCACTCACGTTTTGAACAAACCCACTTCAACGAATTTACGTTTAGAATCATTTCGTGGCCGCGGGTACATTTTGGGGGTTATGCAAAATACATTTCTCCTGAAAAAAAGTTAATAGCGTCTTCTTGACTTCTGTAGCTATCTGCTAGACGAAGGAAGTTCATAACACAGTACAAACAGACTCGAATAAGCAACGAACAGGTAGCCTACTGGCCCTCGACTGGCTCAGCCAGCGTGTTGGTACATGCCTCGCTTATCGCGTAGGTAAAGATAGCGATGAAGGCAATAAGACAGCCATTAAAAAATACATTTTAAATAGTGGTATAATTGTAATGAAAAAAAGGGAAATATGAAATTGACAATTGGTGCATATCAAAAAGTAGGACTGCCATCCGGTGAATATTTCACTGTTCATATTATTGACTTACGAATAAAGTGAATATACCGCTCGATGCCTTTTTTTATGCTCTTTCTAGATACAATAATCACTTTTGCCGAAAATGAATTTTATTCCAAGCCCTATATATACCAATTCGGGGTATATATTTGCACATTAGGGGGGAGGGGTGGAAGTAAAGTTTATTTGTGATGAAAATGAGAGGTAGGTTTAAACTTTACCCCCCCCCCCCCTAGTGTACAAGAATAAACTATACCCCGAATTGATATATATACATATAGGGGTGGGGGTTAAATTCATTAACGGCAAAGTGATTAATATATTTGCAAAAAGCATAAAAAAGGTATCGAGTGGTATGTTCACTTTATTCGTAGCCCAAGACAATATTATGGATAGCGAAATACCTGCCATCCTTTTTGTTTAGTTTTTCATATATCTTAAGGCTATACGAGACCATTAGAAGGATATGAGGATAAATTATCAAAAACGCGAACAAAACTATATAAATGAACATTAAATCAGCAATTTAAAAAAATTCTCTCTTTTTGTTCTAGTAGCCTTCGTCTCCTTTTGAACAGCCGCTATTCTAGACCTTCACTCCACAGAATAGCATACGCAGCACGTTTCTAGGCTACTTAGACCTAGCCTAATTAGGCTATAATATCATGATTGCTTCCATTGTTAGGCTAGGCATATTCGAAATTTTAAATGGGCTAGGCTAGGCTGTTATAGGTTTATCAGACTCAATACTATTACAATATCTGGGACAACAGGGTGGTGGGACCATTGGCGGATCCAGAGGGCCGGGGGAACCCCGGGCTCCCCCAAGATTTTTTCTGGCGCCCTCATTCCTTGTTTTTTTTCTGTTTTTCACTCTTTTTTTTAAAATAGACTTGTGGTTTTGGAAATGAATTTAGCCCTCACATAGATATATACCAATATATGTTTTTTATTTTCCAATTAGAGGGGTGGGGGAAAGTTTAAACGGACCTCTCAGGTACAGCAGAAACAAAATTACCCCCACCCCCCTAATGTACAAATATATAGGCTACCCTGAATTGGTATATATAGGTGTGGCTAAAATTCATTTTCGACAAAAATGATTAGGCTATTTGTTCGTAAAGAGCATAAAAAAGGCATCAATTGGTATAGGTCTATTCACTTTAGTCGTAACTCAATAATATGATTTGGTAAATATTTACCGATTTTACTCTAGATCTGCCCTTGGGTGGGGTGTATTGTCAGACAAGCAAATATGACACTTGGAAAGAGCATATAATAAGGAATTTATGGTAGGCTACTACTTTTGTTGGTTTAGCATGTTTCCTTCAAAAATGGCTAACGAATATATATTTACCCCAAATTGTTGAAATAAATAAGAATCGTACCTTGAACTGTTTGGCCTGATGTATCCTCTTCCGACGGTTCAGAATTACTATTTAAATTCAGCCTTCTTTTGAACACCTTTCGCTTTCTCCTCACTACAAATAATACCGTATATAGCAAGAATTAGTAACACATTATAAATTCACAATTAACCCTTTTTTGAATATTGTTTCTTCAAAAAACTTGCGTTTTCATAATAATTTCTAGGCTAACATATTATCCGCTCTTCACCGACGTAACGGAAAAACCGCACTGGGCTGACCCGCAATAAGCGGGCTGGAGAAAAATCAATAAATCAGCCCGCGGTTCAGACGATTCTTTGTCCTCAGACGCTGTGAAGAGATAGTTTAGTTTTATTTCTTCAAAATAAAGCTTTTTCTAAATAAATGAATTAAGCATCGTTACAATAAATTGTAAATGGTGCAAACTGGCAGGGGCGAATCTCGAGCAATTTATTGGGGGTCCATATCCGGATATTCAAGGAGCATGGGATATATAATATTTTTTCTCCACATTATTGGGGGAACAACTGCCCCCCCCCCAACGATATCCCTGCAGACTGGTGCACTAAACGGTACTCCTTCGTTATACCTACTCTTTTATATATGTCAAACTATAGACACGACGAAAATCCGATTTACGGGATGGATTCAAGACACCGCTGTAGAGAAATACAATGTATAGCGTGGTTTTAATTGCGTATAAGATATTTAAAGTGTTGTTTTTGTTTGTTTTTTTTGGGGGGGGAGGGGTACCTAGGTTAGGTTAGGTTACGTATTTAATATATGCTATCCCCAACCCCCTAATGTGCAAATATATAGCCCAAATTTGTTCCTAAACTATCATATATTCATGCTATTTTATTTTATTTCATTAGCATTAATCAAACTAGCAGTATATAAAAGAGTAGGTATAACGAAGGAGTACCCACTAAACCTAAGGGGAATCAGGCATTCTTTTTGGATAAGGGAGGGGGCTTCGGGTCAATCTTTCTTTGTCCACAAACGATGAAGACAGGCACACAAGATTTTTTCGGGTGGGGGTTAAATCGCAAAAAAAATCCGGTGGGTCTTGTACTGAATAACCTGAATAAGAAGTGCCTAGAATTCCAGAAAATCTGTGACTATCGAAGGAGGCCCCCTTTGTATATTCTGGGCTATAAAGATACTAGTTTCGTTGAGTCTTCTTCAAGCGAAAGCGTTTTTTATTTAGCATCGATACAAGTATTGTAAATAGGGTGGACAGATGTACTAAACCTAAGGGTGGAGGGGAATTGGCATTCTTTCCGGATGCGGAGGGATCCGGATCAGTCTTTTTTGTCCAAACAGGCACGTACACAGGATATAGATTGGCGGTGGTGGAATAATAAAGAAAAATCATGTGGTTATCGATAATAAAAACCAATTTTCATAAGTTGAATAAGGAGTGGTTAGAAATCTATAACATTTTTTGTTACCGAGTGGAACACACTGCCTTCGTTCCGGGTTACAAAGATACTAGTTTCATTTAGTTTTTTCATCAAACCAAAAGCGCTTTCTATATAAATCGATTTAACATCGTTACATTATATCGTGAATAACATAGATAGGTGCACTACACCTAAGGATGGAGGGGAATGAGGAATTCATCCTGGGTAGGGAGGGGGGCTCCAGATCATCTTTTTTGTCCTTAAACAAGCACATGCACAGGATTTATTTCGGGGGGGGGGGTGGAATAATAGAAAAAACGCATGGGTGTCAATGATAAAAACAAATTTTGCTTGATAAATTGAATAAGAAGCGCCTAGAATCCCAGAAAATGTATGGCTATTGAAGGGTAGCCCCTGTGTACGTCCTGGGCTGCAAAGATACGAGTTTTATAGAGCGTTTTCTTCGAAACAACAACAATTTGCCGTATAAATAGATTTAGCATCGTTTCTACTAAAATGAGCCATGTTCAATAAAAACTAATTATTATATTGTAAATAAGTAGACACATCCACTAAATCTTAAGGGGGAGAGGAATCAGGGTATTTTTCTGGATAAAGAAGCCCTGGATCAATCTTTCCTTGTCCTCAGACACTACAAACAGGCAGGTACACAGGATACGGATTTTATTTACCGTAGTAGCGTAGAACATTTACAAGTTAAATTTTCACCAACAATTTTTGTTAAAAAAAAGAAATAAGAACCTTTGTTGAACTGCAAATGAAACATTCCGGAACAGGCCAACAACCTACATTGGGACGGAGTAAGATCTTCTAAAATTCCTATATCATACCCTTCATCCAGGTTTTTTAATCAGATGTTTAGCCTACTTAGTTGAAAAAAAAGTCTTGTGAATTAGGTCAAAGATACTAAAACAAAGGTATAGATTATTTTCCTTTCTTTTCTATTTTGGCACTCAAGAAAGTAGGCAAATTTAGGGCGATTACGTATTGTAATATGTCCCCTTCATAGCAATGTCTCTTCCCCCATGAAAACTTCCTTCATGGAAAGATCCTCCCAAATAACCTCCGAACCACCACCCCCCCCTACCAGGAGAAATCTCCCCAGAAAACGTCTGTATACTTCCCAATAACCAATACTATATGTTAACATTGGGTAAAGTTCATAACTTTCAGCCCTCCCTCCGGGAACTTCGGGGGATTAAGTCATCCTAAAAGACATACTTATAATATTTTCGAACATGCTGAACAAAATGGCTATCTGAAAATTTTGATCAGGTGACTTTGGGAAAAAATGAGCGTGGGAGGGGGCCTAGTTGCCCTCCATTTTTAATTTCCATTCTAATGAGCCCTCCCATGATATTCTAGGACCACTGGGTCGATACGATCACCCCTGGAAAAAAAAAACAAAAAAAACAAATAAACACACACCCGTGATCTTTCTTCTTGCAAAAAATGCATAATTCCACATTTTTGTAGATAGGAGCTTAAAACCTCTACAGTAGGGTTCTCTGATATGCGGAATATGATGGTGTGATTTTCATTAAGGTTCTATAACTTTTAGGGGGTCTTTCTCCCTTTTTTCGAAAATCAGCCAAATATTCTCAGATGGGTAGGTTTTTGATGGGTAGAATTAAACTTGATGAAACTTATATATTTGAAATCAGCATTAAAATCTGATTCTTGCAATGTATCTATTTGCATCAAAATACCATTTTCTAGAGTTTCGGTTACCATTGAGCCGGGTCGCTCCTTACTTACAGTTCGTTACCACGAACTGTTTGAAAAAATAATTTAAAAGTAAGGTACTCTTTCATTAGCTGGACTCTTTTATATAGTGCTAGTTTGGTTAATGCTAATGAAATAAAATAGGATGACTATATAATAGTTTAGAAACAAATTTGGGCTATATATTTACACATTAGGGGGGGGGGGGCAAAGCGTAGCATATTTTAAATACGTAACCTAACCTAGGTACCTATTCCCCCCCCCCAAAAAAAAATACTTTAAATATCGTATACGCAATTAAAACCACGCTATACATTATATTTCTCTACAGCAGAGTCTTGTATCATTCCGTTGAAAAACGGGTTTTTCAACGTGTCTCAAGTTTGAGATATAAAAAGAGTCCAGCTATTGAAAGAGTACCAAAAGTAATTTAATAAAATGAAAAACTGGAAATGTAAAAACATGTTCTTTGAAATAATCATCGGTACTTTCGCATTATATGGGCCTCTCTAAAAAGTCAAGTTTGGTTAATGCTAATGAAATAAAATAAAATAGTATGACTATATAATAGTTTAGAAACAAGTTTGGTCTATGTATTTGCACATTAGGGGTAGTGGGGGGGGGACATAGCATATATTAAATACGTAACCTAACCTAGGTACCTCCCCCCCCCCCCCAAAAAAAAAAAACCCAAAAAAACAACACTTTAAATATCTTAAAACTCTGCTACACAATGTATTTCTCTACTATGGTGTATCGAATTATTTTGTAAAGACGAGGTTTTCATTGCGTCTTTCCCGTTTGACTGTAGCATCCCTTGTTGGACTTCTTTAGAGGGGAGAGGGACCCATATAATGCGAAAGTATCTAATCATCTCTTGGTTGATAAAATGTTAAGAAATTTCGGTACTTAGGCCTATGTTTTAGAGCGACCACACTCCAGGAGTGAAGTTAGGTTAATCATAATAAAATATACCAAAATATGACGAAAATATAATACTTAAGTAACAGAATTATGGAAACTACAACAGAGAATTATGGAAAGCAGGCCACCCAGAACGCACTATATTAAATATCTAAACTAGCTTAACTACCTCTATATATTAAATATTTAATTAAAATATACCTGCATAGTAGTGTATCTCACTCAGGCTAAACTAGTTATCTCCGAGTGTAAACAGAGAAACCGATTTTACAACAGATCAAGAAGATTAGTGTGGTCACTATAATACACAAGTACTGAAATTTCGTTTTAAGGAAAAATACCGAAGGGGTACTTGTGTCTTAAAGCACAGTTTATATAATTTTTATAGATAATTATATAAACTGTGGTCTTTAAGCCACCACACTCAGAGATTTTGTATCACGAACATAAGACAGTAACCGGTTTTCATGGTCTTTATACCAGACAATATTAGCTTCGGCTCGGTGGGAAACTACATTGTAGCTATAGTTTAATGAAATATTTAGTTGGTATTTTGGTTAGGTTAGTTTAGGCTACGTATTTAACATAATGCGGTCTGGGAGGCCCCCATTCCATAATTCTTTGTTGTAATTTCCATAATCTTGTTACAAAAGTATTTTACTTTCATTACACTTAGGTATACCATTAGGTTATATCATTATGATATTTCATTAGGATTAACCTAACTTCGCTTCTATAGAGTGGTGGCTATAAGACAAAAGTACCGAAGGAAATTTATGTTTGTTTTTTTCTACTGAATGAATTAACTGCTACTTAGGCTAACACCTTATTAGCTACATTACCAAGCACCTGAGACCGAAACTACTGCACGCACTCCTCTTTCATTCCAGTCTAACTAGTATATCTGAACTCTTATTAAAAATAAAACTACACAGCTTCAATCCCATTCCCTGCCTTGAAATCCCCAAAAGTAAAAAGGATTCCAACCCGAGTATTAAAACTAAAGGATTCCAACCCGGGTATGTATGGGTATGTTCGGTATGTATTTCATGCTTGGAGCATGTATGCCTAGTGGTTTTTACGACAATGAAACAGGGTACCGTGACACAAATGTTTGGAAGAATAGGAAGATAACTCTGCAAGCCAAAATTAGAATATTAGAAGCTACAGTGATGACAGTAGTCAAATATGGCTCTGAAGCATGGGCGCTTCAAAAGCAGATGAAGATTTGCTGGATATTTTCCAGAGAAATTGCTTAAGGATTGTTCTGGGTACCCGACTGACTGACCGTATTTCAAACAATAGGCTGTACGAAAAATGTTTTCTAGAGAAATTGCTTAAGGATTGTTCTGGGTACCCGGCTGACTGACCGTATTTCAAACAATAGGCTACACGAAAAATGTGGTTCAATACCGCTCTCTAGGGCTATAATGAAAAAAAGGTTGAGGTGGCTAGGGCACGTTGTACGGATGAAGTATGACAGATTGCCGAATATTGTTCTTTTCGGCCAACCATCCAGGGCTAAACAGAAAGCAGGTCGTCCCGTCTGGGGTGGGAGGACGTTATAAAGAAAGATTTAAAGGAAATGGGAACTTCGTGGGAGGGTGTAAAAACGGAGGCTTTGAATAGATTGGGATGGAGGAGGAGCGTGCGTAGCTGTGTTGACCTCAGGCAGCTTGGTGCTGCGGTGAGTTGTTGTTAGTAGTTGTAGTAGTGGTCACCATTTTATTTATTTTTTTTTTTTTAGAGACATCATACTGTTGAGCACAAAACAAGATTAGCACATCTTCCACTTTCGATTTTTTTTTATACATTTCGAATATAAATAACCAAATAAATTTTGTTACGTAAAAAACGTAACAGAATGAATAAGAACAAATTTTGTATGCGTTTTTTTAAGTTTTTGTTTGTAATCCCCCCCCCCGAAAAAAAACTCATAACAAAAATGAATATAAACACATTTTGATGCGCTTTTTAAAGTTTTTCGTACCCCCAGATCCCCCCCCAAAAATTCGGTACTCTTGCATTATATGGGCCTTTCTAAAAAGTCAAATTTGGCTAAAGCTAATGAAATAAAATAGGATGAATATAGAATAGTTTAGAAACAAATTTGGGCTATATATTTGCAGATTAGGGGGGGGGGATAAAGCATATTATATATTAAATACGTAGCCTAACCTAGGTACCTTCCCCCCTAAACCCCCAAAAAACAACAGCTTAAATATAGTATATGCAATAAAAACCATGCTGTGTATTGTATTACTCTATAGCGGTTAACCCGTCAAAAACGGGTTTTTGAGACTGGTTTCCTTGTAAAGGCCCATATAATGCAAGAGTACCAAAAATTCTTTTGCAGGATTTCTATTTCGTTTATATTGTATATATTTTTATCGGTTACCATTTTCTTTCTTTTCTTATTAAAAAAAAAAAGTGTCTAGTGACGAAAAATAGCAGTCTGACGCTGATTAAAAAGTGGTTCTATTACTTTGGTTAATCTTAATAGTAAAAATCTATTACAGAAACAACTGATAAAACAACAACAATTTTCTTATAAAAAATTCAAAATTCTAGGGGGCGATTTGAGAAGTAGTTGATAGCAAGAAAATGAATGCATTTCTTCGGATTTTTTGAAACTTTTTCTTTAATGGAAAATGAGCTTTTTAATGCTAAATCTTATTAGATTTTATTAGATTTTTTATTATATCCGATACTGCCGAAGTTGGCAATGAAAATAGATTAGATGGAAGTCGCAATAGGGTTTTTATCAAAACTAATCCTCAAGCAGCTTTGAAATTGCATGTGATTAATCCACGTGCTATTTTTTTTTCTTCATTTTTGCATTTTTCATTGAAAGTAGACAATAAAAGCTTGCAGTGGAGCCCGCTTGGAAAAACAAGTTGAAGTCCTTAAAATCCCTGTCATTAACCAATAGATTAAAAAAACGTAATAATCAAACAGTTCGTGGTAACGAACTGTAAGTAAGGAGCGACGCGGCTCAATAGTAACCGAAATTCTAAAAAATGGAATTTTGATACCGATAAATATATCCAACGATTCAGCTTATTATGCTGATTCCGAATATCTAATTTTATTACACATCGAACGCTACGAGCCTGATAAAATCTATCTGATTTTCCAAAAAGGGGGGAAACACCCCCTAAGAGTGAAAGAATCTTAAGGAGTCACAAAATCAAATTCAGTGTATCAGAGAACCTTGCTTCAGAGCTTTTATGCCTCCTATCTGCAAAAATGTGGAATTTTCCATTTTTTGCCGGAAGAAAGATCACGTATGCGTGTTTTTTTCCAGGGGTGATCGAATCAACCCAGTGGTCGATAGGAGGGCTCATTCGAACGGAAATTAAAAGTTCTAGTGTGCTTTTTAAGTGACAAAAAATTTTGGAGGGCAACTATGCACCCTTCCCCGCCTCTTTGTTTCCCAAAATCGTCCGATCAAAATTCTGAGATAACCGGTTTGTTCATCATAATTGAAACGCACCTGACCTCCTAAAGTCCCAGGGGAAAGGTCTCTAAGTTATGAGATTGGCCCATTGTTTACGCATAGTATGTGTCATTCGGTAGTATACATGCATTTACGGGTGGGGAGAGAATTTTCTGCTGGGGGGGTTTTCCAAGGGGTAATTTTGCATGGTGAGGGAAGTTTCCACAGGGTGAACTTGTCAGGGGAAATTTTACACTGGGGGAATTAGCAAGAATTTCTATACAAAGTTCAATTTATATATCTTGCTTTCTCTTTTCTATCTCAATTTTATGCGTGGAGTTGTTAAGGGTAATTGTTCGGAGTACATTTTACCGGGATTGAATTGTCAAGAGGATATTTCTGGGACGAGGGGGGTTTATCCGTGAAGATGGGGCCAGATTTCCTGGCATTATTTAAAAAACTTTCAGAAATTAAATTTTAAAAAACAAGTTTTTTCAACTTAAAGTAAGGAGCAACATTAAAACTTAAAACGAACAGAAATTACTACGTATATGAAGGGCCTCGTCCTCAACATCACACTCTTTATGCTAAGGTTTGAATTTAGTCTCAGTTCTTTAAGAACGACTCCCGAAACACAAGGGTCGTTTAATCAGAACAATAAGAAGCTGTTTTCAAAAGTACTAAAAACTTTAGCATAAAGAGCAAGGTGTTGAGGAGGGGACTACCCCCTTCCTATGCGTAATAATTTCTGTTTGTTTTAAGTTTTAATATTGCTCCTTACTTTCAGTGGATTTTTTTTTATTATTTAATCAAAGCAGACGGGATATTAAGATATAGCAATAAAAACGCAATCAGATACGTGACACAACATTTGTTTTGAGGGTATGGGGCTCAAAAATCGAAAAAAAATAAGCAAACAGGCTATATGAACAATTTAGGAAATTTGGGGGGAAATTGTGCATTTGCTTATGTAAATTATGTGCTTGAAATGTATTTCAAAATTATTGTTTGTTCAGTTTATTTCTTATTTGCTTTTCTGGATAAATAAAGGAAATCTTTCAGATTGGCAGAGATTTCAATTTAGTCCACTGACGATGCGATATAATAATAGGCTACCTGCCAAGATTCTAGCATGGGCATAATTTGTGTTGGTTAGAGGGATCCAAAAGTGCGTGCATACGAGCGACAAAACAGCGGAAAATGTGCGTACGAGCATAACCAAAAATGCATACGAGCGACAAAAGGAAATTGTTTTCGGAAAACTAATGTACACTAATCTGTACATGTCTTGTTTTCTTTTTTATTTTTTCTCCTTTTTTGTATTTATCAATCAAGGTAGACACTAAGGACTTGCTGTGGAGCCCGATTACAAAGCAAACTGAGGGTCTTAATAAAAAACCTGCCCCTAATCAAATGGCTGAAAAGCATAACGATCAAACAAAATTCGACTCTAAGAGGCAAAAGTATGTGAATCAACAATTTGGGAAATCATATTGAATATTAGAAAATGTATTTCATAATTTTTGTTTGTTCTTTTTTTATTTGTTTTTCTTGATAAATAAAGAAATTCTTTCAGACTATCAGAGATTTTGATTCGGTCCACGATGACATAATGTATTAAAAGGCTACCTGTCAAGATTTGAGCGTGGCCAATAGCTTGCGTTGGGTAGAGGTATCCCCAAGGCTGGTTGTGTCCACAATAAATATAATGCCCCTGCCACATCATAGTCACATCTACCGATAAAGAAAGCCAAATATCATGAATGACATGGCAATTTTCTTGATTTTAGTGTCACACTTGTATTTAAAAAGCAAAAATTAAAATTGCAAGAAATTAGTTTAAAGAGTTTTCTCCAAGAGTAATTTGTGTCCAACTGTTCTCTTCTAATGCTAAGACTTCTTAACTCTTTTCAGATTCCTCTCCCAGATAGAAAAGCCGTTGTTTTAAGTTTCCGCCTTTCCTAGGTTCAAAAAGTGTTCCTTAAAGGTTGACTCTGATTGATCAGTCAAGAAATTTATGCTTGAAAGTTGAACAATGTTCAACTAGAGAAATTACGAACGGCGAACTTAATTGGCGCTGTAGTCGCGCGTAATTTTGATTTTATCGACAAGTGTGACTATAATGTGGCACGGGCATAAGACTCACCAGAGTTAGGCACGTACATTGAAATTTATTACGGAGGGTGGGTGAGAGTGTCATCAAATCTTACAGCGTCAAAAGTTCACCAAAACCACCAGAAACAGGCTAAATAAACGACGGATACGGGAAGCTAAGTTGTAGATTCTGATATTTCAGGAGAGGGATGAAAACGGGGCTTATCTAAAAGTGACATCGATTCACAAAATATGGGGGAATGTAATTTTCAAAATATAGGAGAGCAATAGGCAAACTACTTCCACAAATCTTATTGACTAAGAGGCGAGCACCATGCGTGGCGGAACATCTGGCGCTTCGAGATGCACATCAGATGGCGGATAGTAGGTGACGCCTCGCATATGAGATACAAACCATTCAAAATAGAAAGAGAAGTGTTTGTAATTGCAACAGTTCCTCTCAACCAAAAGCCAACTTTCGAACTTTTTGCTTTTAGAATTCTCCGAACCGTGTTTCCGAGCCATCTGAAACTTTCGTGAAAATTGAAGAATATCTGAAATATTCCCTACGAGACGAATGCTTTGGCGAAATCCATTTTGACAACCAGGAATACCGGTCCATGACAACTTAGAGTAAGGCAAACGCAGGTAGGTTCTTGGGTTATATCCAGGATGGTCAAAAGTCAAAAAGGTCAATGACAAAAAAGAAACTAGTAGGATTATAGAAAATTGTAGAAAAACGGTAAATCATGAGACTTAGGGGGAGGGTTTGACCGGAGAGGTTTCCCTAAAATACGGTACTAACTTATCCAAAGCATAGGTTACTGCCTGGCGTCCACTTTTTACGAAATTAAATAAAAAACAAGTTTTTTCTTCACCTGAAAGTAAGGAGCAACATTAAAACTTAAAACAAACTGAAATTATAACGTAAATGAGGGGGGATTGCGACCTCCGCAATACATCGCTCTTTACGCTAAAGTTTGACTTTTTGTTCCAAACATTTAAGAATGACTCCTGAAACACAAGGGCCGTGCAATTAGAATAACAAGCTTTTTTAAAAGTTATAAAAAAAAACTTTAGTGTAGAGAACTAGGTATTGAGGAAGGGCGACCCCCCTCCTATACTTGATAATTTCTGTCCATTTTAAGCTTTAATATTAGCCTACTCCTTAGTTTCAGTTGGAAAAAAAACTTCTTCTGTATTTGATTTCTGATCGTTTTTTAAATAATTCCAGAAAATCTTGCTGCCCCTCCATGGAAAATTCCCTTTCCACATGAAAAACTACTCCAAAGAGAGATCATGTCATGTAACCCTTCCCCCACCAGAAAGATCCCCCCGGCCGGAAAATGTCTATATTTCCCAATAACCAGCACTTTATGTAAACAATGGGCAAAATTAATAGCTTGTAGCCCTTCCCCCAGGACTAAGGGGGCTCAGATTATCCTCAAAAACACAGTTATTAGATCTTCCGACTATATTGAATAAAATGGCTATCTCAAAATTTTGATCGGAGGAATTTAGGGAAAAAGAGGGCGTGGGAGGGGGACTAGTTGCTCTCTAATCTTTTTGGTCACTTAAAAGGGGCACTAGAACTTTTAATTTCCGTTCGAATGAACTCTCTCCCAGTGTTCTAGGACCATTGGTGATCACCCCTGAAAAAAAAAAACACGCAATCCGAGATCTTTATTCTGGCAAAAACTGCAAAATTCCACATTTATGCAGACAAGAGCTTGAAACCTCTACAATAGGGTATTCTAATATACTTAACCTGATGGTATGATTTTCATTAAGATTCTTAGGTTTTAGGAGGTTTTCCCCCCATTTTTCAAAAATAGGGCAAATATTCTGAGGCTCGTAGCTTCTGATGGTTAACACTAAGCTTAATGAATCTTGCGTATTTGGAATCAGTATATAAGCCAGTTCTTTTCATATATATATTCATATAAAATTTTGTTTTTTAGTTTTGGTTGCTATTGACCCGCGTCGGAATCCCCACGCATGTTCGTGGAACCCCCCTTATCGAAGAGAATTCCAGTATTTGTATATATTCTGATAGCCCACATCAATTAATTACTTACGAACATTCAAGACTTAGGGCATAGGTAACACAAAATATTTTGTTTCGCAGGTAATGTCACGAAGACAAAAATGCAGTTACGCGTTTTTGTAGGGGAGGAGGAAGGGAAATGTTGTGAAAACAAGAAAAAAGGGCAAATTATTTGAAAACTGAGAAGGTCTAAAAAAATGTATCTTGGGCAAGGGCGTATCTAAGATTCTTGTTCGGGGGGTGGGGGGGGGGGGTTACAAAAAAATAAAAAAAAGTTATCGAAAATTTGTTTTTATAGCAAATTGGATAGGTAAGTAAGGTCAAAACCTTGTCCATGTGCTTGTTTATCACAATTGCTAAACAGTTCTTTTCTTCTTCTTTCGTTTCCTTTTTTTCTAACTAAATAATTACCTCTAGCACATTATATGCATTTTTGTTCGTTTTACGAGTCGGATTTACGTTTTTACGAGTAAGTTTTTCAGGAAGCGGTGGGAGGGCTCAAACCCCGTAACACCCCCCTCCCACCTGGATATGGCCTAGATCTTGGGAAACAGGACAAAAGGGTTTCTTGATTACGAATCAGTAGGTGCACTACGCAGGTGCAATATTTCCGAGATAGTAATCATGTTCAAAGTGCTCTTATTGAAAATTAAATAAAAAAAAAACAAGTTTTTTAAACTGAAAGTAAGGAGCGACATTAAAACTTAAAACGAACATAAATTATTCCGTATTTGAAAGGGGCTTTCCCCTCCTCAATGCCCCTCTCTTTAAGATAAAGTTTTATACTGTTTAAAAAAATAGAGATGCGAGACAGAGTCAAAGTTTAGCGTAATGAGTGTGGCGTTGAGGAGGGCATAGCCCCTTTCATATACGGAATAATTTGTGGTTGTTTTAAGTTTTAATGTCGCTCCTTACTTTCCGTTTAAAAAACTTGTTTTTTTTTTATTTAATTTCTGATCGTTATTTAGTAAATGCAGCTTTTATTTTCATAAAAATTTTACTTTTCTTTTGCTAATTGGTTGTCTTTACAAATTAAATTACGTAACTAACTTCTATATTCGTATATTTTTCTTCTGCCAAAAAATACAAAGTTGCAGATTTTTGCAGATATGAGCTTGAAACCTATGTAATAGGGTCTTCTGATACGCTGAATCTGATGGTGTGATTTTCATTAAAATTCTTTCATTTGTAGGGGATGTTTCCCCCCTCTTTAAAAAATCGGGTAAATTTTATCAGGCTCGTAGCCTTTGATGAGTAATACTAAATTTAGTATTACTCGTCGTAATCTAATAATAGTAATACTACATTCTTTTGATACATTTATTGACATCAAAATTCTGTTTTTTAAAGTTTCGATTACTCTTGAGCCAAATCGATTGTTTTTTTTATTACGTATATGTTATTAAGTATTTGAGTGGATTCTCTCCGTTGCCAATTACACGCTTTTTACGGTAAAATTTAAAAAAAAAAATTGATTACACCCCTGAGTAACAAAGGCCGTTTATTTATAATATATAGCTCTTTTAAAAGAAAAACAAAATAATGCAGCGTAAATAGCGAGGTATTGACTTGGGGGAGAACCCCCTCACATACGTTATAATTTCTGTTTGTTTTAAGTTCTAATGTTGCTTCTTACATTTCAGTTGAAAATACTTGTTTTTTTTATTTAATTTCTGATGGTTTTTTAAATAAACCTTGGAAATCTGGCGCCCCCTTCATCGAAATATCCCTTACCCCAAATAATAACCCGCCAAGGAAAGATATTCAAATGTAACTCCCTCCTCTAGCCCCCCCCCTCCAGAAAAAATCCTTCCTGAAAATGGTTGTATACTTCCAAATAACCAATAAATAATGCTGGTAAGTCCGGTACCCCCTTCATGGCAATTTCCCTTCCCCCATGAAAACTTCCTTCACGAACAGATCCTCCAACATAACCCCCGAGCCCCCCTTACCCCCCCCCACCCCAAAAAAAACTACTGAAAACTTCTGTATACTTCCCAATAACCAATACTATATGTTAACATTGGTTAAAGTTCATAACTTTTAGCCCTTCCTCTGGGAACTTCGGGGGATTAAGTCATCCTAAAAGACATATTTATCATATTTTCGACCATGCTGAACAAAATGGCTATATCAAAATTTTGATCGGGTGACTTTGGGGAAAAAATAAGCGTGGGAGGGGACCTAGTTGCCCTCCATTTTTTTGGTCACTTAGAAAGGGCATCAGAAATTTTAATTTCCGTTCCAATGAGCCCTCCCACGATATTCTAGTACCACTGGGTCTAGACGATCAACCCTGGGAAAAAGAAAAAAAAAAAAACCAAACAAATAAACACGCATCCGTGATCTTTCTTCTGGCAAAAAATGTAAAATTCCACATTTTTGTAGATAGGAGATTGAAACCTCTGCAGTAGGGTTCTCTGATACGCTGAATATGATGGTGTGATTTTCATCAAGGTTTTATATAGCTTTTAGGGGTCTTTCCCTCTTTATTAGAAAATCAGCCAAATCTTCACAGGCGCGTAACTTTTGATGGGTATGACTAAACTTGATGAAACTTATATATTTGAAATCAGCATTAAAATCTGATTCTTTTGATATATCTATTGGTATCAAAAACCCGTTTTCTAGAGTTTCGGTTACCATTGAGCCGGGTCGCTCCTTACTTACAGTTACCACGTTACCACGAACTGTTTGATATAAACAAATATTTACGACGTTTCATAAAATATCTTATAAACACTAAAAATAATTAAATATTAGGGTAATTTATTTATATAAAGCAAAAAAATATTTGGTAATTTTGTTCAGCATAAATATATATACTGAACAAAATTATCTTAAAATTATGATCACATAGCTTTGGGGATAATGGGCGTGGGAGCGGGCCCAGTTACCCTCCAGTATTTTTGGTCACTCGCAACTTATAAATGAATGTTTCGGCCCTATGTCCAAGGGCCGTCCTCAGCAAGACAATAGGGCCGAAATACTCATTTATAAGTTGCGTTCACACTGTCCTGTAAAAAATTTCCCCGTTGTTCCACTTATTGTTTATGATGGAAAGGCAGTGTGGTCTTCGTCGGTATTTAATTCTAATTTCCGTTCGAATTCAGCCTCTCCCGATCCTCTAGAACCATTATTTCAATACGATTACCCCTGGGAAAAAAAAGAAGAAAAAAACAACAAAATAAACACGTATCCTTGATCTTTCTTTTGGTAAAAATAGCCAAATTCTTTATTTTTGTATATTAGAGCTTGAAGACTTTACAATAGGTTACTCTGATGTTCTAGATATTATGACGTGTTTTTTACTAAACACTCCTTGAATTTTAGGGGTGTTTTCCCCTATTCCAAACATTAGGCAAATTTTCCCAGGCTCTTAACTTTTTATGGGTAACACTAAACTTTATGAATCTTATATATTTGGAATCAGCCTAAGAAGCTGATTCTTTCGATGTATCTACTGATATTAAAATTTCGTTTTTTAGAGATTCGGTTACTAATGAGCTGACTCGCTCCTTACAAGTTCGGCGCCACGAACTAATTGAAACACACTTTTCATTTAAATGACGTCACACGCCTGTGAGACTTGAAAAGATCCTCACATAAGAATTATAGCCTACCAACTAAAGACAAAAAATAAACTAGAATCAACAGTTAAGCCGACAATATGATAATTTCAACACCAAGTTAATAAAGAAAATTTAAAATTGTAAATATTTAACCTTGATTTTTATCGGGTACGGATCAGATAAGATTTCAAGTGCGTCACAAATCTTTTTAAATGGTAATTGCTACTTTGCGTTTATTTCCCTAACATGACTAATTATATTTGACGTCAAAATGCTTTGTCCGAATCTCCAGGCCTTAGGATACAGACGCAATTAGTAAAGCCCTTGAGTTATTTTGGTACATCAAAATATGAACTGTCGTTAATACCTGCAGTAATCCTTGCAGATAGTCCCCGAAGCTGCGCCACGCCGACATGACGGCGGCGAATGTGTGATTTAGTACTGGCGGCGGCGCGCCGCTCGGCGGGCCGAAATTTTTTTGGCGGCGCGCTGCCAATTTCTGACTAGCGGCACGCCACGGCACGCCAATTTTTTGATTAAAAATAATAATAAAAATTCCACTTCACCAAGCACGTTCAACCTCAACTTGATTTTAGTAAGGATTTTTAAATGGTTGGCTAAAAAACATACAAGAACAATATGACAAAACAGGAATTTTTGGGCCGTGCCGAAAGTGTTTATGTTCAACGTCGATCAGACCAAGTAGAATCCTCATTTTTAGCCACTAGACCCAGGAAAACCTATGTTGTGTTTATGTTTAACATCGCATTGTTCCTATAAAATCCTGTGTTTAGTCATTTTCTTCTTGTTAATGATTTCGGCTAATGTGTGTATAACTTTCAAAGTTTGGGGTTCAAACATCTCCTGTTCATCAAATACATACGAAAAGGAAGTGAAAAAAACAAAACAAATAACAATATCGAAAAAACACTGTATACAAGTCAGATACCATGGATTAACAACACCAACTATTTTAAATCAGCGGTTACATCACTTCAGTTACAACTGATGCAACAAAAGTGAGTTTGTTCGCTCTGCCTGGAGCCATTGAGCATCGATAAATACATGAAACCGAAAACGAACAGAAATTACAATAAATAACCGAGTCAAACTCAAAACGAGCAAAAATTAACATGAGTTGGGCTCAAAACCCATATGCCTTCCCAAGGCCAGAGCAAAATTTGCACTTTACTAAAAAAACATAAATGTTTTTACTTTTATAACTTTAATAAGTCAAATAATATTAACATTTTGATTACCAAATATCAGTAAAAGTAGGCCTATATTAAAGTTACAATACATATTCATTTGCATTTTTTTCAGTAAAGTGCACGATATATGCTGGGTTTGGGAATGCCTGGGGGCTTTGAACCCCACTCACATCATTTTCTGAGCATTTTGAGTTTGAGCGGGTTATTTATTGTATCTGTTCGTTTTGGGTTTCATTTATTTATCGATGCTGAGTTGTGGTAGTTTCACGCTTGGTAGATTATTTGATTTTATTTTTGCTCAGTTTTTGTTTAATAGAGTTTTTTTTACTTTTCTTTGAAAAACTTATTTTGTGGAAGAAGTTTTTAAAATTAATTTCTGTTCGTTTTATATTGACATAGTCTTTTCAGGGAAAAAGAAAATAATTATTTAAATCTTTTCATTTTTTAAGACTTAATAGTTTGGCCTGTTATTTGTATGCTGGAGAAAAATTTTCAGCAATTTTTAACAACATACACCCTTTTAAAAATCTGGACACAAATAGTACTGTTTAATTTACTTTCATACCTCATCTAGTTGACCTGAAATGGAAAACCATTCGCAAAAAAATCTGTTTACTTTCTTTGATAGCTTCGATACACTTACGCTATTTTGATTTGGTTAAATTTCAAGAGCAGAAGTAGCCCCAAAAGTTTGAACATAATACCCTCGGTTGTTCTTCGGATACTGCTGAGATGCCTTATTGGAAATTAGCATTAACACAGTGCATTTTGATTTAATCTTAAGGCAACATTAACTTTTTAAACATAAAGGAAAATGGGAGGGTGGGCGTGGTAGGGGGATCAGTTTCCCTCCAATTACTTTCGACTATTAAAAAGGACATCAGCCCTTTCTATTTTCAATCAAATGAGTTCTTTTCGAAGATCTTACGACAACTCCTTCGATATGAAGTGCCCTGGTCTAAACAACAACAAAAAAAATGATACATTATACCCACGTCTATCTTTACTATAAAAATGTCATGCCTTCCAATCACTTTCGATTGTTAAAAAGGGCACTAGGCCTTTCGATTTCCAATCAAATGATCTCTTTTTGGGTTTCTACGACAACGCTTTCTATTAACACCTTATATGCCCCTAGGGCATAAATTACTACGCTTACCCTAAGGGCTGTGAGGGTGGTTGCCATCCTCTAAGACCTAATTTCCAGAACTTTCAACTACGTTGAACAAAATGGATTTCTCAAAATTTTGATTGGATGTGTTGGGGAAATAGTGGGCGTGGAAGGGTTGTTAGTTGCCTTCCAATTACTGTTGACTATTAAAAAGGGCACAAGCCACTCCAATTTCCAATCGAACGAGCCCTTTTCGAAGTTACTACGACTCCTTCGATATGAAGTGCCCTGCTCTAAAGGAAAAAAAATAAAATAATACATTGTGCCAACATCGTTCTTACATACCCCCAGGGCATAACTTAAAACCCTTGCCCTAAGGGTTGTGGGGGAGTAACCTCCTCAAAAACATATTTTCTCTCTGGAAATCAGTTACTCTGAACAAAATGGCTATCTTAGAATTTGATTGGATGTGTTTAGGGAAATGATGGGCGTGGAAGGGGTGTTAGCTGCCTTCCAATCACTTTCGACAATTAAAAATGGCATTAACCATCCCAAGTTCAATCGAATGTGCCCCTTTCGAAGTTTCAAAGACAACTCTTTCGATACGAAGTGCCCTGGTATGAAAAAAAAATAATACATTGTGCCAGTATTGTTCTTTACTTAGGCAGCGCGAGTGCCCTGCCTATGATAACATCCTTGATCGCCTAATGCTCTATTATCTACATCTTTTCATCCAAAAATCAGAAAAAAAATGAACAGAATTTTAAAGTGGAAGGTAGAATTTTTGTTTCAAGGAAAATTTCTTCTTCTCCTTCCTACGAACCGATATACATGGAGAGCCCAAGATAACAGTATTTATCTTTAAGAAACAGATTAGCCGGGATGACGGTTGAAGCTCGGAGGTCGATATCGATAAGCAAAAAAGAGAAAAAACCGGCGGCGTATTAGTGACGCTGCCGCCGATAGAATCCGCGGCGGCGTCAGTGCGCGAATGCAAGCTCGGCGGCGCGCCACGGTTTTTTTTTCGGCCGCGCGCCGCTGACTTTTCGGCGCCGCTTCGGGGTCTACTTGCAGACTACGTTATGAAAACAGAATAAGGCCGGAAAGCGAACCGTAGAATGTAGAACTGAATTCCTAGAGTGGGAAAGCTTCCCGATGAGCGCATCCAGGATTGTTAGGGGGAGGGGTTTACAAAAAAAACGCATCAAAAATTTGTTTGTGCGGTAGGGGGTTTATCATACAAGTTCCAAAACAATTTTTACTTCATAATATGCAGAATAATTGTACCTAATACATTAGGTATGCAGACCTGCTATACTTTAACCCCCCCCCCCCCTAATATGCAAATACATAGCCCAAATTTGTTTATTCATTGTATTTTGTGATATTTAAATAGGATTGAGCGTCAAAGAAACCGGTTCTAATTAAGTGAAGCACTTGAGTGAGTGGCTTATAATACACAAGTACCGTACAGTTCTCTACAGTCATTGGCGCCAAATTCAAAATGAAAAAAAAAACGTGAATGAAAAATCAGCACAAAATCTAGAAACATTCGACAGCACAGAGACCAAGAAGGTGTTGATTTCCTCTGGGGGTATAGTTGTCCTCAGAGAGTTGTCCAAGGTGAGCTGTTCTAATCTGAGTTTTTAGGGATGGAAACCGTTGTCAAAATCAGCCAATTTCTTATACTTATTTATTGTCATGGTTCAACGTGGCAGGCATGTAAAGAATAATATATTATGTTGTATATTATATCTACATAGTGGTATATTATATTCTACGGACAAGAGTGCATCCAGGATCTTTGTTCGGGGGGAGGGGTTTACAAAAAAACGCATAAAAAATTTGGGTACTTATGTATTAAACGTACTCTTTTATATACTACTAAAGAAGTCAAGTTTGGTTAGTGCAAATGCAAGAAAAATTAATGATATGAATATATAATATTTTAGAAACAACTTTGAGATATATATTTGCACATTAGGGGGGGGGGGTAAAGCATACCATATATTAAATACGTAACCTAACCTAACCTAGGTACCTTTCCCCCCCTTAACCCCCAAAAATCAACAGTTTAAATATCGTAATCACAATGAAAACCACACTTTGCATTGCATTATTCTATAGCGGTCTATTGTCTGGATAGACCCGTCTGACGGGTTTTTCGAGACAGGTTTCGTGACTGGATATAAAAGAGTACGTTTAATACATAAGTACCGAAATTTGTTTATATGCATTTTGTTACATATTTGCAAGTCAGATAAAATTTAGGGGGGGGGGTCAAACTTAGTAGTCTCACCCCCTGGATACCGCCTTATCTATGGATCTGTTTGCAGTAAGTTCTTCATTTTGCAAAAGACATTTGGAGCAGTTTCTTGTTTTTTCCTTTGTGGTAGTTAGTTAGAAAGCATGCAACCCAGAATATTGAAATAATTTTGTCAGAAGCGTAATAGCCAAGTTTACTGTTGGTCTGATTTTGCTACCCGGGGTTGCTTTAGGACAGGGCTGGTAGTTAGTTAGAAAGCATGCAACCCAGAATATTGAAATAATTTTGTCAGAAGTGTAATAGCCAAGTTTACTGTTGGTCTGATTTTGCTACCCAGAGTTGCTTTAGGACATGGCTGGTAGTTAGTTAGAAAGTATGCAACCCAGAAAATTGAAACAATTTTGTCGCAAGCGTAATATTTAAATTTACTATTGGCCTGATTACTATTGGTCTGATACCCGGGGTGGCTCTAGGACATGCCTGAGCAGCTTTTATATAATGTTCATTATATTTGAAAAACAATCCTTGGTTTTTTCAACATTGTTCTTGGTACAATCCCATTATATGGGCTTTTCCAAAAAGTCAAGTTTGGATAATGCTAATGAAATAAAATACGATGACTATGTAATAGTTTATAAACAAATATGGGCTATATATTTGCACATTAGGGGGGGGGAGGGGCAAAGCATAGCATATATTAAATACGTAACCTAACCTAACCTAGGTACCTTCCCCCCCCAAAAAAAACAACTTTAAATATCGTATGCGCAATTAAAACCACGCTATACATTGTATTTCTCTACAGCGGTATCTTGTATCATCCCGTAAAAACGCGTTTTTCAACGCGTCTCTCCCGGTTGACTGTAGCATCTCTTGCTTGACTTCTTTAGAGAGGCCCATGTAATGGGATTGTACCTTGTTCTTTTTATAGAAGAATTTCGACTTAAAAAAAAAATGGGCGACCCTGTTCATTTTTTTCCAAAAAAAAGGCTACTTTCTTGCAGGCCGCAATGTGGTAGGAATATTTTGCCGAAGTAGCACTTTTTCTCCATAAGAAAATATTGATAAAATAAATGTGAAACTGTTTTTTTTTCAATAAAATAGATCATGGTTGCAGCATCAGCTGCAACCTAGTAAAGAGCGAACCACAGCCCGTAGTAACCAAACTTGAAAAACATGTTTTCAAAAAAACTGTCTAGTGAGAAAAAATTGTCATTTGACACTGAATCATGAATGGTAACTATTATTTCGGTTAATTTTAGAAGTAAAAGTTTATTGCGAAAAGAAATTTATGGTGATTTCGAAAAAAAGCCCGAAACCCAAGGCCGTATCCAGGGGGGGTGGGGGGGGGGGGAACCGGTTTTGAACCCCCCCCCCCCCCGAAATTTTTGACTGAGTCAAAAATAAGTCGAAAATTAGTAAAATCTAGGTAAAAATCAGTAAAATTAGTCGAAAACTGAGTCAAAAATTAGTAAACCCACCCCGAAAAAGTCAAAAATTAGTAAACCCCCCCCCCCGAAAAAAAAATCCTGGATCCGCCCTTGCCGAAACCCCTTGAAAATGGCGTCAAATCGAAATAAAAAGTGCACCATTGGAATCAGTATGGTTGAAAACTTTATGTAGGATAATTACAGTCCCCCACCTGTGAACACCAAGGAAAATGACTTTTTTGGATGGGTAGCACTGATCTGTCTCCCTTTTTTTCTAGAAGGTCTAAGGGGTGGCCAGAGCATCAAAGAGTGATGTGTTATAGCTCATTCGAAAGGGAATTAAATTTGTAAGTGCCCTTTTTAAGTGACCGAAAAGATTGGAGGGCAAATAGCCCCCTCCCTACAGGCCCCTCCCCCCCCCTAACAAGCACTATAAAAGTTTTGAGATAGCCATTTTGTTTAACATAGTTCAAAGGTCCAATATATAATTGTTATACCTTTTAAAATAGCTTTATGGGGTTTGAGGGACTCTGTTGTTTTATTCCGTGTGATTTTTTCTTTACATGGTGCTCTTTCAAAAAGAGAGTATTTCTGTTAAATAAATAATTAGTATTTTTTTTCCGTTCAATTGAAAGCGAGGATTTCTGTTAATTTAATAATTGTTATACCGTTTAATATATCTTTACGGGGTTTGAAGGACTGTCGTTTTATTCCTTGTGATTTTTTCCTTAAATGGTGTTCATTCAAAAAGCGAGGATTTCTGTTAAATAAATAATTGTTATACCTTTTAAAATAGCTTTTCGGGGTTTGAGGGACTCTGTTCTTTTATTCCGTGTGATTTTTTCTTTAGATGGTATTCGCCTAAAAAGCGAGGATATATGTTGAATAAATAATTCTTATATTTTTTCCGTTCAATTGAAAGCGAGGATTTATATTAAATAAATAATTGTTATAAATTTTAAAATAGCTATTCGGGGGTTTGAGGGACTCTGTTGTTTTATTCCGGGTGATTTTTTCTTTACATGGTGTTCGTTCAAAAAGCGAGGATTTCTGTTAAATAAATAATTCTTATATTTTTTCTTTACAAGGTGTTCATTCAAAAAGCGAGGATTTCTGTTAAATAAATAATTTTTACACCTTTTAAAATAGCTTTACGGGGTTTGAGGGACTCTGTTGTTTTATTCCGTGTGATTTTTTCTTTACATGGTATTCGTTCAAAAAGCGAGGATTTCTGTTAAATAAATAATTCTTATTTTTTCGTTCAATTGAAAGCGAGGATTTCTGTTAAATAAATAATTGTTATACCTTTTAAAATAGCTTTACGGGGGTTTGAGGGGCTCTGTTGTTTTATTCCGTGATATTTTTTCTTTATATGGTATTCATTCAAAAGGCGAGAATTTCTGTTAAATAAATAATTATTAAATTTTTTTCGTTCAATTGAAAACGAGGATTTATGTTAAATAATTAATTTTTATAACTTCTAAAATAGCTTTACGTGGTTTGAGGGGCTCCGTCGCTTTCTTCAGTGTGATTTTTTCTTTACATGGTGGTAGTTAAAAAACAGAGGATTTCTGTTAAATAAATAATTGCTATACAGTTTAAAATATCTTTACGGGGTGTGAGGGACTCCGTTGTTTTATTCCGTTTGTTTTTTTCTTTACAGGGTGTTCGTTCCAAAAGCTAGGATTACTGTTAAATAAATAATTGTTATAACTTTTAAAATAGCTTTACAGGGTTTGAGGGACTCTGTTGGTTTATTCGGTGTGATTTTTTCTTTACATGGTTTTCATTCAAAAAGCGAGGATTTCTGTTAAATAACTAATTCTTATATTTTTTCCGTTCAATTTAAAGTGAGGATTTCTGTTAAATAAATAGTTCTTATATCTTTTAAAATATCTTTACGGGGTTTTAGGGACTCTATTGTTTTATTCCGTGCGATTTTTTTATTTACTTGGTGTTCATTAAAAAAGCGAGGATTTCTGTTAAATAAATAATTCTTATAACTTTTAAAATAGCTTTACGGGGGTTTGAGAGACTCTGTGTAAATATTTATCGGGATTTTATTTCTTCTGTTCAATTATTTTCAGTGTAAGCCAATATAATTACAACATTATTTTATTCTAACTTAACTTGTAGGAATAGAGTTTCGGTTACTATTGAGTCTTACATGCCTGAAATCATGAATTAGAATGTTTAATTAGCTGTTTGGGTTTTCAGACATAGTTTTTTAGATGTTCATGGGTGTTAGGTTCCCGGAGGGTTTTATGACTCCTCCCTCCAATGAATTCAGATGGTTTTAGGACTCATCCCCCTATCCATAACTCCATTCAACCTTGAGCGAAGATATAAAAGTTTGATGAAGTATTTTTCTACTTAACAACTACATTAATAACTTCCAAGATGATAGGACTGTATGACACAGAATTTATCAGTTATCGAGAGTTCAATGACTCCTCCCCGCAATGACTTCCAGGGGTTTTATGACTCCTCCCGACAATGAATTCAGATGGTTTTAGGACTCATCCCCCTAGCCATAACTCCATTCAACCTTGAGCGAAGATATAAAAGTTTGATGAAGTATTTTTCTACTTAACAACTACATTAATAACTTCCAAGATGATAGGACTGTATGACACTGAATTTATCAGCTGAAAAAATCATCTTGTGGTGTTATATTTGAATGTGCATTTTTATTATTGTCTATGGAACTCGAAGAAATTGACTGTTATCATTGGATAGTGAACTATAACATGTTTGAGTATGATAAAAGCTTGTGGAGTACTACATTACGTCATATAACCAGACTGGGATTTTACGATAGAGTAATTACACCACTTAATAATGCTGGTCGGGAACTGAGAAATGTTCAGGAGGAAGTCAGTGAAATTTCTAGCTTTTTTGGGGTTGAAGCGCTCTCTAAGTAAAGGGCAATTTACCTACCGATAAAGTTTTAATTCAAAAGTGTGACCCTAGGATTCCACTTTTCAATCTAGAAGAGTTTAAGTGTCCTAAATTTGAAGGGGGTTATCACCGTCCTGAAGACGAGGTTAGGTTCTTTGCACAGGGGATACCTAAGAACATACCTGATCGTGATAAACCCATAAGACATGTTAAAAACTATTCTATATCATGGGACCATCATTTATGGATGTTTAAGAGTGAACTCTAAGTACTATTTTTATGTAAAACATTTGTTGTTGTTGTTTTTTTCTCAAAAGAAAATCTGTTAATACGTTTAAGCAATAAATATCTTTAAGCTTAACCCGTCTTTATTCTTTAGAATAGTTCTATTGTAAGCAAGTAACAAACTCTTTCCTGAAGTCACCTCTTGGATACACAATGCAGAAACTTCATTTTAGAAACTATGAAAAAATTGTAAGTAAGTAAGTAACAAATTCTCTCTTGAAGTCACCTCTTGGGTACACAATACATAAATTTTCATTAAAGAAATTATGAAAAAATTGTAAGTAAGTAGCAAATTCTTTCTTGAATTCACCTGCTGGATAAACAAAGACATTTCGTTCACGAAATTATGACAAAATTCTAGGTAAGTAACAAACTCTTTATTGTTTACATGACTTAGACACACGATGTAGAAATTTATTTCAAGAAATTAGGAAAAAATTCTCAGTAAGTAACAATTTCTTTCTTGAAGTCATCTCTTGGATACACAATACTGAAATTTCATTCAAGAAATTATGAAAATATTTGTAAGTAAGTAACAAACTCCTTATTAATTTCACCTCTTGGATATACCGTACAGATACTTCATTCTAGAAATTATGAAAAAATCACAAGCAAGTAACTTTTTTTTTTCTCTTTATCACAAACAAATTTAACTTAGCTAAACGATGTAGGAATTTAATTCAAGAAATTATTAAAAAATTCTCAGCAAGTAACAATTTCTTTCTTGAAGTCAACTCTTGGATACACAATACGGAAATTTCGTTACTGAGGGCTTTTTGAACCAATACCATCTAAAGAAAACATCACACGGAATAAAACAACAGAGTCCCTCAAACCCCGAAAAGCTATTTTAAAAGGTATAACAATTATTTATTTAACAGAAATCCTAGCTTTTTGAACGAACACCATGTAAAGAAAAAATATAAGAATTATTTATTTAACAGAAATCCTCGCTTTTTGAACGAACACCATGTAAAGAAAAAATCACACGGAATAAAACAACAGAGTCCCTCAAACCCCCGTAAAGCTATTTTAAAAGGTATAACAATTATTTATTTAACAGAAATCCTCGCTTTCAATTGAACGGAAAAAATATAAGAATTATTTATTTAACATAAATCCTCGCTTTTTGAACGAATACCATGTAAAGAAAAAATCACACGGAATAAAACAACAGAGTCCCTCAAACCCCGAAAAGCTATTTTAAAAGGTATAACAATTATTTATTTAACAGAAATCCTCGCTTTTTGAATGAACACCATGTAAAGAAAAAATCACACGGAATAAGACAACAGACTCCCTCAAACCCCGTAAGGCTATTTTAAAAGGTATAACAATTATTTATTTAACAGAAATCCTCGCTTTCAATTTAACGGAAAAAATATAATAATTATTTATTTAACAGAAATCCTCTCTTTTTGAACGAACACCATTCAAAGAAAAAATAACAATGAATAAAAAGAACTAGAACATCAAACCCATTAAATATATTTTAATATGTATAAATATTATTTATTTAACAGAAATACTCGCTTTAAATTGAAAGAAAAAAATATAATAATTATTTATTTAACAGAAATCCTCGCTTTTTGCACGAACACCATGTACAGAAAAATACATTCCCGATTCGTCGTTAGGCATTTTTCAGATTTATAACAAATTACCTGATTTAACAGCTCCTTCGAGCTTCCAAAATTAACCCCTCTCCTCCCTGCTTTCAGAAATGGGGGGGGACGAAGAGAACGTTAGATCCCATTTTAAATTGACAATAATTATCAATAATCTCTTTTGTATTATACAGATAATATATCTCATTACCCCTTTTTAAATATTAATCAAATAATTCTGATTATAATGTCAGATTTTTTGTTTACTTTTCAAAATGTTCGTATTTGGAACTCTGTCAGTTAACACTAAGCTGTAAATTGGGTAACCCTCTCGCAATAACAATCCAATTTTTTGTCTGCTTTTCAAAATGATCGTATTTGGAAATCTGTCATTTAACACTAAGAAGTAAATTGGGTAACCCTTTCGCAATAACAATAGGCTTAGCAGTGATTAAATCTCATTGTCGGCGATAATTCAATCAGATCAGAGTTGTGCAAATGGAAATACCTTTTCGCAAATTGAGTTAGCTTCTATTTCATAGACAAAATATTTGAATTCCTTTTATTCAAATCACCTATCAAGTTATCAAAAAATATATGAACTAGAAATCTGGTCTGTAAATTGTGTCAGAAAAACTTGTCCGTTAAAACTTTATTTTCAACTAATTCATCCGGTGTTTTTCACAAGCAATTCGTACTATCCTCGCTCGTCCAATTTGCGAATCTCATTATCGAATCACATATATACAAAAAATAATTGAATATATTAACAGCTAAACAAGACGCGCAAGTTTTCTAACACGGGTTTACCTTAAAAAGACATGTATATACCTTGAATTACAAATCTGGTAAATTGCGTCAGAACAACTTGTCCTTCATAACACGTTATGCAAAGCCCATCAAACCAGATTATACCCACCAGAAACCTGTCTGGTACGGGGGCGTCTTAGAATTCCATAGATAGTTACTACTTCTGGGGAAGGGCTGTATGTGGTATCAGGCGTATCTAGTTGCACTCAAATCACTTTCGACTATTAAAAACGGCACTAGCCCTTTGAATTTCCAATCGAGCCTGTTTTTAAGTTTCTACGACAACGCCTTCTATAAAAACCTCATATACCCCCAGGGCATAAATTGAAACCCTTGCCCCGAGGGTTGTGGGGGAGTTTCCTACTCAAAAACATATTTTCTATCTGGAAATCAACTACGCTGAACGAAATGGCTATCTAAAAATTTTGATTGGATGGGTTTGGCGGAATGATGGGCATGGGGGGATAGTTGCCCTCCAATCACTTTCCACTATTAAAAAGGGTACTATCCCTTTGAATTTCCAATCGAATGAGCCTGTTTTGAAGTTCTAAGACAAGTCCTTCTATAAAAACCTTAAATTCCCCCCAGGGTACAACTTAAAACCCTTACCCTGAGGGTTGTGAGGAGTGTCCTCCTCGAAAACATATTTTCTATCTGGAAATCAAGTATGCTGAAAAAATTTGCTATCTGAAAATTTTGATTGGATTTGTTTTGGGGGAATGATGGGCGTGGGGGGGGCTAGTTGCCCTCCAATCACTTTCGACTATTAGAACGGGGTATTAGCCCTTTGAATTTCCAATCGGATGAGCCTTTCTTGAAGTTTCTACGACAACACCTTCTATAAAAACCTTATATACCCCCAGGGCATAACTTAAAACCCTTGCCCCGAGGCTTTTAGGGAAGTGTCCTCCTCAAAAACATATTTTCTATCTGGAAATCAACTCCGCTAGACAAAACCACTATTTACACCTTTGGATTGACTATTTGTGGGGGAATAAGGGGTGCGGGGGGTGGCTAGTTGCCCTCCAATCACTTTCGACTATTAAATAGGGCACTAGCCCTTTGAATTTCCAATCGAATGAGCCTTTTTTGAAGTTTCTACGACAACGTCTTCTATAATAACCTTATATGTCCCAACGGCATAACTTAAAACCCTTGCCCCGAGGGTTGTGGGGGAGTGTCCTCCTCAAAAAGATATTTTCTATCGGGAAATCAACTACGCTGAACAAAATGGCTATATCAAAATTTTGATTCGATGTGTTTGGGGGAATGATGGGCGTGGGGGGGGCTAGTTGCCCTCCAATCACTTTCGACTATTAAAAAGGGCACTAGCCCCGTGGGTTGTGGGGGAGTGTCCTCCTCAAAAAGATATTTTCTATCTAGATATCAACTACGCTGAACAAAATGGTTATCTCAAAATTTTGATTGGACGTATTTGGGGGAATGATGGGCGGGGGGGGGGGGCTAGTTGCCCTCCAATCACTTTCGAATATTAAAAAGGGCACTAGCCACTCCAATTTCCAATCGAATGAGCCCTTTTCGATGTTTCTACGACGACTCCTTCGATACGAAGTGCCCGGGTATGGAGAAAAACAAAAACAACACATTGTGCCCACATCATTCTTTACTTAGGCAGCGCTTGCGCGCTGCCTATGATCTCAAATGCACTTCTTGAAATGGACCTCATGCATGCTTCAGCCTAGGATACCCTAAATTGAGAGAGATTCTGGGTAACAAAAATAATCAATGAATAGATCACTTAGTCTGAATAGCAATGGCTGTCGCAACAAAGAAAAAGACACAGATGATCTCCTTCAAATTAATGACGTACTATTTATCCAAGAGCATATGCTTTCTGGGATGAATATAAACTTCCTGAACAAATCCCGCTCGTAAGAAGTCTTTTTAGAGCCAGTGAAATCTACGCCAGGGCGTCCGTTCGGAGGCTTGACAATATACGCTAGGAAGGAACTTTTGGCTAAGCCAACAAATAGAAGCAGTAGTCTGTTGTGCGTCTCTTTTGAGGGAATTGAGTTCATCAACATATACATGCCAAAGACAACATTTGAAGTCTCTTGAGCTTCGTGGGTGTAAATAGCTAATTGCCAGGGACCTCAACTCTGACCCATACAAGGACCATATTCTATCCGATATTTTTATGAATTGCCTCTCAACTACTTTTAAGATTTAGCCAAAGTCCCTGGATTTTACATAAAGCGATACTAGTGGTCATATCTCCAATGCTGACCACGTACTTTCATGTGCATCTATTTTTAGTCTTCTGGTTACAATTTTCACAGACAATCCGACTAGTGACCATTCCGGACTTTCGTTTGAGATACAGCCAGCACCGAGCACTATTTACTCTTGTTCCAGAAAGTGGGTCTACAAGCAAAATTGGGAGAAATGCAATATTCCCCTTTACGTCGCCACAGTTGCTTCGGTCCTAAGTTGCATCAAAGTTCCATTTCATCTACTCTGCTCTGGCCCTTCCAATGTCTCAACCATGGTTGATTTTAACTCTTATCAATTAAAAAAACTTTTTCCAAAAAATAAGTTTTTCGAAGAAAAGTAAAGAACTCCAATAAACAAAAAATGAGCAAAAATAAAATCAAATAATCTACCAAGCTCTAAACTACCACAAATCAGCATCGATAAATAAATGAAACCCAAAACGAACATAAATTAAAATAAATAACCGAGTCAAACTCAAAACGAGTAGAAATTAACATAAGTTGGGCGCGAAACCTCCATGCCTTCCCAAGGCCAGAACAAAATTTGCACTTTACTGAAAAAATACAAATGATTGTGCATTGTCAGTTTAATATACATATACTGATATTTAGCAATCAAAATGTTAAAATTATTTGATTTATTAAAGTTATAAAAGGTAAAAACATTTATATATGATGCAGTAGGTTTTAGGCTTCTGCAGTGAGGCGATACCAAAACTCTTGTTTGCAGTTATTTTTATTCGATTCAAACTTGATTTGCATATTCTTTTTAAGTTTTACTTGTTTTAAGATTTATTTATTAATTTACATTAATGTATATTGTATGTGTGTTTGCATTGATTGTTTATTTAATTTCTGTTCGTTTTAAGTTTCATTTATACTTTAATAGCAGAATATTTGTTTTCGTTTTAAGCTTGATTTTCATTTTCAATCTAAGCATTACTCGCTTTAAGATCTATTTATTCATTTATATTATTACTTGTTGTATGTCTTTAGCTATGATTGTCTTTTATTTCTGTTCGTTTTGAGCTTCATTTATTCTTTAATAATAATTTCTGGTCGTTTTGAGTTTTAATTTTAACAGGTATTTGTCTCTGCTGAGCTCAAGTTTAAAAAGGCCTCTACTTTTCACTGAAAAACTTATTTTGCGGAAAGTTTTTTTTAATTAATTCTGAAAGGGGTCATTTCATCTGTCGCCAAAAAAGGAAAAGATCCAAACAAATGTAAATCTTATAGACCCATAACCGTCTCGTGCATCTTGAGCAAAGTGTTTGAAAATGTGATCTTCTCTGAGCTTGATACTGGACACTTTGGGGACAATCAGCTTGGATTCCAGAAAGGTCTCCGGTTCCCAGAGGCTCATCGCCTTCTTGCTAACGTACTTATAGACCCGGAAGGAAAAAAGTCGCCTCTGTATATGTGCTCTATTGATACATCGAAAGCATTCGATAGCATCAATCACATGCAAGCAATGAATGCTCTACTGCACAATGGGGTAAGTTTGAGTATAGTGAGTACTCTGAAATTTTGGTACGAAAATTCGACTGTGTTGGTCAAGTTGATAGGCAAAATTTCAGATCCTGTAAAAATCAGAAGAGGTGTGAGGCAAGGTAGCGTTCTAAGTCCTCTTATTTTCAAACATGCCATCTCCAAGATTCTGTGCCGCATCTCGCCCTCTCTCCTATTGCATGGCACTGACCTATCTTACTTGGCATACGCTGACGACGTCCTTCTGCTTAGTAGATCCAAAGAAGAGATATCTTGGTATAACGATTGCGGAAACAATTATTAAAACTAGACAAGCAATTGTTAAGCAAACAACTAAAGCCATTAAATGTGCTTATGCGTCTGTAGTGCCGAATCGCAGACGCTACTCCAGGAAATCTCTTACCTCGATTTATCGTTCAGTCTGCTCACCACACATAACCTACCTTGCTGGTGCATCCCACATGCTGTCAGTGAAAGACACTGAAAACATCAATAAGTGCTGCTATAAATTTGCAAAATTTTTACTGTACATACCCAAGCGTTATAGGAATTCCCGCCTTGAAAAATATGGTCTTAAGGAGCCAGCCAAACAATGGTCTCGCATTCGAAATAATTCAGTGCTAAAAGTTAATTTAGATTGACAACATTTCTCACCTGCATTTACTTGAGTGTCGTGAATTACACTGAGTGTTGTATCTTTATCTTTTTGAAGCTGGTTTCTTTTTCTTTTCTTTTTTCTTTTTGTAGTGCTCCACTATAATCTATTTTTGTAGCTGGTGGGTGAATAAATGTTATTATTATTATAATAATACACGGTTTGAACATCAGGAGTAGTTTGAAGTTTCTTGAATATCATTTTAAATTTGACTATAGGACCAGAGAAAGGGACTTGGATTCAAAGATCCCTATCCCTGTGTTCATACCTGAGAATGGGGTTGGAATTACAAACGATTTCTTCGTACAGTTCATAGCATATATACTTACTTTATTTTCAATTTCCTTAGCTAAAACGTCTAGCGAATTAAAATCACCTTGGTGGACTGTGATGAAAAAGTTGAGAGCCATGGCTAATTAATAAAAAAGCCAAGAGAGATAGTCTGAGTGACAGGCAAAGCTGGCATAGGCTCTTTTTCAGAATTGTATAAAAATGATGTCATTACACTTATTGATAGATAGTCTATCATCCATCCTGGGGAAGAACTAAGGTTGATAGGCATGGAGTAATGGTAATTCAAAAAGTATATCAGTTCTGTGAGCCATTTGAAGGCGACGGGAGACCGGAAATAAAAAGTTCTTTTTCCAAAATATGAATGATGAATTGTTGAAAATTTGGTGCTTTTATATGGCATAAGAAATATTGCATTCTAGGAAATATTTTCAGTGCTAATTGCTAAACGTCTAATTGTGACCTACTTTCTCCATATTCTCTATAGAACGTTTTCTGCTATTTATCAACTGTTTCGGCGAATAGCGGAAATATACTGTTATTTGGTTTAAGGGGAAAATGCAAGTTTTTGATAAACTGAATAGAGAGAGAAAAATAGAAAAAATATTTATTTAAAAAAAAAAAACAATAAAATATGTAGGATGGTAGATAGGATGCAAAGTGGTTACAACTTCTCTTCGCAATTGCTCAAAATTGAATTTGCGCCAAAAACAATTATTGTGTTCGGAAGAAGCCTAAAAAATAGGCATCGAGTGGTATGTGCACTTGAATCATAGGTCATATTTGTGAATAATTTCAACTGAAACTAAGAAGTGACATTAAAACGAGCGTACATTATTCCGTATAAATAAAAAAGATAGTAGAGATGCCCTAACATCTCCTGTTGCCCACCCCTGCTGCCACCTACAACTTTTTTTTAACACCAAATATGGGCATAGCCTCCCTAGGGAGAACATGTGGTTAATGGGGGCAATGACCTCTTTCTCCAGGTGTGTTTTTGGCACGCTCTCAGCGAATGTTATGATCCAGAAATAGTATTTGTTGTTGTTTCCGAGGCAAATGTCAAGGTCAATGTTGTTGTTGTTGTTGTAAGTGCACGCTCTCAGCGAATGTTATGATGTCAGGAAATAGTATTTGTTGTTGTTGTATGCTAGCGAAGAATGTTATGATCCATAAATAGTATTTGTTGTTGTTGTTCGAGGCAAATGTTATGAGTTTCCAGGAAACAGTTAGATCACGTGTTTCCTTCTCAGCCAATCAGAGGGCTTGCTTACATAACAATTTGACCTTGAGATTTCGTATATAACGGACATGCAATGTGATTAAATTATCAGAAAGTATTTTGACATAGTTGATAATTTTGATGAATTAGAAGCATTGGCAACCTCAATTTACCATGTAAGTTCCGTTTTTATTTTAAAAATAAAATTATTTTCCGTGGTCACCCTCCCGTATATTCAGGTAAATCCCCCCCCCCATACAATTCAAACATCACTATACAATCTTTATATTCGATAGAAAACATAAAAGGTGTTCTTTTACCCTCAAAGCCTAACCCCCCCCCCATTCATCATTATTTTTACAACCAAATTCTCGCAAAAAGAAATAATTATCCTTTCGTTAAATTCCTGTTTTTATTTTCAAATAATATTATTTTCCTTGGTCACCCTCCAGTATATTCAGGTAAATCCCCCCCCATACAATACAAACCTCACTATACAATCTTTATATTCGATAGAACACATAAAAGGTGTTCTTTTACCCTCAAAACCTACCCCCCCCCATCCAGCATTGTTTTTACAACCAAATTCTCGCAAAAAGAAATAATTATCCTTTCGAAAAATATAGCTTTTCCATATTGTAATCTTTTCTCTAACTGAGACTTCCGTCACTGTTGTTATTAAGCGTTCTGTTTTGACATAATGCTCCAGCGCGAAGCCTATAATTAGCTGTCACCCCTTTTCCGGTCTGTATACATTAGCTGGTTTTAGGCAATCGAGGTTTTCAGTGCTTTTACGTAATTCAGTGTTTGTCTGAAAATAGCGGTCAGCTAATTTTGTCTGCAAATTAGCCATAGACCTAGGGTGGGTTAATTTTCATAAATTTAGGGGAGGGGGCGTGAATCCGTGATTTTTGATGGGGAGGGGGTTAGCACTTTTAATAGTGACAAAATAGAAATGAAAAGATAATTGTTTCTTACTTCAGTGTCTAACCATTTCTCTTCGAAATTTAGCGATTTTAGCTATAACAATTTTCCTAAATTTAGGGGGGGGGGGGCGTGAATCTGGGATTTTTGTTGGGGAGGGGGTTAGCACTTTTATTAGTGACAAAATAGAAAATGAAAGATTGTTTTTATCATAATTGTTTTCGACTTCAGTGTCTAACCATTTCTCTTTGACATTTTAGCGATTTTAACTATAACAATTTTCCTAAATTTAGGGGAGGGGGGCGTGAATCCGTGATTTTTTGTTGGGGAGGGGGTTAGCGCTTTTATTAGTGACAAAATAGAAATGAAAGATTGTTTTTATAATAATTGTTTTCTACTTCGTTGTGCGAACCATTTCTCATTGACATTTTAGCGATTTTAACTATAGCATTTGAATAAAAGGTAGCAAGATATATTCGTTATTGATCTGGCATGCGCTTGAATAAAAAACTGAACGTTCGTATAATAATGCTTTGAGTTATTTCTGAGATAAGTTGAATTTATTATAATCAAACTATGATTTTCAGAGTTTAGGTTGCTTTCGACAAAGATTTCTCTTTACATACGGCAAATTTCCACATGGTGATTGATCCATGGACCTTCTAAATGTGATAGAAGCTATTACACCCTGCTTCAATCTCTTTTTACGTATTCAAACTGAATGTTCGTATAACAACGCTTTGAGTTATTCCTCAGAAAATTGACCCCTCCAAATATTTACTCAGAGGAGCGGGTGCTGAAATGTAAAACGTTACTTATTTGCCAATCATTTTCATAGTTTTCAAGTTGGGATCTTTGAACACACTCCCTCCTTCTCAGTTTATTCTATGAAAGTGAGCTGTATTTGTTAGAGTTTCAGAAACATTACATATTTATTTAATTTAAACACTTTTTTTTCAGATATAATAATGTTTGGTGTGATTGACACAAAATATATTGGTCTGAAATATTCCTCATCTGGCATTATTTTCGAAGCAGCTTTCTTACTCCTAGACAATCAACGACGTGAAATTCATTGCTATAAATGGAACATCAGATACAATATGTATAAGTACGAGAAAAACCGATGGAGTCCAACACTAAATTTTATAAATCGAAATGGCTTTTATGCTAAAACCATACGACCACATAATGAAAATGGCTATGAAATAAAACATGTACAAGAGGAAATTCAGGAAATATGCAGTTTTTTCGGTGTGCAAGCTGTTTATGTTAAGGGAAACGTGCCAACTGATAAACTCTTACTAGAAAAATGTGATAAAAACATAGAATAATTCAATTTAGAAGACTTCAAATGTGAGGAATACCTGCATTCAGTCCATGACCCAGAAGATGAAGTTAGATATTTCGCTCAATGGATACCGGAAAAGATACCTGACATGGAAAAATGCATCAGATATCCAAAGTCCTAAACTTGCTCCTCCTCATATAAAATGGATTAAGATTTTTTTTTTTAAATATGTCATTATTTTTTTTTCAAATGTTTTTAAATATGTTTAAGCAATAAATATCTTAAGCCTCAACCGTTTTATTCTTTAGAATAGTCTATCGCCATGAAAATTATACTTTCAGATTCAACATGTCAGGGAACACATTTTCAAGTTCAGCATGTTGGAGAACCCTAAATAGTCACCCCTAAAAGGTAAGTTAACCCTAAAAGGTTAAAGAATTTCCCTGAAATTACACTTTCAGATCCAACAGGTCAGGGTACAAACTTTCAGATTCAGCATGTAGGAGAACCCTAAATGCTCATCCTTAAAAAGGTAAGTTAACCCTAAAAGGTTAAAGAATTTCCCTGAAATTACACTTTCAGATCCAACATGTAGGAGAACCCTAAATGCTCATCCCTAAAAAAGGTAAGTTAACCCTAAACGCTTAAAGAATTTTTCTGAAATCACACTTTCAGATTCAGCATGTAGGAGAACCCTAAATGCTCATCCCTAAAAAAGGTAAGTTAACCCTAAACGCTTAAAAAATTTCTCTGAAATCACACTTTCAGGTTAGGTTAGGTAGGACCCCGACCCACACTACCACAACCCCGAAGTAACCCCCGGCCCCAAAGCCCCCCCGGGCCCCCCAAGACCCGCCCGCCCCCCCCAAAAATTTAAAAAAACAATTAAGAGCAACTTCATTCTTAATGTCCATCCTAAACCCGATTTAAAAGTTGAAGTACCCATACTTTTCATCCAAAACTATACATTATAGCTTTTGAATGCTCCAACACCAAGCAATACTTTTCAAATGGCATTTCAGAACAAGTTATTTTCTTAATATCCTTCCTAAACCCATTTTACAAGTTGAAGTACCCATACTTTTCACCCACAACTATACTTTACAGCTTTTGAATGCTCCAACACCAAGCAATACTTTTCAAATGGCATTTCAGAACAAGTTATTTTCTTAATGTCATTCCTAAACCCATTTTACAAGTTGAAGTTCCCATCCTTTTCACCCACAACTTTACTTTACATCTTTTTGAATGCTCCAACTCCAAGCAATACTTTTCAAAAGGCATTTCACAACCAGTTTCTTTCTTAATTCCTCTTCCAAACCCATTTTACAAGTTGAAGCACCCATCCTTTTCACATACAACATTACTTCACAGCTCTTGAAGGCCACAATACCAAGCAATACTTTTCAATGCATTTCACAACAATTTCTTTTCTTAATAACCCTCCTAAACCCATTTTACAAGTTGAAGCACCCATCCTTTTCAACCCACAACATTACTTTACAGCTTTTGAATGCCCCAACACATAGCAGTACTTTTCAAATGGCATTTCAGAACAAGTTATTTTCTTAATGTCCCTCCTAAACCCATTTAACATGTTGAAGTACCCACCCTTTTCACCCTCAACTTTACTATACTGCCTTTTTGAATGCTCCAACACCAAGCAATACTTTTCAAATGGCATTTCAGAACAAGTTATTTTCTTAATGTCCTTCCTAAACCCATTTTACAAGTTGAAGTTCCCATCCTTTTCACCCACAACTTTACTTTACAGCTTTTTGGATACCTCAACACCAAGAAATACCGTTCAAAAGGCATTTCAGAGCAAGTTCCTTTCTTAAAGCCCCTTCTAAACCCTTTTTACAACTTGAAGTACCCATCCGTTTCACCCACAACTTTACTTTACAGCTTTTTGGATACCTCAACACCAAGAAATACCTTTCAAATGGCATTTCAGAGCAAGTTCCTTTCTTAATGTCCCTTCTAAACCCATTTTCCAACTTGAAGCATTCATCCTTTTCACCCATAACTTTACTTTACAGCTTTTGAATGCTCCAACACCAAGCAAAACTTTTCAAAAGACATTTCAGAGCAAGTTCCTTTCTTAATGTCCCTTCTAAACCCATTTTCCAACTTGAAGTACCCATCCGTTTCACCACCCAACTTTACTTTACAGCTTTTTGGATATCTCAACACCAAGAAATACCTTTCAAAAGACATTTCAGAGCAATGTCCTTTCTTAATGTCCATTCTAAACCCATTTTCTAACTTGAAGTACCCATTCGTTTCACCCAAACCTTTAATTTACAGATTTTTGTAAACCTCAACACCAAGAAATACTTTTCAAAAGATATTTCAGAGCAAGTTCTTTTCTTAATGTCCCTTCTAAACCCATCTTACAAGTGGAAGTACCCATTCTTTTCAAACTAAAACTTTAATTTACAGCTTTTTGAATACCTCAACAGCAAGAAATACTTTTCAAAAGACATTTCAGAACAAGTTCCTTTCTTAATACCTCTTCTAAACCCATTTTAGAAGTTGAAGCATCAATCCTTTTCACCCCCCAACTTTACTTTAAACCTTTTTGGATGCCTCAACACCCTGAAATACCTTTCAAAAGGCATTTTAGAGCAGTTTTTCTTAATACCCCGCCTAAACCCATTTTACAAGTTGAAACGTCTATTCTTTTCACCCACAACTATACTTTACAGCTTTTAGCATACCTCAACACTAAGAAATACTTTTCAAAGACCATTTCAGAGCAAGTTACTTTCTTAATGTCTCTTCTAAACCCATTTTACAAGTTGAAGTACTTATCTTTTTCACCCAAAACTATACTTTACAGCTTTTAGGATACCTCAACACCAAGAAATACTTTTCAAAGACCATTTCAGAGCAAGTTACTTTCTTAATGTCTTTTCTAAACCAATTTTACAAGTTGAAGTACATATCTTGTAATCCAAAACTATACTTTACAGCTTTTAGGATACCTCAACATCAAGAAATACTTTTCAAAGACGTTTTCAGTAAATGTTACTTTTTTATTGTCCCTCCTAAACCCATTTTACAAGTTGAAGTACCCATCCTTTTCAACCCACAAATTTACTTTACAGCTTTTAGGATACCCCACCTCCAATAAATACTTTTCAATGGCTTTTCAGAACAATTCATTATTTTAATGCCCCTCCTAATCCAGTATTACAAGTTGAAGTACTTATCATGGACACCAACATCTAATATATAGCTTTGAGTATAACACTATGAACTGAAATACGTTCCAAAGAGCGTTTCAGAGCACTTCACTTTCTTAATGTCCCCTCCTAAAACCTTTTTTAAACTAGAATGACGTAATCTTATTGACACAAAGCTACTTCATAGATTTAAGGATACCTCAAAAACAAGAAATAATTTTAAAAGTCCATTTCAGAGCAAGTTACTTCTTAATGATCCTTCTAAACCCATTTTACAAGTTGAAGTACTTATCTTTTTCACCCAAAACTATACTTTACAGCTTTTAGGATACCTCAACACCAAGAAATACTTTTCAAAGACCATTTCAGAGCAAGTTACTTCTTAATGATCCTTCTAAACCCATTTTACAAGTTGAAGGACTTATCTTTTCACCCAAAACTATACTTTACAGCTTTAGATACCTCAACACCAAGAAATACTTTTCAAAGACCATTTCAGAGGAAGTTACTTTCTTAATGTCCCTCCTAAACCCATTTTACAAGTTGAAGTACTTATCTTTTTCATCCAAAACTAGTTAGGTTAGGTTAAGTTAGGTTAGGTTAGGTTAGCCTACGTACGCGCGCGTACGTAGGCTAACCTAGCCTAACCTAACTTAACCTAACCTAACTTAATCTAGTCTATCCTAACCTAACCATTCACATAACTTTTTGCCTGTCTTTCACCTAACCTAACCTAGGTGAAGCGTACGTAGGATAACCTAACCTAATCTAAACTAATTTAATCTATCCTGACCTAAGTATTTTCTTGGGGTTGAGGTATCCTAAAAGCTGTAAAGTAGAGTTCTGGGTGAGAAACATAAGTACTTCAAGTTGGAAAATGGTTGTAGGAGGGAACATTAAGAAAGTAACTTGCTCTGAAATGGTCTTTGAAAAGTATTTCTTGGTGTTGAGGTATCCCCAAAGCTGTAAAGTATAGTTGTGGATGAAAAGGATGGGTACTTCAAGTTGGAAAATGGGTTTAGAAGGGACATTAAGAAAGGAACTTGCTCTGAAATGCCTTTTGAAAGGTATTTCTTGGTGTTGAGGTATCCAAAAAGCTGTACAGGAAAGTTGTGGGTGAAACAGATGGGTACTTCAAGTAGGAAAATGGGTTTAGAAGGGACTTTAAGAAAGGAACTTGCTCTGAAATGCCTTTTGAAAAGTATTTCTTGGTGTTGAGGTATCCAAAAAGCTGTAAAGTAAAGTTGTGGATGATAAGGATGGGTACTTCAAGTTGGAAAATAGGTCTAGAAGAGACATTGAGAAAGGAACATTTTCTGAAATGCCATTTGAAAGGTATTTCTTGGCGTTGAGGTATCCAAAAAACTGTAAAGTATAGTTCCGGGTGAAACAGATGTGTACTTCAAGTTGTAAAAAGGGTTTAGAAGGGGCTTTAAGAAAGGAACCTGCTCTGAAATGCCTTTTGAAAAGTATTTCTTGGTGTTGAGGTATCCAAAAAGCTGTAAAGTAAAGTTGTGGGTGAAAAGGATGAATGCTTCAACTTGTAAAATGGGTTTAGAAGGGGCATTAAGAAAGAAACTGGTTGTGAAATGCCTTTTGAAAAGTATTGCTTGGAGTTGAGGTATCCAAAAAGCTGTAAAGTAAAGTTGTGGGTGAAAAGGATGGTAACTTCAACTTGTAAAATGGGTTTAGGAAGGACATTAAGAAAATAACTTGTTCTGAAATGCCATTTGAAAAGTGTTGCTTGGTGTTGGATCATTCAAAAAGGCAGTATAGTAAAGTTGAGGGTGAAAGGGTGGGTACTTCAACTAAAATGGGTTTAGGAGGGAAATTAAGAGAATAACTTGTTCTGAAATGCCATTTGAAAAGTATTGATATGTGTTGGGGCATTCAAAAGCTGTAAAGTAATGTTGTGGGTTGAAAAGGATGGGTACTTCAACTTGTAAAATGGGTTTAGGAGGGACATTAAGAAAAGAACTTGTGAAATGCATTGAAAAGTATTGCTTGGTGTTGTGGCCTTCAAGAGCTGTGAAGTAATGTTGTGTGTGAAAAGGATGGGTACTTCAATTTGTAAAATGGGCTTAGAAGGGACATTAAGAAAAGGAACTGGTTGTGAAATGCCTTTTGAAAAGTATTGCTTGGAGTTGGAGCATTCAAAAAGCTGTAAAGTAAAGTTGTGGTGAAAAGGATGGGAACTTCAACTTGTAAAATGGGTTTAGGAATGACATTAAGAAAATAACTTGTTCTGAAATGCCATTTGAAAAGTATTGCTTGGTGATGGAGCATTCAAAAGCTGTAAAGTAAAGTTGTGGGTGAAAAGTATGGGTACTTCAACTTGTAACATGGGTTTAGGAAGGATATTAAGAAAATAACTTGTTCTGAAATGCCATTTGGAAAGTATTGCTTGGTGTTGGAGCATTCAAAAGCTGTAATGTATAGTTTTGGATGAAAAGTATGGGTACTTCAACTTGTAAAATGGGTTTAGGAAGGACATTAAGAAGGAACTTGCTCTGAAATGTCTTTTGAAAAGTATTGCGGGGTCCGGAGGGTCTTTGGGGGCCAGGGGGCTTTGGAGCCGGGGGTTACTTCGGGGTAGTGGTAGTGTGGGTCGGGGTCCTACCTAACCTAACCTGAAAGTGTGATTTCAGAGAAATTCTTTAAGCGTTTAGGGTTAACTTACCTTTTTTAGGGATGAGCATTTAGGGTTCTCCTACATGCTGAATCTGGAAGTGTGATTTCAGAGAAATTCTTTAAGCGTTTAGGGTTAACTTACCTTTTTTAGGGATGAGCATTTAGGGTTCTCCTACATGTTGGATCTGAAAGTGTAATTTCAGGGAAATTCTTTAACCTTTTAGGGTTAACTTACCTTTTTAAGGATGAGCATTTAGGGTTCTCCTACATGCTGAACCTGAAAGTTTGTACCCTGACCTGTTGGATCTGAAAGTGTAATTTCAGGGAAATTCTTTAACCTTTTAGGGTTAACTTACCTTTTTAGGGGTGACTATTTAGGGTTCTCCAACATGCTGAACTTGAAAGTGTGTTCCCTGACATGTTGAATCTGAAAGTATAATTTTCATGACGATAGACTATTCTAAAGAATAAAACGGTTGAGGCTTAAGATATTTATTGCATAAACACATTTAAAAAAATTTTAAAAAAAATAATGACATATTTAAAAAAAAAAGAAGCTTAATCCATTTGATATGAGGAGGAGCAAGTTTAGGACTTTGGATATCTGATGCATTTTTCCATGTCAGGTATCTTTTCCGGTATCCATTGAGCGAAATATCTAACTTCATCTTCCGGGTCATGTACTGAATGCAGGTAATTCTCACATTTGAAGTCTTCTAAATTGAATAAAGCTATGTTTTTATCACATTTTTCTAGTAAGAGTTTATCAGTTGGCACGTTTTCCTTAACATAAACAGCTTGCACAACGAAAAAACTGCATATTTCCTGAATTTCCTCTTGTACAGGTTTTATTTCAGAGCCATTTTCATTATGTGGTCGTATGGTTTTAGCGTAAAAGCCATTTCGATTTATAAAATTTAGTGTTGGACTTCATCGGTTTTTCTCGTACTTATACATATTGTATCTGATGTTCCATTTATAGCAATGAATTTCACGTCGTTGATTGTCTAGGAGTAAGAAAGCTGCTTCGAAAATAATGCCAGATGAGGAATATTTCAGACCAATATATTCTGTGTCAATCACACCAAACATTATTATATCTAAAAAAAAAGTGTTTAAATTAAATAAATATGTAATGTTTCTGAAACTCTAACAAATACAGCTCACTTTCATAGAATAAACTGAGAAGGAGGGAGTGTGTTTAAAGATCCCAACTTGAAAACTGTGAAAATGATTGGCAAATAAGTAACGTTTTACATTTCAGCACCCGCTCCTCTGAGTAAATATTTGGAGGGGTCAATTTTCTGAGGAATAACTCCAAGCATTGTTATACGAACATTCAGTTTGAATACGTAAAAAGAGATTGAAGCAGGGTGTAGTAGCTTCTATCATATTTAGAAGGGCCATGGATCAATCACCATGTGGAAATTTGCCGTATGTAAAGAGAAATCTTTGTCGAAAGCAACCTAAACTCTGAAAATCATAGTTTGATTATAATAAATTCAACTTTTCTCAGAAATAACTCAAAGCATTATTATACGAACGTTCAGTTTTTTATTCAAGCGCATGCCAGATCAATAACGAATATATCTTACTACCTTTTATTCAAATGCTATAGTTAAAATCGCTAAAATGTCAATGAGAAATGGTTCGCACAACGAAGTAGAAAACAATTATTATAAAAACAATCTTTCATTTCTATTTTGTCACTAATAAAAGCGCTAACCCCCTCCCCAACAAAAAATCACGGATTCACGCCCCCCTTCCCTAAATTTAGGAAAATTGTTATAGTTAAAATCGCTAAAATGTCAAAGAGAAATGGTTAGACACTGAAGTCGAAAACAATTATGATAAAAACAATCTTTCATTTTCTATTTTGTCACTAATAAAAGCGCTAACCCCCTCCCCAACAAAAATCCCCGATTCACGCCCCCCCCCCTAAACTTAGGAAAATTGTTATAGCTAAAATCGCTAAATTTCGAAGAGAAATGGTTAGACACTGAAGTAAGAAACAATTATCTTTTCATTTCTATTTTGTCACTATTAAAAGTGCTAACCCCCTCCCCATCAAAAATAACGGATTCACGCCCCCTCCTCTAAATTTATGAAAATAAACCCACCCTAGGTCTATCGCTAATTTGTAGACAAAATTAGCTGACCGCTATTTTCAGACAAACACTGAATTACGTAAAAGCACTGAAAACCTCGATTGCCTAAAACCAGCTAATGTATACAGACAGGAAAAGGGGTGACAGCGAATTATAGGCTTCGCACTGGAGCATTATGTCAAAACAGAACGCTTAATAACAACAGTGACGGAAGTCTCAGTTAGAGGAAAGATTACAATATGGAAAAGCTATATTTTTCGAAAGGATAATTATTTCTTTTTGCGAGAATTTGGCTGTAAAAACAATGTTGGATGGGGGGGGGTAGGTTTTGAGGGTAAAAGAACACCTTTTATGTTTTCCATCGAGTATAAAGATTGTATAGTGATGTTTGTATTGTATGGGGGGGGGGGATTTACCTGAATATACTGGAGGGTGACCAAGGAAAATAATTTTATTTGAAAATAAAAACAGGAATTTAACGAAAGGATAATTAATTCTTTTTGCAAGAATTTGGTTGTAAAAACAATGATAGATGGGGGGGGTTAGGTTTTGAGGGTAAAAGAACACCTTTTATGTTTTCTATAGAATATAAAGATTGTATAGTGATGTTTGTATTGTATGGGGGGGGGATTTACCTGAATATACTGGAGGGTGACCACGGAAAATAATTTTATTTTGAAAATAAAAACGGAACTTACATGGTAAATTGAGGTTGCCAAGGCTTCTAATTCATCAAATTTATCAACTGTGTCAAAATACTTTCTGATAATTTAATCACATTGCATGTCCGTTATATACGAAATCCCAAGGTCAAATTGTTATGTAAGCAAGCCCTCTGATTGGCTGAGAAGGAAACACGTGATCTAACTGTTTCCTGGAAACTCATAACATTCGCCTCGAGCAAATCAACAAATACTATTTCTGGATCATAACATTCTTCGCTAGCATACAACAACAACAAATACTATTTCCTGATATCATAACATCCGCTGAGAGCGTGCACTTACAACAACAACACCAACATCGACTTTGAAATTTTCCTCGGAAACAACACAAAATACTATTTCTGGATCATAACAGTCACTAAGACCGTGCCAAAAACACACCTGGAGAAAGAGGTCATTGCACCCATTAACTACATGTTCTCTCTAGTAAGGCTATGCCCATATATGGTGTTAAAAAAAAGTTGTAGGTGGCAGCAGGGGTGGGCAACAGGAGATATTAGGGCATCTCTACTAAAGATCATGGCAGCGCTGTTTCTGCATTAAATTTTAATCAAAAACGAACAAAGATAAATTCGAAATAGTCTTTTACCATGATATCAATGAATTTTACTACACAATTTAAATTATCTGAAACACTCAAGAGAGCTTAATTTTCAGTAAATGGCTAGTTTTTCAGAATTCTACAAATATAAAGAGCAAACCACGGCCCATAGTAACCAAAAGTTTCAAAAAGTGCTGAAAGTTTAAAGTTTAAAAAAACAAGTTTTTTTAACTGAAAGTAAGGAGCGACATTAAAACTTAAAACGAACAGAAATTATTCCGTATATGAAAGGGGCTGTCCCTCCTCAACGCCTCGCTCTTTACGCTGAAGTTTTTTATTGTTCTAAAAAATAGAGTTGTGAGAAAGATTCAAACTTTAGCGTAAGGACCGAGGCGTTGAGAAGGGGACAGCCCCTTTCATATACGGAATAATTGCTAGACGTAAATAATTTCTTAGACCACACTGCATTTCCATTTAAAAAAAAAATTTTAAACAAGAAAAAAGGGTTTAAATTTTATATAAAACAGTGTAATACAAAACAATTAATTAACCACAAAAACCCTGAATATTTCGGCCTCACGTCCGGGAGCCTTTCTCAATGGAAAAAAAAATATAAAATGAAACAGAAAAAAAATTTTCTTTTTAAAAAAAAACTTAACTTACATCAAAATAAAACATACTGAACACATAAAGAGAAAGAAAAAAAACAAAAGAAAAAAATATAAATAAACAAGAAACAAAACTCACATATTAAATAAACACTTCCATGCACTGAATGTCAATAATGATTCAACTCGCCAGAATTTATATACTGTGAGGAGGCGAGTTGAATCATTATTGACATTCAGTGCATGGAAGTGTTTATTTAATATATTTCAATTTATATACTGTGAGGAGGCGAGTTGAATTATTATTGACATTCAGTGCATGGAAGTGTTTATTTAATATATTTCAATTTATATACTGTGAGGAGGCGAGTTGAATCATTATTGACATTCAGTGCATGGAAGTGTTTATTTAATATATTTCAATTTATATACTGTGAGGAGGCGAGTTGAATCATTATAGACATTCTGTGCATGGAAGTGTTTATTTAATATATTTCAATTTATATACTGTGAGGAGGCGATTTGAATCATTATAGACATTCAGTGCATGGAAGTGTTTATTTAATATGTGATTTTTGTTTCTTATTTATTTATATTTTTTCTTTTGTTTTTTTCTTTCTCTTTATGTGTTTAGTATGTTTTATTTTGATGTAAGTTAAGTTTTTTTTTAAAAAGAAAATTTTTTTTTTGTTTCATTTTACATTTTTTTTTTACGTTGAGAAAGGCTCCCGGACGTGGGGCCGAAATATTCGGAGTATTTGTGTATAATTAATTGTTTTATATTTCACTGCTTTATAGAAAATTAAAACCCGTTTTTCTTGTTTAAAATTTTTTTTTTTTGAATAATTGCTGTTCGTTTTAAGTTTTAATGTCGCTCCTTACTTTCAGTTTAAAAAAAAACTTGTTTTTTCTATTTAATTTGTGAACGTTTTTAAATTAATGCAGGTTTTGGTTTGATTTTGGCTCACCATACATGAATAATTAAAACGAAATTGCATATTAATTTTACTCTTTTTTGGTTAAATGGCTTTCTCGAAAGTTGTTTGATTTTATTTACGAACGTTTTTGTTAGTAATAAATATACTTAACTTACGAATTAACTTACGTAACGAACTTCTGCATTCGTATATTTTATTACGTATATTAGGGGGAGGGGGTTTGCCGCCCTAGTCAATACCTTGCTCTTTACTTTAAAGTTCGAATTTTTTTTCCAATTCTTTAAGAATGACCCCTTAATCACAAAGGCCGTAATTAGAATAAATAGCTCTTATGAAAGTACTAAAAAAACTGTTGCGTACAGAGCGAGGTATTGACTTGGGGGCGAACCCAATCAAATATGTAATAGTATCTATTCGTTTTAAGTTTTGATGTTGAAAAGTTTTCAACTGAAAACTTGTTTTTTTTTATCTAATTTCTGATCGTTTTTTTTATATAATGCTGGGAAATCTGGCACCCCCTTCATAGCAATATCCCTTTCCCCATGAAAACCTCCTCCGTGAAAAGATCCTCCCATGGAACCCCCGACCCTCCCCCACTAACAGAAAAAAATACTCCCTGAAAACGTCTGTATACTTCCCAATAACCAATACTACGCTATATGTAAACATTGGGCAAAGTTCATAACTTGCAGCCCTTCCCCCGGGGACTGTTGGGGATTAAGTCATCCTCAAAGACATATTTATTATATTTTTCGACCCTGCTGAACAAAATGGCTATCTCAAAATTTTGATTGGGTGACTTTGGAAAAAAATGAGCGTGGGAGGGGCAAGTTGCCCTCCAATTTTTTGGTCACCTAAAAAGGGAACTAGAACTTTTAATTTACGTTTGAATGAGTCCTCCCACGATATTTTAGGACCACTGGGTCAATACGATAACCCCTGGCAAAAAAAAAAAAAAAAAAAAAAACAAATAACACCGTATCCGTGATCTTTCTTCTGGCATAGGATACAAAATTCCAAATTTTTGCAGATAGGAGCTAGAAACCTCTACAGTCAGGTTCTCTGATACGCTGAATCTAATGATGTGATTTTCATTAAGGTTCTATGACTTTTAGGGGGTTTTCTTCTTTTTTCGAAAATAAGGCAAATTTTCTCAGGCGCGTAACTTTTGATGGGTAAGACTAAACTTGATGAAACTTATATATTTGAAATCAGCATAAAAATTTGATTCTTTTTATGTATCTATTGGTAGTCAAAATTCCTTTTTTAGAGTTTCAGTTACTATTGAACCGGGTCGCTCCTTTCATTAGAAAGACTAATTTAAAAGTACTTTGTGTTTCCTTTTAAGATGGTACATTTTATATAATTTGCCCCCCCCCCCCCGCTCACCTCCTTTTTTTAGTATGTTTACTGTGACAAATTGTTCGATGTAAATATATCAAAGGTTGACATGGGTTTAGTATAAAGTTAGTTTTAGCCATAAATGCCAATTGTGCTATTCTTTTAAGTTAAAAAATGATTGCAATATATGGAAATTAAAAAAGCAGGCCGTAAAATTACAAAACCAGGCCATAAAACTAAATCTCTTAAGGGTGGTCAAAACTCTATCATAACCAGATGGTCCTGCTAGGCCCATCTGGTTATCTTACAACGTGCAAATGCCGCATTCTTCAACAAGCCGCCTTTTTACTAAAATATATACAGGGAGGCTTAGTTTTGAAACGCTGGCCCTGGATGCGAATTTTTGGCTTTCTTAACTTTTTGATTGAAATGACCAACTTGAAATTTCATCCTTTGGGTGGTGGGGACCTTGGGCACGGGCAAGGGGGATGGGGGGCCATGACCCCCCTGGAAATTTGGAACTATAAAGTAATTATAAGGAAACCAAAGGAAAGAGAGCAGATTAGGGAAAAACATTTAAAAAATGTTTGTTGCTCCATTGTTGGCTACCTGCCAATAGATTTTGACCCATAATAAGGAAAAATATAAGTTCTAATTTGGGAATGAGTAACCCCAAACCAGTTTCCCATAAACATTTTTCCTATATGATTTGGTTGGAGCAAAAAAAAAAATCAGATTATTCATAGTAATGAATGGTAAGTAAATAACGATCCTTGTCAATAACGAAAACGAAAGTATAAGAGCCTAACTATTGATAACATTCAGTCAAAGAATCAACGCTTTTTGATTATTATTATTACGTATTTGATTATTATTAATTAGTGCGGGTATTAGAACACAAGAAAGTTCGTATAGTATAATTATAGAAAACACAAGGAAAACAACTTAATAAGGGGCGATTTCGGTAAGAATATGCCGTCAACTTTTGCTTGCATTGCAAGAGTACCTATGAGCTGATGTATGAAGCCACTCTGTAATCACAAATGTTTCCCCTGAACGGACTGCTAAGAATTTCTGTATTTTCTCTCTAAATGGATACGTTTTTTATGTTTTATTATAAATTTTTTGTTTCTAGGAGTGATTGTATTTATCTATTTGTCACTGAAAAAGATTCCAAAGCCCCATAATTAAGAATTTTCGATTTTTTTGTCATAATTTTTTTTTTTGGGGGGGGGGGGGTGTCGAACCGGGTAACCCCCCTGGATACGGCCTTGGTGGGACGGTTTGAAATCTCCTCCCCTAGGTACGCACGTTTTGCGTACATTTTGAAAAATCAGACCATTTTTATATTTTAATTAGAAACAATCATAAAAGCTAAAATTGGTACTTTTGTCTTATAGCCACCACACTCAAGATCTTGTATCACGACGACGTAACAATAACCGGCTTTTATAGCCTCTATACCAGACAGTATTAGGTTCATTTTGGTGGAAAACTACATTGTAGCTATATTTTAATCAAATATTTAGTTGGTATTTTGGTTAGGTTAGGTTAGTTTGGGTTACGTATTTAATACAATGCGGTCTGGGAGGCCACCCTTACATAATTCTTTGTTATAGTTTTCATAATTGTGTTGATAAAGTATTATATTTTCATCATATTTTGTTTTATTTCATTAGCATTGACCAAACTTCACTCAGAAGCGGATCCAGGATTTTTTTAGGGGGGAGTGCAAAAAAAGTTGATCCGATAAACTTGCGTTAGGAGCAAGATTGATTAACGCAATATTGCGTTAATTAAGTAGATTACACTGCTTTAGACTATGTTAGGGGGGCGCGGTCCCCTCGCCCCCTGGATCCGCCACTGACTTCACTTCTCGGCAGAACTCGAGTGTGGTGGCTATAAGACACAAATACCCAAATATATTTTTAACTTTAGGTATGCAGAGTGGGCAATAGCCCCTTGTTACGTTTTTGTCTACGCAAAATTCATCAGGTAGATCCGAGGAAACCTACGCCACTCCGCCCAGAATTGTGACCAAGAAATGTCTATGATCATTTTCATCATCGTTGCATCAAATAATGACAAAATGGTACTATCCCATTATCGGGGCCTCTCGGACTAGGCAATGATAAAACCCGTTTCTGACGTCTTAACTATTATAGAGAAGGCAATGATAGCAAGGTTTTCATTGCGTATACGATATTGAACTGTGGGTTTTTGGGGTTTAGGGGGGAGGTACCTAGGTTAGATTGTGTATTTAATATATGCAATGCTTTATCCCCCCTAATGTGCAAATATATACCTCAAATTTGTTTCTAAACTATTCCAGATAATGGAATAGTACCGACAAAATCTTACCGCACGGTTTTGTATCCATTAGCAAAAACGATTTCACGTGATTCAGACTCTTCTTTTAGTTCACAAACACTTGGATTCAAAACTTTCGTCTTTCCAAATTCACATAATTCGACTCTGTTGGTTGGCAAAATTCCAAGAACTGATTACTTCTGTCAAAGAAATATGACCAAGAGAATTCAAAGTCCAAATTCCCGTCTGGCATAATCCTTTCTTCCAAGATTTATTGCGTTCAATTGACCAATTCTGTTTGCATAACTGGGAGAATCTTTTTTCACATTTCATCTTTGAACTGTTGATTGGGCTTTAATATGAATACCCAACAAACGCTTGCCATTGGGATTGTTCATTTCTAATGCAGATTTAGTTTTGTAAGTGATGGATATCAGTGGCATGTAAGACCTCTACGTCAGGGACGTACATTGGGGGAGCCTCGGAAAGTGTCCCCTCCGCTCGAATCCAATTTCTTAAACTGCTGGGCATTTTTTTTCAAGTTATCAAATATAATTGTGTTTATCATTGAACCTTTTTAAAAAAAAAATCGTGGTAAGTTCATGCTCTATATTGTGTGGATAATTTGACTTTGAGAAAACATTCTTTAGATTTTTTTGCCTTGACTATCCTGGAAAACGCTGTACAAGATTTGTTATTATTTTGTTCACGCAGAGGTTTAGGGGGTTTGACCCCCCCCCCCAAAAAAAAAGAATAAAATATTCGTCCGAAACGTAAAAACATAACAAATGTATATAAACAAATTTTGATGTGTTTTTAAAGGTTTTTTTGCAAAGGCCCCGAACAAATTACCCCCTCCCCCCGAAAAAAATACTGGATATGGCCATTGTTCTCAATATACTTAGTTAAAGGTAAAAAAGTTAAAGATAATCTAAATTGGATGTTAATTTAGAATTAAGCTTTTCTTTGAATATTAATGGAGTTAATTGAATTTTGCTAGTTTAAACAGGAGAAGTGATTGTAGCACTATTCATGGGCGCCCATATGGGGGAGGGGTCCGGGGGGGGCTCTGGCTCCCCCCTGGCTGAATGATGCTGCCTTATTTTTATATTTTTGTTCTGATATTTATATTATATAGCATTAAAATTAGAACTTAGACGAAGTTTGCCCCCCCCCCTGACATTCAGCTTATGGGCGCCCATGGCACTATTGGCTAAATCTCGAGAGGAGAGGAAGGAAGGAGCTTCATTTTTATGGTAAAAAAAGAATTATATATTGAGGAGGCACGTGGCTGTGTCGTGTGTTGAAGTGGGAGCCGTACTGCATGTTAGTGAAGAATCTTTGATGTTTTTGGGTCTCAACGTGCGTTTTTCTTATGTGAGGGGTCGTCGACTCTCACAATTCATTTACACCAAGTGGCGCGTAACGAGCGTGACGGAACTGTGCCAAGCGTAGCGGAACTGTGCTAAGTGTGTTGGAATTGTGCGGCAAAGATGGCGTTCCCAGATGTACACAAGGCGGCAAGAAGTCGGTGACCCCTCCGCCTTGGAGCAATTCCTTTTAAGATTTATATATTTCCTTTTTTATTATAAGCCCGATTGAACCTTAAACCTTCATAATTGTCACTTTTTTCCAAAATCCGTTATCTCTTCTTTTTTTACATAGGAATAATTGTGAATCGTATTTCTGACATCTAAAGTAACTTTATCATATCTTAGATGCTTTCCGAGCTGTCCGAAAATTTTTATTGTACGGACCACTCGGCCTCTATAACAGAAAGAAAAAACATTTCCCAGTTTTCGGGTCCCCTACAAAAACTTACTTCTAGTAACGTGACGCCTTTCGATATACCGCACCTGATTGATCTTCAAACCATATTCAATTATTCATGCTCTAGAAATTCATTAGCAGACTAAAAGTACAAGGGACATCAGAAGGGAAACATTTTCTGCCCTCCTTCGACCCATTTTGGGTGTATCCATTTTTGAAAACCGCAATTTTATAAGATTTTTTGGTACTGGTGCATTATACCTAACACAGCGCTATAGACTGTACAAGGAAACCAGATAACCAGACATGGAGACCCGTCAAACGGGTATTTGCTATCTAAATTGATTGCAAAGCGAGGTTTTTTGGTACTCTTTTACTAAACGAACTCTTTTATATAGTGCTTGTTTGGTTAATGCTAATGAAATAAAATGAAATAGGATGAGTATATAATAGTTTAGAAAAAAATTTGGGCTATATATTTGCACATTAGGAGGGTATTGCATAGCATATATTAAATACGTAACCTAACCTAATGTAGGTACCTTCCCCCCCCCTAAACCCCAAAAACCAGCAATTTAAATACAGTTCTTGCCTTTGTTTATGTCCCAGAAGGCAGCGTAAACCTGTTTTTCATCACGTGTCTCGGTCTATTTAGTGACTGGTATGCATTGCCGTATATAAAAGTCCGTTTAGTAAAAGAGCATCGGTTTTTTTTTATGGAGTTTACAATAAATAAACGATTGTTTTTTGGGGTTTAGGGGGGGGTACATAGGTTAGGCTACGTATTTAATATATGCTATGCAATACCCCCCTAATGTGCAAATATATAGCCCAAATTTGTTTCTAAACTATTATAGGTACAATCCCATTTTCCGGGCGTCTCTAAAGAAGTCAAACAAGAGATGCTACAGTTACACGGGAGAGATGGCGCTGAAAAACCCGTTTTTACAAGATGATTCAAGGCACTGCTGTAGAGAAATACATTGTATAGCGTTGTTTTAAGATATTTAAAGTGTCGTTTTTGGAGTATAGATGGGAAAAAAGGCACCTAGGTTAGGTTACGTATTTAATAAATGCAATTCTTTGCCCCCCCCCCCTAATGTGCAAATATATAGCCCATGTTTGTTTCTAAACTATTATATAGTCATCCTATTTTATTTTATTTCATTAGCATCAACCAAACTTGACTTTTTAGAGAGGCCCACAAAAATGGGATGGTACCCTATTATATATTCATCCTATTTTATTTTATTTCATTAGCATTGACCAACCTTGACTTCTTTCCTGTGTAGCATATAACGCATTAGTACCGATAGCGTTAGATCTTTGATTTTGTCGAGTGTATGTTTGACGTGTTTTATAGATATTAGAACAGTACCAAATTAAAGATTAACAGCCTGTTGATTCGTGTAGAAAACTACACTTTCTTAAACTATTTGGCACCAAATATTTTTAGCTGATTTTTCATCTACGTTTCTTTGAATTTGTTCATAGATTTTCAAGGCGATAAGGAGAATGGCAGGTGGCAGGTGTCTTTACTAAATTCTGCGGGGGTGCCATTATTGATATTTCAAATTAGCCCATCCGCATTCTTGTTGCTAACCAAAAGTTTCATTGTCTTCAGTTTGTTTACCACCCTAAACAATCTGTCAATCAGATGGAAAAAGGTATTTCATGTTTCAGTGGGTGGATTCCTGAATTTTATTATATTTTTCATTGTCGAATTTTCGTAGGACTTGCTCTTAGGGGTGTTAATCCTTCCTGTCTTTGAGACGCGGGTTTGCTTTATGTGTGATGCGAGGATTTTTGGAAACGAGAAGCAAGATTTTCGTCAATTTCGCAAAATTTAACTCTTAATTTATTTCCTTTTGTCTCTAACCTTCTTGCACTTTTAGTTTATTATTTTTAAATCTACCAATTTACTCTTATTTTATTTATTTATTGAAAAACTAATTTTTAGTTATATATTGAAAAATATTATATATCATTTAGATGTCGAAAAAATGGTTTGAATAAAGAAATAGATAAATGAAATGAATGTTAGATAATCAATAAATGCTTTATCCGATTTGCTCAAAACTAAAAATTTGCCGCCGCAGTTTCATGTTTTGTATTTAGTATGGAAATTGTAAGAAAAAGAGGAAGGAAAAAACAAGAAAAAACGGGTTGATTTGAAAAATAAATGCCAATAAATCAGAAAAATTTAGGATTTTGGAGGAAAGTGGCGTAATGCCCTCTTAGCGCATGTCACTGTAGCTGGGTTGATTCAAAAGGTATTATGTGACATATTTTTTTTCAAACTGAGGATCAAAGCCCCAGATAATTTAGCTTAACACGTTTTAATGATTGATTGAATTCATTTCACCCTTTCTTATTGGATACTTTACGTACTTGGAAGATTGTTTTATCCTCAAGCATGGGTGCCCATAAGAGAGGGGGCGCCATCCCCCCCCCCCTGGCTGAATGACGGTGTAGTATTAATTTAAAAGCTTTCCACAGAATAAGTTTTCAAAGAAAAGTAAAGAGCTCTATTAAGCAAAAATGGGCAGAAATAAAGTCAAATAATCTTTCAAGCGTAAAACTACCACAAATCACTATTAACAATTAAATTAAACTCAAAACGAACAGAAATTACAGTAAATAACCAAGCCAAACTCAAAACGAGCAAAAATTAACAATACTAGGACTGATAACCCCCTAGGGCTGATAACCCCCATGCCTTCTCAAGACCAGAACATAACTTAGGCTTTACTGAAAAAAATGACCGTGGATTGTCAGTTTAATTTACCTATACTGATATTTAATCCTTAAAATAAAAAATGGGTAAAAAAAAGTGAGTAAAAAAAGTTTTTTTTACTTATTTAAGTAAAAAAAAGTGATAACATTTAAACATATTTTGTTTTCAGTAAAGCGCAAATTATGTTCTGGTCTTGAGAAGGCATGGAGGTTACCAGCCCTAACTTCATTTCGGCCCATTTTTGGGTTAATGGAGCTCTTTTTTTTGAAAAGATTGTTTTGTGGAAAAAATTTTTTTAGATAAATTGCTGTTCGTTTTTTATTGACATAGTCTCTTTCATGAAAAAAAAATTATATCTTCGTTTTTTTTTCTATAAGAACCCATAGTTTTTTGTCATAATTGTGGGGGTTATACGACCCCCGTTTCCATAGAAACCTTAAATTCCCTCGGGGCATACCTTACAACCCTTGCCCGGAGGACAGTGAGGGGGTCCTCTTCCTCAAAGACATAATTTCTGGACTTTTAAACTACGTTAAACAAAATAACTATCTTGAAATTTTGAAGTGTTTGCGAAAATCATGGGTGTGGGTTGCCTTCCAATCACTTTTAACTATTAAATAAGGCACTAGCCCTTTCAGTTACCGACCGACTGAGCCCTTTTCGAGGTTTCTACGACAACAAATGGCCATCTTAAATTTCTATCAGATGCGTTTCTGGAAAATACGATGTGTGTTTGTGTGGGGCGGGGGGGGGGGGGGGCTATTTGCCTTCTGATCACTTTGACTCTTAAAAAGAGCACTATAACTTTTGATTACCAATCCAATCTCTTTGAAGTTTATACCACCACCATTTCTATAAAAACCTTATATGCCCCCAGGGCGTAACTAACAACCCTTGACCTGAGGGATATATGGGGGGGGGGTTATCCTCAAAGACATAATTTCTGGACCTTTCAACTACACTGAATAAAATGACCATCTCAAAAACCATGATTGAATGTGTTTAGAGAAGTGATTGGTATATGGGAGGGGGGCTCAATGACCTCCAATAATTTTTTATTATTAAAAAGGCCAGTAGAACTTCTGATTACCAATCAAATGAGCCCCCTCTGAGGTTTATACGACCGTCCTTTCTATATAAAACCTTATATCCCCACAGGCAAGGGCGGATCCAGGATTTTTTTTCGGGGGGTGTTTTACTAATTTTTGACTTTTTCGGGGGGGTTTACTAATTTTTGACTCAGTTTTCGACTAATTTTACTGATTTTTACCTAGGTTTTACTAATTTTCGACTTATTTTCGACTCGGTCAAAAATTTCGATGGGGGGGGGGTTCAAACCGGGTAACCCCCCTGGATACGGCCTTGCCCACAGGGCATAACTTGCAATCCTTGCTCTGAGGGTTGTGGTGGGAGGTTGTCATTCTCAAATTCACAATTTCCTGACCTTAAAACTACACTGAACAAAACGGCTATCTCAAAATTGTGATTGGATGTGTATGGGGAAGTCATTGACGTGGGGGAGGGGGATTTTTTTTGAAGTTCCTATGATATATCTTTCTATAAGAAGTTCCCTGGTCTAAAAAAAACAACAATATGTTGTGCCCACATCGCTCTAAACTTAGGCAGTGCTATCGCGCTGCCTATGACATTTTGTCTTGAGATTTCAATTATACAGCACTGGAAGTGAAGATTAGACCAGGTAAGCCCCCTCCCCCTAAAATTCAGTCTATGGGTGCCCATGTCCCCAAGTACGTTTTGTACCTCGTGCTCACTCAAAGAAAGCTATAAAATAGAGCTTTTAATATCAAATCGCACTTATCATATCTTTGATGTTAAAATTTGATGTTATCATATCTTTGACGTTTGACTACTAAAAAGTTGCAGCACCAAGCCACCCAAGGCCAAAATAGCTGCGAATCTTCTCCTGCCAGCTCAATCCATTCAAGACCTACCTCCTTATCTTCTCTATGAAGTTTCAGCTCCCTTTTAATCCTCTCTTATGACCTGATGACCTCTTCCCACCGCACCTGAAGACTACTTACATTCGTTTTCTGGCAAATCTGGACGACCCCCAAAACCCCAATCTTTGGTGTCCTATGATCCTTTGCACGCAATACGTATTCTATGTTATCCATTTTAACTTCTCTTTCATCATAGCCCTAGAAAATGCATTGCCGTCAATTCATCAAAATTTCAGGGGAGGGATATATGTTTCAATATCTGGGGGGGGGTAGTATTGTTGTTTTATTTCCGATTTGTCCAGTGAAAATATAAAAAAAGACAGTTTCAACAAAATGCCTCAGAAAAGGTATTTTTCAAAATCTAGGTAGGCATAGCCCCCCTGCTCCTTCCCTCAACTGACGTAACAAAAAAAGCGGGATTGAACCAAATTTAATACATAAAGAATCTCTTCCCTTTATACAGTTCCTTATTTACGCTAAAGTTTGACTCTGTCTCAAAACTTTATCTTTTAAAACAATAAAAAACTTTAGCGTAAAAGAGCGAGGCGTTGAGGAGGAGACAGCCCCTTTCATATACGGAATAATTTCTGTTCGTTTTAAGTTTTAATGTCGCTCCTTACTTTCAGTTAAAAAAACTTGTTTTTTTTATTTAATTTCTGAACGTTTTTGAATGAATGCAGGTTTTGATTTTGGCCCACCGTACATGAATAATTAAAGCGAAATTGGCATATTAATTTTACCTTTTTTTGGTTAAATGGCTTTCTCGAAAGTTGTTTATTTTTTTTTACGAACGTTTCAACGTTTAACGAAAGTTGTTTATTTTTTTTACGAACGTTTTATTTGTAATAAATAAACGTAACTTACGAATTAACTTACGTAGCCAACTTCTATATTCGTATATTTTTAATACGTCTATTAGGAGGTTTGCCCCCTAGTCAATACCTCGCTCTTTACGCTTAAGTTCGAATTTTGTTCCAATTCAATAAAAATGACCCTTAATTACAAAAGTCGATAATTAGAATAAATAGCTCTTATGAAAGTACTAAGAAAAACTTTAGCGTAAAGAGCAAGGTATTGACTAGGAGGTGAACCCAACCATAAATGTAATAATTTCTGTTTGTTTTATGTTTTGATGTTGCTCCTTACTATCAGTTGAAAAACTTGTTTTTTTTATTTAATTTCTGATCGTTTTTTTAAATAATGCTGAGAAATCTGGCGCCCCCTTCATAGCAATATCCCTTCCCCCATGAAAATTTCCTCCGTGGAAAGATCCTCACAGGGAAACCCCGACCCTCCTCCCACTATCAGAAAAAAAAATCCCCCCTGAAAACGTCTGTATACTTCCCAATAACCAATACTATATGTAAACATTGGGCAAAGTTCATAACTTGCAGCCCTTCCCTTGGGGACTGTGGGGATTAAGTCATCCTCAAAGACATAGTTTTTATATTTTTCGACCATGCTGAACAAAATGGCTATCTCAAAATTTTGATCGGATGACTTTGGGAAAAGAATAAGCATGGGAGGGGGCCTAGTTACCCTCCATTTTTTTTGGTAACTCAAAAAGGGCACTAGAACTTTTAATTTCCGTTTAATGAGCCCTATCGCGGTATTTTCGGACCACTGGGTCGGTACGATCACCCCTGGGAAAAAAAAAACAACAACAAATAAACACGCATCCGTGATGTTTCCTTTGGCAAAAAAACACAAAATTTCACATTTTTGCAGAGAGAAGCTTGAAACTTTTACAGTAGGGTTCTCTGATACGCTGAATCTCATGTTGTGTTTTTTATTAAGGTTCTATGACTTTTAGGGGGGTTTTCCCCCTTTTTTCAAAAATCAGCCAAATTTTCTCAGGCGCGTCACTTTTGATAGGTAAGATTAAACCTGATGAAACTTATATATTTGAAATCAAAATTAAAATATGATTCTTTTGATGTATCTATTGGTATCAAAATTCCGTTTTTTAGAGTTTCGGTTACTATTGAGCCGGGTCGCTCCTTACTTACAGTTCGTTATCACGAACTGTTTGATAGCGCTGACCTAATATTCTTCATCTAAGTAGAACCTGTTTCTCTGACGCTCAATCCTAATGAAATGTCACAAAATATGGTAAAATATATAATACTTTAGACAAGGCCGTACCCAGGATTTTTTTTCGGAGGGGGTTTTACTCAAATATTTTATTTCGGGGTGGGGGTACAGAAAAAACCTCAAAATCGCATTCAAAATTTGTTTATGTCCATTTTTGTTACGTTTTTACGAGTCAAACAAACATTTCGGGGGGAGGGGGTCAAACCCCCCTCCTCTGGGTACGGCCTTGACTTTAGAAACAAATTTGGGCTATATATTTGTACATTAGTGGGGGTGGGGTAAGGTACAGCGGGTCTGCATGCCTAATGTATTAGGTACAAACATTCTGCATATTATGAAGTAAGATTTGTTTTCTAATTTCAAATTGTCCGAATACTTTACAACCCACCCAATCCCCCCACCCTAATGTGAAAAAATATAGCCAAAATTATTCCATCTGTTTTGTCACTTCTCTTTGTCTTGTCTCACGCTAAGCTGAAAGAAACTAACGAAAAAAACGGTTCTACAATGCGTCAAGGGATGGATAACTTGAGTGGTCGGTGCTATATCATACAAGTACCTTTCACTCGCCTATAAAATTATTGTCTTGTAGAATAACGGCTGCTGATTTTGTGCTCCCAACTTGTTAGGTAGGAGGTAACTTCCTACCCAACCTACCCATTCGCTTTTTCTTTACCTCTAAGAATATTCCCTGATTATGCCTGATTACGCTCTTCTGGGAAATAATTCGAATGAACGTCAAAAGATGTGCCTAACTGAGGGCTCACTTTCGCTAGTCGGTGTTTTTTGGGCCCGCCTATATTTCTTTTGTGGCTAATAAATCCCTAATTTCATCACTGTCAGCCAAGTACGATACCGTCTTACTGTCTTGGGTTTTCAACAAAGGACCTTCGCCATTTTGTAGGAGGATTTGTACAGCCCGCAAGAAACGCCTCTTAATGGCACAGCAAAAATTATATTTTCAAAGTAAATTGAGACGTTTCAGAAATAACGTTTGCTTTAAGTAACAGAAAATGATTTATTTTCGGGAAAAATAACCTACATTTTCTTTTTGAAGAGTCAAAATATAGCCTAGATACCATAAAGTTATTTTCAAAATAAACATTTAAACTTTAGTATAAAAATCCAAACGGCAAATTTAATCATATTTTTCCATTAGATCACTTAGGCTTACTTTAAAAAAATACCGCCTTTAAAAATACTTTAAAAAAATAACATAAAACGTTGATTGTGCAACCTCTAACGTTAAGTTCCACCGGAAAGTTGAGGTTGAAACGCTTTGTTTTCCCCAATGCGTGGAGGTGGGCAGGATGACTTAATAACTTTTTAGGGGGGTTTGTAAGGAACTAACGGGATTGAGGAAAAAATATCTCTGAGAGGAGTAATTGCCCCCTACCCTGTTCAGTCGGTTTTCTCTGTGAATGAAGCAAATTTTGTCATTTTTCTGATGGCAAATTCTGTCTAAAACTTCAATTTGGAAATTTAAAAGTTCCCTTCAGAACAATTTCTGAATAGCAAGACCGTTTAGCTGTAAAATCAGAAAACGTAAAAGTAGGAAATAAGGGTACTATCCCATTATCCGGGCCTCTCTAAAAAGTCAAGTTTGGTTAATGTTAATGAAATAAAATAAAATAGGATGAGTATATAATAGTTTAGAAACAAATTTGGGCTTTATATTTGCGCATTAGGGGGTGGTGGGGGGGTAGAGCATTGTATATATTAAATACGTCTCGATTCTAGAACCTGTAAAGACTAAAACAAAAAGATATTTAGATAGTTTTATACCAGCCTTCACTCAAATCCTTAACACCTCCAATACCTCTTAATGAATTCTTTTTTTTATTCTTTTGACACTCTTTTTATTTTTTTTTATGACTTATTTTATTATATGCCGTTTTATGACTAAATTTTTACCTTTAATGTATGACCTGTTTGATATGACATTATTTTAGCTACTTTAATATTTTTCTTAAATGTTTAATTTCTATTTGTAGGTATTTTGTCTGTTTATATTTCTTATTGTTTTGGTTTCCATGATCCTAATTTCATTGAAGTGCTTGTGATGGTTGTTGTTTACTTCATTTTTTTTTTGTATGACACCAACTTATATTCGGCGATTTATCGCTTGTAAAAACTTTTAAGAATAAAGCCTTATTCTATTCTATGCGTAACCTAGCCTAACCTAGGTACCTCCCCCCCTAAAATCCAAAAAAACACAGTTTAATATCGTATACGCAATGAAAACCTTGCTACCATTGCCTGCTCTACAACAGTTAAGACGTCACAAAACGGGTTTTATCATTGCCTAGTCTATAGTGATTAAGCCGAGAGGCCCGGATAATGGGGTAGAACCAACGTAAGATGCATTTCTAGTTGTTATTTTAATGCACTAATGGAGAATGATGTAGCCTTCAGGTCAGGGGCGGATCCAGGAATTTTTTTGGAGGGGGCGCAAAATAGGTTGATCCGAAACAATTTTTTAGGGAGGGGGCGCAAAATAGGTTGATCCTATAACCTTGCGTTAGGAGCAAGTTTAATTAACGCCAACTTGAGTTAATTAAGTAAATTACACTGCTTTAGACTCCGCTAGGAGGGCGCGCGCCCCCCTCTGGATCCGCCACTGCTTCAGGTGGAAAAACATCAAGAACTTTTAGTGATCACTTTATGCTAGTTAGGGTACTTAGGTATGCAAATGTGCCTCAATTATATCTTTCTTTTTTAATTCGCCCTTCTTTTTTTTATTTGTCCTTCTTCAAAAATTTCTTTATATTCATTTTTGTAACATTTTTACGAGTCGGACGAACGTTTCAGGCGAGTTAAAAACCCCGCCCCCTTCCTGGATATGGCCTTGCTAGTGTGTGTACCAGGAATTTAGATCGCTAAAGAAATAGCTAATGACCTGCCAAAATCTCCTACACTAATAGCTATTTAGTTTTTGACGACATCATTTGGCTATTAAAATTATACATGCAAAAATCAATTAAAAAGATAAGTTGAAGTTATTTTCGTCAACATATGAAAATTAAGGTGGACAAAATGTATTTTTTTTAAATTTAAGGGGGCAATTTGTTGCTTTTTCAATTTTTTATTGAAATTACCCAAAAAGGGCATTTTCAGTGAAAATACCAAAGAAAGATAGTTTTCAAAATCTAAGGTGGGAGGCCAAAAAATCTAGGGGAGATAAGCCACCTGTCCCTAACGAATTGGCGCAACTTATTACAACACATACCCATGTTGATTTAAGGGCTCTATCAAAGAGAATAGAGATTAAATTTCTTATAATTTAATAGCAAAAAGTGTGGTCTCACTTTATTTGTTACTCCTCGCAAACCAACCGCATTATTCCTTAAGCATATTCCGCAAGGAAACCCTGTCTCCATAATCATCTCCCCGTTTTTAAACCTGTTCGGTTTTTGCTTCGAAACGTCGAGCGAGTAAAAAGAAAGAACAAATAAATTCCTTCAAGGTTGGTGGTTCTTCTGTGCGACATCTTAAGCCAGCAGAAAGAATGAACAGCTTTCGAGTCACAAGATTCTTTTTCAAGTAAACTCTCTGTTTCTTTGTAGCTGAATAAGTAATACACCACTACTGCACTAAAGAAGTTACTGGATGGTGTTGAATTCTTTGTGAATGTTTGTTAGAGGGAAGTAGGGGTTGGGGATGTGCTGTTAAATGGAATGGTAGGAAGGGTTGTTGCGACCAGGAGCTGGGTGAGTGCAAGATTTCTTCTCTTTCTGTCTTTTCTTCTTTTCTCTTTCTTAATTATTTTTCTTATTTAAAAATATAATATAGTCTCTGTCGGTACTTGTACGATATAGCCCCGACCGCTCAAGTTGTTCATCTATGGACGTATTGTAGAACCGTTTTTTTTTTCGTTAATTTCTTTCAGCTTAGCGTGAGACAAGACAAAGAAATAGAATAGATGGGAACTATATAATGTGGGCTATGTATTTGCACATTACAGGGGTGGTGGGGGGTTAAGTATTTGGACAGTGTGAAGTTAAAAAACAATTCTTACTTCATAATGTGCAAAATAATTGTACTTAACACATTAGGCATGCAGACCCGCTACACTTTACCCCCCCCCCCCTAATTTGCAAATAGATAACCGGGAGGTATTTCTAAAGTATTGTATTTTTATCATACTTAGGTACATTTCATTAGGATTGAGCGTCAGAGAAACAGGCTCTACTTAGGTGAAGCATATTAGATCGGGGCTATATCATACAAGTACCTCTCTGTCTAAGGGGTTGATATAACGATGAACAAGACAAAGCTTAAGAAGGGTTGGCTTTTTGTTATAAACCCCGTATTTAATTTGAAACTTTGGCTCTTTTCAGACCCTTTCCATCTAAATCATGATGATTCAAACGGCCTCAAAACTAAGTAAGTTATACCGATATAAGTTATATCGATATATATATATATATATATATATATATATATATATATATATATATATATATATATATATATATATATATATATATATATATATATATATATATATATATATATATATATATATATATATATATATATATATATATATATATATATATATATATATATATATATATATATATATATATATATATATATATATATATATATAATATATATATATATATATATATATATATATATATATATATATATATATATATATATATATATATATATATATATATATATATATATATATATATCGATTATATTGATATATATCAATATATTGATACAAGTTATATTGACAGCCCTCAAAACTAAGTAAGTTATTTCGATTGGTTAATCTGTTTTCTCCTATCGTAATTAACTCTTCAGATAAATAGACGCCTTTGATTTTCAAATGTGTATTATGTCCTCTTATTCACTCACAAAAATAGTTTGGAAATAGAGCTTACCTATTACGCAGAAGTGATAATTAATTGCGATTGAAAAGCAAAAACAAAATTTTAAGCACATTTTCCACCTATTCTACTCCCCCCTCCCGAAAATCTATTCTGTGCACCATGTTGACCTTTGAGCTATACCAGTCGTAATTACCATTAAACATTGTCAGATTGTTATGAAATTAGTGAAAGAATAGGGACAAAATATAATAATTTGCTTTATTAAAACGAAATATGACGGCTTTTGAGTCACAAACTTTCGAAGAATTTTTATGGATAAAATTACAATTTTTGACGAGTCAAAACAATAAATTTCGGTATCAAAGAATGGTAAAAATTTAGAACCAGGATTTTTCTGATAAAATTCAACTCAATTTACCTTTATAACCAAATATACAAGGTAAACATTGATTTTTTTTTATATCTATCAGTTTTTCAATAAAAAGGGGAAGTAGTGGGGGGACACAAAAGTGTCAAATTGTTTTACTGTCTTTTCAGTTCAGTGGGCTGTTTGGTACTGTTCTAAAATCGGGGAAACACGCGATAAGTGAAGTTTGGTTGATGCTAGTGAAATAAAACAAAACAGGATGAAAATATAATAGTTTAGAAACAAATTTCGGCTATATATTTGCACATTAGGGGATGTGGGTAAAGCATAGCATATGTTAAATACGTAACCTAACCGATACTTGTTTTGAATCCGATAAACATGCGAAGACCCGCATAGAGAATTTTAAAGATACCATTTCAAAAACAGGTTTCCGCTAGCTATTGAGTTGTTGTTCACTCTGTGACAAAGATTTAAACTTTGTTTTTTTTGGGGTTGAAGGGGCAAAAAAGGTACTTAGGTTTGGTTATGTATTTAATATATGGTATGCTTTACCCCCCCCCCCCTTAATGTGCAAATATATAGCCCAATTTTGTTTCTAAACTATTCTATTTTTATCCTATTTTGTTTTATTTCATTAGCATTAACGAAACTTCACTTATCGCGTGTTTATCGAATTCAAGGCAAGTACCACCTAACCTAACCTAGGTACCTTTACCCCCTCGAAACCCCCCAAAAAACTAATGTTTAAATATAGTTCCCGGAGTGAAAAACCCCTTTTTATACAGCGTCAGATAGCCAATTATCGGGTAATGGCTATCTGAGCTTTAGCTTTCTCGACGCGTGTTTCCTGCATTTTAGAAAAGTACCGGCTGTTTTTTTTTTCTCCTGCTATGCTTTTCTTTTACTCCGAAATATGATTTCGGTCTATCTGGGCTTGTTATAGACTGTAGAAACCTGCTATGGATGTCCTTATGACTGTGTGAACTTTCACTTTCCTTTAGTTCACAACTATGTCTTTGCAGTTATTAATTCGAAAAAACAAAGTTTTTCCGAGGGAAGTAAACAGTGAAGTTGAAACTCAAAACGAACAAAAATTATTACTTCACAGCCTATCTAACATATATCAATAAAACTAATGCAAATAAATCAACAGGTGATATTTCCCCGTGTTTGTAGGATTACAGAAAACTAGCGCTTTACTGAAAACACAAAACAATATAAAAGTTTTGGTACGGTAAAAGTAAACCTGGTACTTGTTAAGAATCCAGTAAACACGCAGGAAAGAACGCATCGAAATGTCAGTAGAATGCGCCTTCTGGATTCTATAGAAGCTATAGGAGAACATTTCTATAGAAGCTCTACACCTTTTCAAAGAGAGTGAGTAGAACCTGTCAAAGAGTTTGATAACCTCTAGCTTAAAGGCATCTCATCGGGATTGATTAAGAATGCATCATGTCTAGAATTGATTGGCATATGGTGTTAATCATTTTGCTTAAAAGCTAACTCTAATTGCAAAAAAGGGTATAGCATTTGCGAATCGGACTCTTTGAACGATATTAATTTTTGAATAAATAATAGGGAAGTGAATGATCCTAATTAGTGATCGGATCGTATGAAGGTGGTAAAAAAAGGGTTAAACTAATTACCAGTTAAGGTAAGCCCGAAGGGCTTGTTAACTCAGGCAATTTGTTATAAATTTGGAACAACATCAATCTATGAAAATCGTTAACAAAGATAAAGTGGTTTTCTGAGTCTACCTGGCTTTATTTTTTCAATATCAACTGTATAATACATAAGTGGTGGTTGATGGGAGTTGTCAATTTAATATAGATCTTAAGATTATAGAATACTAAAAAGTTGATGCTAAGAGATATTTAGATGTTAAGAAAAGAATTTTAATAAAGAAATTCAGAACAATCCATACAAATCCTTACACATCAAGTAGTGAGCTGTATATGAATACGAACTGTCAAGGATCATAAGCACCAATGACCCTAACCACCAGGGACCTCAACCCCCAAAGGTCCCCTATCCCCAAACTCCAAAGGACCCCCCCACAACTTTTTGGCCCCCTTCCCCCCATTTTTTTGAATTTTTTTTCAGTTTTTTTAACTTTTTTTATTATTATTTTTTAACATGATATATTTTTTCAACTTTTTTTTAGATCTCTAAATCATATCAGAAAAATAGAATGACACTTTTGATTTAAATTTTAAAACATATTAATGTGCATACCCATACTCCTATTAATGAGGACTAGTGTTTCTCATTAAATATTTTTTCATCGAAAAGAAAATATTTTTTTAACTAAATTTTTTTTTGGAAATCGAAATAACTCGACTTTTTTTTTTATTTTTTTTTATTTTTTAACATGGCGTTTTTTTCCATTTTCTCTTAAATCTCTTAAGAATGACTTGAAATATTCTTAAAAAATAAAAACTTCATATTTAATTGGAATAAGCCAACATCCACCCAGAAACACAGGCTAAAAAGAGTGAGAGAGACAAAAACATATACAGATACGTATTTTCAGACGCACAAACTGAGAAGACCTGCATTTGGAATAAGCAAACACCTGCCCAGACACACAGGCAGAAAGAGTGAGAGATACAAAAACACATACAAATACATAGATTCAGACACACAAACCGAGAAAGACATGCATTTGGAATAAGCAAACACCCGCCCAGACGCACAGGCAAAAAGAGTGAGAGAGACAAAAACACATGCAAGTACGTAGATTCAGACACACAAACCGAAAAAGACATTTATTTGGAATAAGCAAACACCCGCCCAGACACACAGGCACAAAGAGTGAGAGAGACAAAAACACATACAAATACGTAGATTAAGACACACAAATCGAAAAAGACATGCATTTGGAATAAGCAAACACCCGCCCAGACACACAGGCAAAAAGAGTGAGAGAGACGAAAACACATACAAATACGTATTATCAGACACACAAACCGAGAAAGATATGCATAAGGAAAAAGCAAACACCCGCCCAGACACGCTGGCAAAAAGAGTGAGAGAGACAAAAACACATACAAATATGTAGATTCAGACAAACAAACCGAGCAAGACATGCATTTGGAATAAGCGAACACCCGCCCAGACACACAGTCAGAAAGAGTGAGAGAGACAAAAAGCACATACAAATACGTAGATTCAGACACACAAACCGAGAAAGACATGCATTTGGAATAAGCAAACACCCGCCCAGACACACAGGCAAAAAAGAGTGAGAGAGACAAAAACACATACAAATACATAGATTCAGACACACAAATTTAGAAATACATGCATTTGGAATAAGCAAACACCCGCCCAGACATACAGGCAAAAAGAGTGAGAGAGACAAAAACACATATAAATAAGTAGATTTAGACTCACAAACTGAAAAAGACATGCATTTAGAATAAGCAAACACCTGCCCAGACACACAGGCAAAAAGAGTGAGAGAGACAAAAACACATAAAAATACGTAGATTCAGACACACAAACCGAGAAAGACATGCATTTGGAATAAGCAAAAACCCCGCCCAGACACACAGGCAAAAAGAGTGAGAGAGACAAAAACACATACAAATACGTAGATTAAGACACACAAACCGAGAAAGACATGCATTTGGAATATGCAAACACCCGCCCAGACACACAGGCAAAAAGAGTGAGAGAGACGAAAACACATACAAATAATGATTTTAATGATTTTAAACATGCGCGCACGTAACCTAGTCTAAATTAACCTTAAAAACGAAATAAAGCTATGTCGACTTTGCATGTCTCTCTCACTATGTATGCGCCGTCGCGGGGTAAAGTCCATGTCTATCTCGGTTTTTGTGTCTAAATCTACGTATTTGTTTGTGTTTTTATCTCTCTCACTCTTTTTGCCTGTGTGTCTGTGCGGGTGTTTGCTTATTCCAATGTATGTCTTTCTCGGTTTTGTGTGTCTGAATCTACGTATTTGTATGTGTTTTTGTCTCTCTCACTGTTTTTTGCCTGAGTGTCTGGGTGGGTCTTTGTTTATTCCAATGCATGTCTTTTTTACTTTGTGAGTCTCAATTTATTTATGAGTACGTGCTTTTGTCTCTCTTAGTCTTTTGCATTTTTGTCTGAGTAGTTGGTTGCTTATTCCCATGCATGTCTATGTTGGTTTTTTGCGTATGAATCTACATATTTGTATGTGTTTTTGTCTCTCACTGTTTTTTGCGTGTATTCTTTGGTAGGTGCTTGTTTATTCCAATGAATGTCCTTCTTAATTTAAGTGACTGAATCGATTTATTTTTTTTTGCTTTTGTCTCTCTCACTGTTTTTTACCTGTGTGCATGGGTAGGTGCTTGCTTATTCCAATGCTTGTCTGTCTCGGTTTGTGAGTCTGAATCTACATATTTGTATGTGTTTTTGTTTCTCTCGCTCTTTTTGGCTGTGTGTCTGGGCGGGTGCTTGCTTATTCCAATGCATGTCTTTCTCGGCTTGCGTGACTGAATCTACGTATTTGTATGTGCTTTTGTCTCTCTCACTCTTTTCGCCTGTGTGTTTGGGCACTTGCTTGTTTATTCCGGTGCATGTCTTTCTTGGCTTGCGTGTCTGAATCGACGTATTTGCAAGTTATTTTATCTCTCTCTCTCTTTGAGCCGGTGTGTTTGTGTGGATGCTTGCTTAGTCCAATGCAGCTATGTCTCTGATTGCGTGTCTGATTCTACGTGTTTTTGATCTTTTTTGAACCTTTTAGTCTTTTTGCCTGTGTGTCTGGGTAAGTAGTTGATGTTTTTAACTCATGTCTGTCTTTATGTGTGAGTCCGTTTCGACATATTTTCATATGTTTTTATCTCTCTCGCTCTTTTTGCCTGAGTGTTTGGGCGGTTATATGCTTATATCCGTGTGTGTCTTTCTCGGTTTGTGTGTCAGAATCCACATATTTATGTGTGTTTTGTCTCTCTCACTCTTTTGCCTGTGTTTCTGGGCAGTTGTTTGCTTATTCCAATGCATGTCTTTCTCGGTCTGTGTGTCTGAATCTAATTATTTGTATGTGTATTTGTCTCTCTCACTCTTTTTGCCTCTATGTCTGGGCGGGTGTTTGCTTATTCCAAATGCACGTCTTTCTCGGTATGTGTGTCTGAATCTACGTATTTGTATGTGTTTTTGTCTCTCTCACTCTTATTGTCTGTGTGTATGGGCGGGTGTATACTTATTCTAATGCATGTCTTTCTCGGTATGTGTGTTTGAATCTACGTATTTGTATGTGTTTTTGTCTCTCTCACTCTTTTTGCCTGTGTGTCAGGGCGGGTGTATGCTTATTCCAATGTATGTCTTTCTCAGTTTGTGTTTCTGAATCTACGTATTTGTATGTGCTTTTATACGTGTCTGGACGGTTGTTTGCTTATTCCAATTAAATATCTTTCTCGGTTTGTGTGTCTGAATCTACGTATTTGTATGTGTTTTTGTCTCTCTCACTCTTTCTGCCTGTGTGTCTGGGCGGGTGTTTGCTCATTCCAATGCATGGCTTTCTCGATTTGTGTGTCTAAATCTACGTATTTGTATGTGTTATTGTCTATCTCACTCTTTTTGACTGTGTGTCTGGGCAGGTGTTTGCTTATTCCAAAAGCATGACTTTCTCTGTTTGTGTGTCTGAAACTACTTATCTGTATGTGTTTTTGTCTCTCTCACTCTTCTTGCATGTGTGTCTGGGCAGGTGTTTGGTTATTCCAATGCATGTCTATCTCGGTTTTGTGCGTCTGAATCTACATATTTGTATGTGTTTTTGTCTCTCTCACTGTTTTTGCCTGAGTGTCTGGGCGGGTGTTTGCTTATTCCAATGCATGTCTGTCTTGATTTGTGAGTCTGAATCTATGTATTTGTATGTGTTTTTCTGTTTCTCACTCTTTTTGCCGTTGTATCTGGGCGGGTGTATGTTAATTCCAGTGCATGTCTTTTTCTGTATTTGCGTTTGAAGCTACGCATTTGTATATGTTTTTGTCTCTCTCACTCTTTTCGCCTGAGTGTCTGGGTAGGTGTTTGCTTATTCCAGTGGATGTCTTTCTCGGTTTATTTGTCTGAATCGACGTATTTGTATGTTTTTTTATCTCTCTCAGTCTATTAGCCTGTTTGTTTGGGCAGGTGCTTGCTTATTCCAATGCATGTCTTTCTCGGTTTGCGTGACTGAATCTACGTGTTTGTATGTGTTTTTATCTCTCTCACTCTTTTCGCCTGTGTGTCTGGGTAGTTGTTTGCTTATTCCAATGCATGTCTTTCTCGGTTTGTGTGTCTGAATCTACGTATTTGTATGTTTTTTTTTATCTCTCTCACTCTTTTTGCCTGTGTGTCTGGGCGGGTGTTTGCTTATTCCAATGCATGTCTTTCTCGGTTTGTGTGTCTGAATCTACGTATTTGTATGTTGTTTTGTCTCTCTCACTCTTTTGCCTGTTTTTTTGGGCAGTTGTTTGCTTATTCCGATGCATGTCTTTCTCGGTCAGTGTGTCTGAATCTACGTGTTTGTATGTGTTTTTGTCTCTCTCACTCTTTTTGCCTCTGTGTCTGGGCGGGTGTTTGCTTATTCCAATGCATGTCTTTCTCGGTATGTGTGTCTGAATCTAAGTATTTGTATGTGTTTTTGTCTCTCTCACTCTTTTGCCTGTGTGTCTGGGCGGGTGTTTGCTTATTCCAATGCATATCTTTCTCGGTTTGTGTGTCTGAATCTGCGTGTTTGTATATGCTTTTTGTCTCTCTCACTCTTTTTGCCTGTGTGTCTGGGCGGGTTTATGCTTATTCCAATGCATGTCTTCTCGGTTTGTGTGTCTGAATCTACGTATTTGTATGTGCTTTTATACGTATCTGGATGGGTGTTTGCTTATTCCAATTAAATGTCTTTCTCGGTTTGTGTGTCCAAATCTAAGTATTTGTATGCGTCTCTGTATCGCTCACTCTTTTAGCCTGTGCGTCTGGGCGGATGTTTTCTTATTCCAAATGCATGTCTTCTCGGTTTGAATTACTTAGTTGGCATGTATGTATAAGTCTACATATTTGTATGTGTTTCTATCTCTCTCACTCTTTTTGCCTGTGTGTCTGGGCGGGTGTTTGCTTATTCCAAAAGCATGTCTTTCTCGGTTTGTGTGTCTGAATATACGTATGTGTATGTTTTTTTGTCTCTCTCACTCTTTCTGCCTGTGTGTCTGGGCGGGTGTTTGCTTATTCCAAATGCATGTCTTTCTCGGTTTTTGTTTTTGAATCTACGTATTTGTATGTGTTTTTGTCTCTCTCTCTTTTAACCCGTGTGCCTGGGTGGGTGTTTGCTTATTCCAATTAAATGTGAATTTTTTATATTTCAAGTATGTTTCATGTCATTCTAAGAGATTTGAAAAAAAGTTGAAAAATAAAAAAAATAAAAAAAAAGTTGAATAATTTTGAAGTCCGAACCAAGATTTAGTTAAAAAAACAGTTTGTTTATCATGAAAAAGTATTAAATGAGAACCATCAGTCCTCATCAATAGAAGTAGGCACAAGAATATGTTTTAAAATTTAAATCGTGTCATTCTATTTTTCTGATATGATTTAGAGATGTAAAAAAAGTTGAATAATTTCAAAGTACAAAAAAAATTTAGTTAAAAAAAAGTTTGTTTTTCATGAAAAAATATTAAATGAGAATCATCAGTTCTCATCAATAGGAGTATTGGTATGCACAAGAATATGTTTTAAAATTGAAATCAATTGTCATTCTATTTTTCTGATGATTTAGAGATGTAAAAAAAAGTTGAAAAAAATGCCATGTAAAAAAAAAAGTTGAATAATTTCGAAGTCAAAAAAAAAATTTAGTTAAAAAACAAATAGTTTGTTTTTCATGAAATATATTGAATAAGAACCATCAGTCCTCATCAATAGGAGTATGGGTATGCACAGGAATTTGTTTAAAATTTAAATCAAAAGTGCCATTCAATTTTTCTGATATGATTTAGAGATGTAAAAAAAAGTTGAATAATTTAGAAGTAAAAAAAAAAATTAGTTAAATAAATAGTTTGTTTTTCATGAAAAAATATTGAATAGGAACCAACAATCCTAATCAATAGGAGTATGGGTATGCCTAAAAATGTGTTTTAAAATTTAAATCAAAAGTCTCATTCTATTTTTCTGATATGATTTAGATATGTAAAAAAAGTTGAAAAAAATACCATGTTAAAAAAAAATAAAAAAACTTGAATAATTTCGAAGTAAAAAAAAACTAGTTAAAAAAAATAGTTTGTTTTTCATGAAAATATATTGAATTACATCTCGATGTAATTCAATATATTGCCTGTGTGTCTGGGCGAGGATAGGGGACCTTTGGGGGTTGAGGTCCCTGGTGGTTAGGGTCATTGGTGCTTATGATGCTTGGCGGGTGTTTGCTTATTCCAAATGCATGTATTTCTCGGTTTGTGTGTCTGAATCTACGTATTTGTATGTGTTTTTGTCTCTCTCTCTTTTTGTCTGTGTCTCTGGGCGGGTGCTTGCTTATTCCAGTTAAATGTGAATTTCTTATGTTTTAAGTATGTTTCATATCATTCAAAGAGATTTAAAAAAAGTTGAAAAAAATACCATGTTAAAAAAAAAAGTTGAATAATTTTGAAGCCAAAAAAAAATTTCGTTAAAAAAATATTTTGTTTATAATTAAAAAGTATTTAATTAGAACCGTCAGCCCCCATCAATAGGAGTATTGGTATGTAAAATAATATATTTTAAAATTTAAATCAAAAGTTTAATTCTATTTTTCTGATATGATTTAGAGATGTAAAAAAAAGTTGAATAATTTCGAAGTCAAAAAACAAATAGTTTGTTTTTCATGAAAAAATATTGAATGAGAACCATCAGTCCTAATCAATAGGAGCATGGGTATGCACAAGAATATTTTTTAAAATTTAAATCAAAAGTGTCATTCTGTTTGTCTGATATTATTTAGATATGTAAAAAAAAGTTGAAAAAAATACCATGTTAAAACAAATTTAAAAAAGTTGAATACTTTCGAAGTCCAAAAAAGAAATTTTAGTTAAAGAAATAGTTTGTTTTTCATGAAAAAATATTGAATGAGAATCATCAGTCCTCATCAATAGGAGTATGAGTATGCGCAAGAATATGTTTTAAAATTTAAATCAAAAGTGTCATTCTATTTTTCTGATATGATTTAGATGTAAAAAAAGTTGAATAATTTCGGAGTTAAAAGAAATTAGTTAAGAAAAATAGTTTGTTTTTCATGAAAAAATATTGAATGAGACTCGTTTGGTTCCATTAGTAAGAGCATGGATGTACGCAAGAATACATTTTAAAAATTCTACCAAAAGCGTCATTCAATTTTTATGATTAGACCTAGATACATAAAAAAAAGTTGAAAAAATACCATGTTAACAAATAAAAAAAAAGTTGAATCGTGTCGAATCTCAAAAAAATTTTGTTCAAAAAAATTGTTCGATTTCCACGACAAAATATTTAAGGATAACCATCAGTCCGTGTCAATAGAAGTCCGTGTATGCACAAAAATATACTTTAAAATTTAAATCAAAAGTGTCATTCTATTTTTCTGTTATGATTTAGAGATGTAAAAAAAAGTTGAATAATTTCGAATTCTTTGAATTTTTTATGTTTCAAGTATGTTTCATGTCATTCTAAGAGATGTAAAAAAAAGTTGAAAAAATACGATGTTAAAAAAAAATAATAAAAAAAAAGTTTAATAATTTCGAAGTCCAAAAAAAATTAGTTAAAAAAATATTGAATGAGAACCATCAGTCCTAATCAATAGGAGTATGGGTATGCACAAAAATATGTTTTAAAATTCAAATCAAAAGTTTCAATATATTTTTCTGATATGATTCAGAGATGTAAAAAAAGTTGAAAAAAATACCATGTTTAAAAAAAATTAAAAAAAAGTTGAATAATGTTGAATTTCAAAAAAAATTTAGTTAAAAAAATAGTTTTTTTTTCATGAAAATATATTGAATTAGAACCATCAGTCCTCATCAATAGGAGTATGAGTATGCACAAGAATATGTTTTAGAATTTAAATCAAAAGTGTCATTTTATTTTTCTGATATGATTTAGAGATGTAAAAAAAGTTGAATAATTTCGAAGTTAAAAAAAAATCAGTTAAAAAATAGTTTGTATTTCGTGAAAAAATATTGAATGAGAACCACCGGTCTTCTTCAATAGGAGTATGGTTATGTACAAGAATATGTTTTAAAATTTAAATCAAAAGTGTCATTCTATTTTTCTGATAAGATTTAGAGATGTAAAAAAAGTCGAAAAAATATAGCATTTTAAAAAATAAAAAAAAAGTTGAATAATTTCGAAGTCCAAAAAAATTTAGTTAAAAAAAATAGTTCTTTTTTCATGAAAAAATATTGAATGAGAACCATCAGTCCTCATCAATAAAAGTATGGGTATGCACAAGAATATGTTTTAAAATTTAAATCAAAAGTGTCATTCTATTTTTCTGATATGATTTAGAGATGTAAAAAAAAGTTAAATAATTTCCAAGTCCAAAAAAGAATTTAGTTAAAAACATAATTAGTTTTTCACGAAAAAATGCGGAGTGAAAACCACCAGCCCCCAAAAATAAGAGTAATGGCTTGTGCACAAATTTGTTTTTAAAATTTAAAACCAAAGTGTAATTCCATTTTTCTGATATGATTTAGAGATGAAAAAAGTTGAATAATTTCGAAGTCCAAAAAAAAAATTGTTTAAATAAAAATAGTTTGTTATTCATGAAAAAATATTGAATGAGAACCATCAGTCCTAATCAATAGGAGTATGGGTATGCACAAGAATATGTTTTAAAATTTAAATCAAAAGTGTAATTCTATTTTTCAGATATGTTTTAGAGATGTAAAAAAATTTGAAAAAAATACCATGTTAAAAAAAAATTAAAAAAAGTTGAATACTTTCGAAGTCCAAAAAAGAAATTTTAGTTAAAGAAATAGTTTGTTTTTCATGAAAAAATATTGAATGAGAATCATCAGTCCTCATCAATAGGAGTATGGGTATGCACAAGAATATGTTTAAAATTTAAATCAAAATTGTCATTAAATTTTTCTGATATTATTTAGATACTTAAAAAAAATTTTAATGATTTCTAAGTTCAAAAAAAAAATTAGTTAAAAAAACAGTTTGTTTATCATGAAAAAATATTGAATGAGAACCATCAGTCCTCATCAATAGAAGTATGGGTATGCAAATGAAAATTTTTTAAAATTTAAATCGTGTCATTATATTTTTCTGATATGATTTAGAGATGTAAAAAAAGTAGAAACAATATATAATTTTAAAAATAAAAAAAGTTGAATAATTTCGAAGTCCAAAAAAAAATTAGTTAAAAAAATAGTTTTTTTTTCATGAAAAAATATTGAATGAGAACCATCAATCCTCATCAATAGGAGTATGGCTATGCACAAGAATATGTTTTAAAGTTTAAATCAAAAGTGTAATTCAATTTTTCTGATATGATTTAGAGATGTAAAAAAAAGTTGAATAATTTTGAAGTCCAAAAAAAAAATTTAGTTAAAAAAAATAGTTTTTTTTTCATGAAAAAAATTGAACAAGAACCATCAGTCCTCATCAATAGGAGTATGGGTATGCACAAGAATATGTTTTAAAATTTAAATCATAGGTGTCATTCTATTTTTCTGATATGATTTAGATATGTAAAAAAATTTGAATAATTTCGAAGTTCAAAAAATAATTTAATTAAAAAAAATAGTTTGTTTTTAATGAAAAATATTGGATGAACATTGTTAATCCTTGTCAATAGTATTATTAATATGATAAAGGATATGTCTAAGAATTGCAATCGACGCTGCTAGAGAGTTTTTCTAATATGATTTAGAGACGTAAAAAAAAGTTCCATAATTTAAAAGTAAAAAAAAAATTAGTTAAAAAAATAGTTTGCTTTGCATGAAAAAATATTGAATGGGAACCAACAATCCTAATCAATAGGAGTATGGGTATGCCTAAAAATGTGTTTTAAAATTTAAATCAAAAGTCTCATTCTATTTTTCTGATATGATTTAGATATGTAAAAAAAGTTTAAAAAAATACCATGTTAAAAAAAAAATAAAAAAAACTTGAATAATTTCGAAGTAAAAAAAAACTAGTTAAAAAAAATAGTTTGTTTTTCATGAAAATATATTGAATTACATCTCGATGTAATTCAATATATTGCCTGTGTGTCTGGGCGAGGATAGGGGACCTTTGGGGGTTGAGGTCCCTGGTGGTTAGGGTCATTGGTGCTTATGATGCTTGGCGGGTGTTTGCTTATTCCAAATGCATGTATTTCTCGGTTTGTGTGTCTGAATCTACGTATTTGTATGTGTTTTTGTCTCTCTCTCTTTTTGTCTGTGTCTCTGGGCGGGTGCTTGCTTATTCCAATTAAATGTGATGTTTTTATTTTTTAAGTATGTTTCAAGTCATTCTAAGAGATGTAAAAAAGAGTTGAAAAAAATATCATGTTAAAAAATAAAAAAAAAGTTGAATAATTTAAAAATCCAAAAACAGATTTACTTAAAAAAATAGTTTGTTTTTCATGAAAAATATTGAATGAGAACCATTAGTCCTCATCAATAGGAGTATTGGTATACACAAGAATATGTTTTAAAATTTAAATCAAAAGTGCTATTCTATTTTTCTGATATGATTTAGAGATGTAAAAAAAAGTTGAATAATTTCGAAGTCAAAAAACAAATAGTTTGTTTTTCATGAAAAAATATTGAATGAGAACCATCAGTCCTCATCAATAGGAGTATGGGTATGCAAAATAATATGTTTCAAAATTTAAATCAAAAGTGTCATTCTATTTTTCTGATATGATTTAGAGATGTAAAAAAAGTTGAGAAAAATTCGAAGTTAATAAAAATGAAAAAAGTTGAATAATTTCGAAGTCCAAAAAATTTAGTTAAAAAAAATAGTTTGTTTTTCACGAAAAAATATTGAATGAGAACCATCAGGCCTCATCAATAGGTGTATGAGTATGCACAAGAATATGTTTTAGAATTTAAATCAAAAGTGTCATTTTATTTTTCTGATATGATTTAGAGATTTAAAAAAAGTTGAATAATTTCGAATTTAAAAAAAAATCAGTTAAAATATCTTTTTTGAATGATGAGAATATATTATATGAGAGACATAAGTTTCCATTAGTAGGAGTATGGGTATGCACAAGAACATGTTTTAAAATGTAAATCAAAAGTGTCAATCTATTTTTCTGATAATATTTATATATGTAAAAAAAGTCTAATAAATATAGCATGTTAAAAAATAAAAAAAAAGTTGAATAATTTCGAAGTCCAAAAAAAATTTAGTTAAAAAAAATAGTTTGTTTTTCATAAAAAAATATTGAATGAGAACCATCAGTCCTCATCAATAAGAGTATGGGTATGCACAAGAACGTTTTAAAATTTAAATAAAAAGTTTCATTCTATTTTTCTGATATGATTTAGAGATGTAAAAAAAGTTGAATAATTTCGAATTTTTTGAATTTTTTATGTTTCAAGTATGTTTCATGTCATTCTAAGAGATGTAAAAAAAAGTTGAAAAAATACGATGTTAAAAAAAATAATAAAAAAAAAGTTTAATAATTTCGAAGTCCAAAAAAAAATTAGTTAAAAAAATATTGAATGAGAACCATCAGTCCTAATCAATAGGAGTATGGGTATGCACAAGAATGTGTTTTAAAATTTAAATCAAAAGTTTTATTACATTTTTATTATTTAATTTATGAATGTAAAAAAAATTTAAAAAAAATACGAACTTAAAAAATAAAAAATTAAAAAAAAGTTGACTAATTCAGAAGTCCAAAAAAAAATTTAGTTAAAAAAATAGTTTTTTTTTTATTAAAAAATATTGAATGAGAACCATCAGTCCTCATCAATAGGAGTATGAGTATGCACAAGAATATGTTTTAGAATTTAAATCAAAAGTGTCATTTTATTTTTCTGATATGATTTAGAGATGTAAAAAAAGTTGAATAATTTCGAAGTTAAAAAAAAATCAGTTAAAAAAAAGAGTTTGTTTTTCATGAAAAAATATTGAATTAGAACCATCAGTCCTCATCAATAGGAGTATGGTTATGCACAAGAACATGTTTTATAATTCAAATCAAAAGTGTCATTCTATTTTTCTGATATGATTTAGAGATGTAAAAAAAGTGGAAAAAATATACCATGTTAAAAAATAAAAAAAAGTTGAATAATTTCGAAGTCCGAAAAAAATTTAGTTAAAAAAATAGTTTGTTTTCACGAAAAAATACTGAATTAGAACCATCAGTCCTCATCAATTAAAGTATGGTTATGCACAAGAATATGTTTTTAAAAATTGAATCAAAAGTGTCATTCTATTTTTCTGATATGATTTAGATGTAACAAAAAAAGTTGAATAATTTCCTAGTCCAAAAAAAATTTAGTTAAAAAAAAATTTTGTTTTTCATGAAAAAATATTGAATGAGAACCATCAGTCCTCATCAATAGGAGTATGGGTATGCACAAGAATATGTTTTAAAATTTAAATCAAAAGTGTCATTCTATTTTTCTGATATGATTTAGAGATTTAAAAAAAGTTGAATAATTTCGAAGTCCAAAAAAAAAATTGTTTAAATAAAAATAGTTTGTTATTCATGAAAAAATATTGAATGAGAACCATCAGTCCTAATCAATAGGAGTATGGGTATGCACAAGAATATGTTTTAAAATTTAAATCAAAAGTGTCATTCTATTTTTCTGATATGATTTAGAGATTTAAAAAAAAGTTTAAAAAAATACCATGTTAAAAAAAAATAAAAAAAGTTGAATAATTTCGAAGTCCAAAAAAAAATTTAAGTTAAAAAAAATAGTTTGTTTTTCATGAAAATATATTGAATGATAACCATAAGTCATCATCAATAAGAGTATTGGTATGCACAAGAATATGCTTTAGAATTTAAATCAAAAGTGTCATTCTATTTTTCTTATATGATTTAGAGATTTAAAAAAAAGTTGAATAATTTCGAAGTCCAAAAAAAAAAATTAGTTAACATTTTGTTTTTAATAAAAAATATTGAATGAGAACCATCAGTCCTCATTAGTAGGAGTATGGGTATGCACAAGAATATGTTTTAAAATTTAAATCAAAAGTGTCATTCTAATTTTCTGATATGATTTAGAGATGTAAAAAAAGTCGAAATAATATATCATGTTAAAAATAAAAAAAGTTGAATAATTTCGAAGTCAAAAAAAAAAATTAGTTAAAAAAATAGTTTGTTTTTCACGAAAAAATATTGAATGAGAATCATCAGTCCTCATCAATAGGAGTATGGGTATGCACAAGAATATGTTTTAAAATTTAAATCAAAAGTGTCATTCTATTTTTCTGATATGATTTAGAGATGTAAAAAAAGGTTGAATAATTTTGTAGTCAAAAAAAAAAATTTTGTTGAAAAAAATAGTTTGTTGTTTATGAAAAAAATTGAACAAGAACCATCAGTCCTCATCAATAGGAGTATGGGTATGCAAAAGAATATGTTTTAAAATTTATATCAAAGGTGTCATTCTATTTTTCTGATATTATTTAGAGATGTTAAAAAAAGTTGAATAATTTCGAAGTCCAAAAAAAAATAGTTTTAAAAAAATCGTTTGTTTTTCATGAAAAAATATTGAATGAGAACCATCAGTCCTAATCAATAGGAGTATGGGTATGCAAAAGAATATGTTTCAAAATTTAAATCAAAAGTGTCATTCTATTTTTCTGATATGATTTAGAGATGTAAAAAAAGTTGAAAAAATACCATGTTAAAAAAAAAAAAAAAGTTGAATAATTTCGAAGTAAAAAAAAAATTAGTTAAAAAATAGTTTGTTTTTCATGAAAATATATTGAATGAGAACCATCAGTCCCCATCAATAGGAGTATGGGTATGCACAAGAATATGTTTTAAAATTTAAATCAAAAGTCATTCTATTTTTCTGATATGATTTAGATATGTAAAAAAATTTGAATAATTTCGAAGTCAAAAAAGAAATTAGTTAAAAAAAAATTTTCATGAAAAAATATTGAATGAGAACCATCAGTCCTCATCAATAGGAGTATGGGTATGCACAAGAATATGTCTTAAAATTTAAATAGTGTCATTCTATTTTTCTTATATGATTTAGAGATGTAAAAAAAAGTCGAAAAAATATATCATGTTAAAAAATTAAAAAAAAAAGTTGAATAATTTCGAAGTCTAAAAAAAAAATTAGTTAAAAAAAATAGTTTGTTTTTCATGAAAAAATATTGAATAAGAACCATCAGTCCTCATCATTAGGAGTATGGGTATGAACAAGAATATGTTTAAAATTTAAATCAAAAGTGTCATTCTATTTTTCTGATATGATTTAGAGATGTAAAAAAAATTGAATAATTTTGAAGTCCTAAAAAAAAATTTAGTTAAAAAAAATAGTTTGTTTTTCATGAAAAAATATTGAACAAGAACAATCAGTCCTCATCAATAGGAGTATGGGTATGCACAAGAATATGTTTCAAAATTTAAATCAAAATTGTCATTCTATTTTTCTGATATTATTTAGAGATGTAAAAAAAAAGTTGAATAATTTCGAAGTCCAAAAAAAAAATTAGTTTAAAAAAAATAGTTTGTTATTCATGAAAAAATATTGAATGAGAACCATCAGTCCTAATCAATAGGAGTATGGGTATGCAAAAGAATTTGTTTCAAAATTTAAATCAAAAGTGTCATTCTATTTTTCTGATATGATTTAGAGATGTACAAAAAAGTATAAAAAAATACCATGTTAAAAAACATTCAAAAAAGTTGAATAATTTCGAAGTCCAAAAAAAAATTTAGTTAAAAAAATAGTTTGTTTTTCATGAAAATATATTGAATTAGAACCATCAGTCCTCATCAATAGGAGTATGGGTATGCACAAGAATATGTTTTAAAATTTAAATCAAAAGTGTCATTCTATTTTTCAGATATGATTTAGAGATGTAAAAAAAGTTGAATAATTTTGAAGCTCAAAAAAAAAAATTAGTTAAAAAAATAATTTGGTTTTCATAAGAAAATATTGAATGAGAACCATCAGTCCGCATCAATAGGAGTATGGGTATGCACAAGAATATGTTTTAAAATTTAAATCAAAAGTGTCATTCTATTTTTCTGATATGATTTAGAGATGTAAAAGAAAAGTTGAATAATTTCGAAGTCCAAAAAATCTAGTTAAAAAAATAGTTTGTTTTTCATGAAAAAAAATGGAATTAGAACGATCAATCCTCATCAATAGGAGTATGGGTATGCGCAAGAATATATTTTAAAATTTAAATCAAAAGTGTCATTCTATTTTTCTGATATGATTTAGAGATATACAAAAAAGTTGAAAAAATATATCATGCTAAAAAAAATATTAAAAAAAGGAAAAAAAAACTGAAAAAAATAAAAAAAATGGGGGGAGGGGGGCCAAAAAGTTGGGGGGGGGGGTCCTCTGAAGCTTGGGGATAGGGGACCTTCGGCGGTTGAGGTCCCTGGTGGTTAGGGTCATTGGTGCTTATCATTCTTGACGGTTCGTACTCATATACAGCTTACTACTTGATTTGTAAGGATTTGTATGGATTGTTCTGAGTTTCATTATTCAAATTCTTTTCTTGACATCTACATCTCTATTAGTATCAGCTTTTTAGTATACTATAACGTTAGACCCTATTTTAAATTGACAACACTGTTCAAACGCAACTTGTGTATTATACAGAACACATAGAAGAAGTGAAGCTAGGTCAAGTCACAGGACCATTTTATCATCGTTAACCATTTTCTTAGATGGATGTTGTTCCAAATTTATAACAAATTGCCTGAGTTAACAAGCCCTTCGGGTTTACCTTAACTGGTAATTAGTTCAACCCTTTTTTAACCACCTTCATACGATCCGATCACTAATTAGGATCATTCACATCCCTATTGTTCAATCAAAAATTAATATCGTTCGTAGAGTCCAATTCGCAAATGCTATACCCTTTTTTGCAATTAGAGTAAGCTTTTAAGCAAAATGATTAACACCATATGCCAATCAATTCTAGACACGATGCATTCTTAATGAAACCGGATGAGATGCTTTTAAGCTAGAGGTTATCAAACTCTTTGACAGGTTCTACTCACTCTCTTTGAAAAGGTGTAGAGCTTCTATAGAAATGTTTTCCCATAGCTTCTATAGAATCCAGAAGGCGCATTCTACTAATGTCAAAGATGCTATTCGAAAAACAGAATAAACAGAATGTGTCCTTACTAAAAAAAAAAAAAAAAAAAAAAAAAAAAAAAAAAACTATTGCATTAAAAAATAAAAAAAAATAAGATTTATCATACGACCTAAATTACTTCATCAGATACGCCAGCACTCATAAGCGATCCTTTTGAAATTCTGCTAGAAACATCGATGCTCAAAGTAAAAGTTTGAATCAAACACTTTTAGGATATCGAGAGTCATTGCTAAAAACTACTGCAATAAAAAAATAAATTAAAATTACCATAGGACCTAATTTACTTCATGAGATTCGCCAGAACTCATAAGCAATCCTTTTGAAATTCTGCTAACAACATCGATGCTCAAGGTAAAAGTTTGAATTAGACAATTTTAGGATATCAAGTGTAATTACTAAATTGATCATACGACCTAAATTACTTCATCAGATACGCCAGCACTCATAAACGATCCTTTTTAAATTCTTATAACAACATCGTTTCTAAAGGTAAAAATTTTAATCAGACACTTTTAGGATATCGAGTGTCCTTAATAAAAAAAAACAAAAAAACTACTGCATTAAAAAATAAAAAATAAATTAAATTTATCATACGACATAAATTACTTCATCAGATACGCCAGCACTCATAAGCGATCCTTTTGAAATTCTGCTAACAACATCGATGCTCAAGGTAAAAGTTTGAATCAAACACTTTTAGCATATCCAATGTCCTTACTGAAAAACTACTGGATTAAAAAAAAAAATTTATTTATCATACGACCTAAATTACTTCATCAGATACGCCAGCACTCATAAGCGATCCTTTTGAAATTCTGCTAACAACATCGATGCTCAAGGTAAAGTTTGAATCAGACACTTTTAGGATATCGAGTGTCCTTACTAAATTGATCATACGACCTAAATTATGTCATCAGATACACCAGCACTCATAAACGATCCTTTTGAAATTCTTCTAACAACATCGATTCTCAAGGTAAAAGTTTGAATCAAACACTTTTAGCATATCAAATGTCCTTACTGAAAAACTAATGGATTAAAAAAAAAATTTTATTTATCATACGACCTAAATTACTTCATCAGATACGCCAGCACTCATAAACGATCCTTTTGAAATTCTTCTAACAACATCGATTCTCAAGGTAAAAAGTTGAATCAGACACTTTTAGGATATCGAGTGTCCTTAATAAAAAAAAAACAAAAAAACTACTGAATTAAAAAATAAAAAATAAATTAAATTTATCATACGATCTAAATTACTTCATCAGATACGCCAGCACTCATAAGCGATCCTTTTGAAATTCTTCTAACAACATCGATGCTCAAGGTAAAAGTTTGAATCAAACACTTTTAGCATATCAAATGTACTTACTGAAAAACTACTGGATTAAAAAAAAAAATTATTTATCATACGACCTAAATTACTTCATCAGATACGCCAGCACTCATAAGCGATCCTTTTGAAATTCTGTTAACAACATCGATGCTCAAGGTAAAAGTTTGAATCAGACACTTTTAGGATATCGAGTGTCCTTACTAAAAAAAAACAAAAAACTACTGCATTAAAAAATAAAAAATAAATTAAATTTATCATACGATCTAAATTACTTCATCAGATACGCCAGCACTCATAATCGATCCTTTTGAAATTCTGCTAACAACATCGATGCTCAAGGTAAAAGTTTGAATCAAACACTTTTAGAATATCAAATGTACTTACTTAAAAACTACTGGATTAAAAAAAAAAATTATTTATCATACGAACTAAATTACTTCATCAGATACGCCAGCACTCATAAGCGATCCTTTTGAAATTCTGTTAACAACATCGATGCTCAAGGTAAAAGTTTGAATCAGACACTTTTAGCATATCAAATGTCCTTACTGAAAAACTACTGGATTAAAAAAAAAATTATTTATCATACGACCTAAATTACTTCATCAGATACGCCAGCCCTCATAAACGATCCTTTTGAAATTCTTCTAACAACATCGATTCTCAAGGTAAAAGTTTGAATCAGACACTTTTAGGATATCGAGTGTCCTTACTAAAAAAAAATTAAAAAAAAAATAAAAATACTGCATTAAAAAATAAAAAAAAAATTAAATTTATCATACGACCTAAATTACTTCATCAGATACGCCAGCACTCATAAGCGATCCTTTTGAAATTCTGCTAACAACATCGATGCTCAAGGTAAAAGTTTGAATCAAACACTTTTAGCATATCGAATGTCCTTACTGAAAAACTACTGGATTAAAAAAAATAAATTAAATTTATCATACGACTTAAATTATTTCATCAGATACGCCAGCACTTATGAACGATCCTTTTGAAATTCTGCTAAACACATCGATGCTCAAGGTAAAAGTTTGAATCAAACACCTTTAGGATATCGAGTGTCATTACTAAAAACTACTGCATTAAAAAAATAAATTAAATTTATCATACGACCTATATTACTTCATAAGATACGCCAGCACTCATAAGCGATCCTTTTGAAATCATGCTAACAACATCGATGCTCAAGGTAAAAGTTTGAATCAGACACTTTTAGGATATCGAGTGTCCTTACTAAATTGATCATACGACCTAAATTATTTCATCAGATACGCCAGCACTCATAAACGATCCTTTTGAAATTCTTCTAACAACATCGATTCTCAAGTTAAAAGTTTTAATCAGACACTTTTAGGATATCGAGTGTCCTTACTAAAAAAAAAAAACTACTGCATTAAAAAATAAAAAAAAAATTAAATTTATCATACGACCTAAATTACTTCATCAGATACGCCAGCACTCATAAGCGATCCTTTTGAAATTCTGCTAACAACATCGATGCTCAAGGTAAAAGTTTGAATCAAACACTTTTAGCATATCGAATGTCCTTACTGAAAAACTACTGGATTAAAAAAAATAAATTAAATTTATCATACGACTTAAATTATTTCATCAGATATGCCAGCACTCATAAACGATGTTAGACTTTGACTTTTCATCCAAATTAAATTAAAAAATAAGCATTTTCAACTAGAAATAAGGAGCATCGTTAAAAACTAAGACGAATGGAAATTATCCCGTATATGAAGTTAGCTACCCCCTCCGAAATACCTTGTTCTTTATGTTAGACTTTGACTTTCCATCGCAATTAAATTAAAAAATAAGTATTTTCAACCAGAAATAAGGAGCATCGTTAAAAACTGAGACGAATGGAAATTTTCCCGTATATGAAGTTAGCTACCCCCTCCGAAATACCTTGTTCTTTATGTTAGACTTTGACTTTGCATTCCAATTAAATTAAAAAATAAGCATTTTAAACTAGAAATAAGGAGCATCGTTAAAAACTAAGACGATTGTAAATTAATCTTCCACATAGGGGGGGATTTCCAGTGTTAATAAAAAAAAACAACCAGAAATTCAATAAAAAAAAACGAAAATATTATAATAATTTATTAAATTGATTCCTTTCTATGTTTGAGATGAATAAAGCTCTTTAGCAATTGACATGTAAAAATATGTCACGAGATGAAACCGAATTAGCATGTATATTTAGGGTAATGAGATGCGAGTCTCTTCTAGGTGTGAGAAATTTACGTCTAAAACACCGGCAGTTTCTTGTTTACATGTGATATCTATCTAATATTCTAATTTAAGGAATATCGTTACTTGTCATTCGCGAAGATAAATATTCTGAGGCCTTAATAATAAAAAAATAGTTTATTAAATATAAATAAGGGCGTCTTGGGTATGTGTTAATATATTCAGTTTCTTTAGTATAAAATCGAGTTTCAAATTGGAATTTTATACAGTTTGAATATATCCATTCTATCGATATAACTTCAAGGATGTATGGTGTTTTCGATTGCGAATACATTGGCTTGAAGAAATCGTCATGTGGAGTGATTTTTGAATGTGCGTTTCTACTGCTGACTACAGATCATCAAGAAGTCTCTTGTTACCACTGGCATATAAACTACAATATGTATGACTACAATGAAGACAGGTGGCGCAATACACTATACGTTATAAACAAAATAGGTTTATATAATAGAATGATACTTCCATCCTATAACAAAGGGAAGGATTTATCCTATGTACAAGAGGAAGTTAGAGAGATATGCTGTTTTTTTGGCGTAACAGCACTGTGCATAAAAGGGAATGTGCCCACTGATAAACTTTTAATCGACAAATGCAAATCAGATATACCAATATTCAACTTGGAAGATTTTAATTGTGAGGTATTTCCGAGTAAAATACACAACCCAGAGGACGACGTTCGATTTTTTAGCAAATGGGTACCGATAGATATTCCTTCTCGGAATATGTGTGTGAGATATCCTAGGAAGAAGAAGAACAAACAGACCCGTGATATAGATTGGAATCATACTGAGTGGATGACAAACAATGATGAATTTTTAAAATAGTCATCACACCCATGACTACCCAACGGTCTTTTTAAAGACCACCAATTCTATAAACACTTCGTAACCATGGTAATATGAATCTTTTAGGTTCAATATTCGAAGCTAGCTTCAGCAGAAGCTTAGGATAGTAGCGGACACCCTACTGTAGGGCTCATTTGAACGACAATTAAAAGTTCTAGTGCCCTGTTTAAGTGACCAAAAAACTGAAGGGGCAACTAGGCCCCATTCAATGCTCAATTTTCCCAAAGTTGCACGATCCAAACTTTTAGAAAGCCATTTTGTTCAGCATAGTCGAAATATCAAATAACTATGTCATTGAGGATGACTTAATCCCCCACAGTCTCCAGGGGAAGGGCTGCAAGTTATGAACTTTGCCCATTGCTTACATATAGTTTTCGTTATTGGAAAGTATACAGACGTTTTCAGGGCGGACTTTTTCTGATGGGGGAGGGGGTCGATGGAGGAATTTACGTGGGAACATCTTTCCATGGAGGGATTTTGTATGGAAGAAGGGGATTGTCCATGAAGGAAAATCCCCACTCTTTACGCTAAAGTTCTTTATTACTTTCAAAAGATATATCTAAAGTTTTGAAAGTTATCTGTTGAAAGTTCTTTAGTACTATCAAAAGAGAGTAAGGAGTGACCCAGCTCAATAGTAACCGAAACTCTAAAAAACGGAATTTTGATACCAAAAGATACAGCAAAAGAATTATATTTGTGTGTTGATTTCAAATATATAAGTTGCACCAAGTTTAGTTATACCCGTCAAAAGTTAGGCGCCTGAGAAAATTTGCCACATTTTCGAAAAAAGTGGGAAATACCCTCTAGAAGTCGTAAAACTTTAATAAAAATCACACTATCAGATTCAGCGTATCAGAGAACCCTACTGCAGAAGTTGGAATCCTCGCTCATAATTACTAATCACTTTAACCCTTTTATCCAGGCCTGAGCGTGCACATATTTCCTTTTGGTGAATTGACTTTCCCTTTAAGCACTCTCTGAAAGTTTCAACTTAATACACAAATCCCTTTTTTAGATATGCCATTTTGAAAATCTGCGTGCACATAGTGTATTTTGATTTAGTTCAAGTTCCACCTCAAAAACCTCATTCTGTCAAATTTTCAACTTGATAAGGGAATTGACTTTCCCTTTAAGCACTCTCTGAAAGTTCCAACTTAATACACAAATCCCTTTTTGAGATATGCCATTTTGAAAATCTGGGTGCACATAGTGTATTTTGATTTAGTTCAAGTTCCACCTCAAATACCTCATTCTGTAAAATTTTCAACTTGATATGCGTAGCCTACTCCCAGGAACCAGTGGGGGAATCCTCGCTCGTAATTGCTAATCACTTTAACCCTTTTATCCAGGCCTGAGCGTGCACATATTTCCTTTTGGTGAATTGACTTTCCCTTTAAGCACTCTCTGAAAGTTCCAACTTAATACACAAATCCCTTTTTGAGATATGCCATTTTGAAAATCTGGGTGCATATAGTGTATTTTGATTTAGTTCAAGTTCCACCTCAAATACCTCATTCTGTAAAATTTTCAACTTGATATGAGTAGCCTACTCCCAGGAACCAGTGGGGGAATCCTCGCTCGTAATTGCTAATCACTTTAACCCTTTTATCCAGGCCTGAGCGTGCACATATTTCCTTTTGGTGAATTGACTTTCCCTTTAAGCACTCTCTGAAAGTCCCAACTTAATATACAAATCCCTTTTTGAGATATGCCATTTTGAAAATCTGCGTGCACATAGTGCATTTTAATTTAGTTCAAGTTCAACCTCAAATACCTCATGGTGTCAAATTTTCAACTTGATATGCGTAGCCTACTGCCAGGAACCAGTGGGGGGGAATCCTCGCTCGTAATTGCTAATCACTTTAACCTTTTTTCTCCATCGTCAAGTACATCCTCCAAAAATATTTTATTTAGAGATTTCATGTTAAAAAATTATCCAATCACTTATCCTTTTTTGCAAATGTCAATCAATGAATTCCGATTGTTTTTAAATTGACAACACTGTCCAAACATCACTTGTGTATTATACAGTACACAATCATCCCCATCTCCCCCAAAACACTTTTCAGCCATTTCTTGTTAAAAAAATTTATTTCAAGTCAATCCTTAATAGGATCAAATTCGCAAAGTCCTACACTCCAATTCGCAAATCTCATTACCCCTTTTTAAATGTCAATCAAACAATTCTGATTGTAGTGTCCAATTTTTTAGTAACAAACTGCATACTCTCAAAACATGTTTGACCACATTATATCATGCCAACTTTATTATGAAGTAGAAATCTGGCCTAAATAAATTATGTCAGAAACCTGTCCTTCATAACATATTACGCAATCCCAAATAGCACAGGAAGGAACATAGAGTAACGTAGAATAACATAGTCCTATGGCGGTCGTAGAATAACATGGTCCTATGGCGGTCGTAGAATAACATGGTCCTATGGCGGTCGTAGAATAACATGGTCCTATGACGGTCTCAGAATAACATGGTCCTATGGCGGTCGTAGAATAACATGGTCCTATGGCGGTCGTAGAATAACATGGTCCTATGGTGGTCTCAGAATAACATGGTCCTATGGCGGTCGTAGAATAACATGGTCCTATGGCGGTCTCAGAATAACATCGTCCTATGGCGGTCTCAGAATAACATGGTCCTATGGCGGTCTCAGAATTCAATATTAGAATTCTACTGACAAAATCAGCGTTCCGTCTTCTGTGTATCAAATCTTACCAACTAAAAAATGAAGCTATAATGACACTTGGGTTTGTGATGATTGGGAATCTATTGGAATCAAAACAAAAGCCAACCACCCAAGGTGATCAGGTGAATCTCCTCAGTTGGAAAATTCTTATTGAGTAAAAAGGAGCCTGCTGAGAGAAATAAAAAGTAAGTACATATATATATATATATATATATATATATATATATATATATATATATATATATATATATATATATATATATATATATATATATATATATATATATATATATATATATATATATATATATATATATATATATATATATATATATATATATATATATATATATATATATATATATATATATATATATATATATATATATATGTATGTATATATATCCAAAAAAAGGATTTTTGAACTTGTAGGTTTCCGGAATTTTACTATGAAAACGAAAGAAAAGGAAAAAGAGAAAAAAAAGCAGAAAAAAGGACAAAAGATTGTGAAAATCGTATTGATTATCCTCCTAAAGTCAAAATCGATGCTTGATGGTGCAAAATTTTTTTTAGAGCATTTAGTAAAAATAGATGCGATCTAGTAAATTTTTTCTCTCCGATTTAGTAAATTCTTCCAGGTCAGGGTGGCAACCCTGAGATTTGTTGCCGACAGTGCGTCTATGCTCATACTAGGGTGAAATGCTCCAAGTGTGAAATACGACTATGTCCTCAAAGAAATTGCTTTATAGATTGGCATGAAAAATAATGAGTGTAACTGCTGGATGGTTCCATATGGCACCAAAGTGCTATTTCCTTTCTGATATGAAATAAATTTTTGTATATTGTTGTTTGTCTTATTTTCGTCATAAACATTAGTTCTCTCAAGTAGTGTCTGAATTCTATTGCGCGTGTTTCATAATTCAGGCATGAAAGGGTTATAATTTTGTTCTATTTTTTTTTTTAAAGCTTTTTGAGCAGTCCAAATTTAATGTATGTCATACAAATTTTTTTAACTACAATTTTTCTATAACAGAAAAATAAATGGCCGTTAACCAGGCCCATACCTGGTTAACGACGGATAATAATGGAGGGGATAGTAAGATCTTTGGGTGGCCAAAGTATATGAAAACAAATTTTATTTGAGATGTTGAATAAGAGGTGCAAAGAAATTCAAGAAAATTTTGAATTGAAGGGGGAGGGGGAGCTGGCCCCCTGAGTACATCCCTGGCCCTAACCTGCAATGCATCGAGTTTTGTAGGACAGGAAAAGCTTTTTCCTTCACACATAAAATGTTGGTACTTCTTTTCTTCTTATTTTTCAGCTCCTATATACTAGAAAGTTTTATTGTATTGCCTCTAAAAATATAAGTTTTACATAAATAAGAAATTCAGTTTCAAGTTTGTTTTCTATTATTTTAATTAGCGAGAAAAATCAAATTGTTTATTCATTTTGCATGTTCAACCTAAAGAGAAAAAGAGAATTTACATGCAATAAAGCTCGTGACTCAAAACAACTTTCGGTTTCTTTTTATTGGCTTACACCTTCAAAGTGAAGAACCAATCAGGTAGAATTTATTTTCGTTCTTTTTATTGATTAAATAAAAAAACAAGTTTTTTTTAACTGAAAGTAAGAAACGACGTTAAAACTTAAAACAAACAGAAACTATTCCGTATATGAAAGGGGCTGTCCCCTCCTCAACGTCTCGCTCTTTACGCTAAAGCTTTTTATTGTTTTAAAAAATTGAGTTGTGAGAAAGTCAAACTGTTTGATTAAAATCAAACAGTTCGTGGTAACGAACTGTAAGTAAGGAGCGACCCGGCTCAATGGTAACCGAAACACTAAAAACGGAATTTTGGTACCAATAGATACATCAAAAGAATCAGATTTTAATTCTTATTTCAAATATATAAGTTTCATCAAGTTTAATTTTACACAACAGAAGTTACATACAAGATACTAATCGTAAGTTTTCTGAAAAAAGGGGGAAAGACCCTTTACAAGTTCGAAAACTTGCTAATGATAACACCAACAGCCACAGCGTATCCGATAACCCTCTTGCTCTGGTTTTATACATTTCTATACAAGCAAATGATCTTCTGTATTTTTTGCACGAAGAAACATCACGGGTGCGGTGGTATTTGTTTTTTTTTTCTTTCCCCAGGGGTAATCGTAGTGACCCAGTGGTCCTATAATATCGTAAGAGGGCTCATTGAAACGGAAATTAAAAGTTTTAATTCCTTTTTTAAGTGACCAAAAAAATGGAGGGCAACTAGGCCACTTCCCACGCTCATGTTTTTCTCAAAATCACCCAATTAAAATTTTGAGATAGCCATTGTGTTTAGCAAAGTCAAAAATCTAATAAATATGTCGTTTAAAATGACTTAATCCCCCATATTTCCCAGGGGAAGGGCTGCAAGTTATGAACTTTGCCCATTGCTTACATATTGTATTGGTTATTGGGAAGTATACAGACATTTTCAGGAAGAATTTTTTTCTGGTGGGGAGGGGGAGGGGGGCTGGAGGAGAGGGTTACTCGGGAGAATCTTTCCGTGGAAGATGTTTCTGTGGGGTAAGGGACATTTCTATGAAGGGGGCGCCGGATTTCCAAGCATTATTTAAAAAACGATCAGAAATTAAATTAAAAAAAACAAGTACTTTCAACTGAAAGTAAGAAGCAACATTAGAACTTAAAATGAACAGAAATTATTACGTATATGAGGGGGTTCTCCCCCAAGTCAATACTTCGCTCTTTACACTACAGTTTTTTTTAGTGCTTTCCAAAGAGCTATCTATTCTAATTAAACGGCCTTTGTGATTCAGGGGTTTGTGAATTAAATTTTTTTTAACTTTTAACGTAAAGAGCGTGGTATTGACTAAGGGGAGAACCCATCATATACGTAATAACATATACGTAATAGAAAAAAAAAACAATAAAAAAAAACAAGCGATACGGCTCAATAGTTATCGAAACTTTTAAAAACGGAACTTTGATGTCAATAAATGTATCAAAAGAATGGGCTTATAATGCTGATTATAAATATATGAATTATATTAAGTTAATTATTACTAATCAAAGGCTAAGAACCTCAAAGAAATTACCCGATTTTTAAAGAGGGGGGAAACATCCCCTAAAAGTGAAAAGTTTTTAATGAAAATCAAACCGTCAGATTCAGCGTATCAGAAAACCCTATAACATAGGTTTCAAGCTCATATCTGCAAAAACCTGCAACCTTGTATTTTTTGCCAGAATAAAAATATACAAATATAGAAGTTCGTTACGTAAGTTAATTTGTAAATTACGTCACAACCAAATTTAGAGACAGCCATTTAGTAAAAGAAAAGTGAAATTTTTATGCAAATTTTGTTTACTTATTCAATGACGGCGAGCCAAAACAAAAGCTGCATTAACTAAAAAACGATCAGAAATTAAATAAAAAAAATCAAGTTTTTTTAAACTGAAAGTAAGGAGCGACATTAAAACTTATAACGAACAGAAATTATTCCGTATATGAAAGGGGCTGTCCCCTCCTCAAGGCCTCGCTCTTTACGCTAAAGTTTGACTCTTTCTCACAACTTTATTTTTTAAAACAATAAAAAACCTTAGCGTAAAGAGCGAGGCGTTGAGGAGGGGACAGCCCCTTTCATATACGGAATAATTTCTGTTCGTTTTAAGTTTTAATGTCGCTCCTTACTTTCAGTTTAAAAAACTTGTTTTTTTTATTTAATTTCACACAGAGCCAATCATGTTTTAACAAGACAGCAGTGCTAGATTCCTTTTCTAGCATACGCTTAAAAAGTAATATGATTGACATACGGAAATACGTCACAGATCTAAACCAATGAAATAAAAATAACGCTTTTTACCTCCAAATTATTCGAAAGTAATTTTTCTTTTTTCGCTTTCTATAGCCACTGTTAACTTCTTTTCCAATTGAAAGCAATTTTGATTAGAAAGATCATTGAAAAACAAACTCTCACAAATCTTTCTTATGTGTTTTTTTTTTAATTTTTAACAAATCTTACATGTATCACACTTAAAAAGGCATGGATGTTTTGAGTTGTTGTCGAAAGAGAGAGAGAGGCAAGAACGTTTTTAGGGAAAGATTGAAAATTTAGGCCCCCAGCGGACAAATCCCTCATTCAAATTTTATATCTTTTTTCTGTCTTTTTTTTACCAAATTGGAATGACAAGATTGTCCCTTTTCAGTTCCTCTTTTATTTTTGGTTTAAATTTCATTTTTTCCAATCAAAAATTTTTTTCTTTTAACTGGGACCAAAAGAAACAATAAATTGACATGTTCAAATAACTTGATTTAGTTTTTCTATCCAAAATTGGCATTGGCAAAACAACATTGGATAAAAAATTACCATAATCAGCTTCAACAAGGACAGGTTCTCTCCTCATATTCATAGAATGTAAAAACGATGTGTAAAAAAGTCGCCCGATAAGGGACTTGAACCCTTGACCTTAGGATTAAAAGTCCCACGCTCTACCGACTGAGCTAACCGGGCTGATGTCAAAGCTTTGCTGGATCGAATTTGATTATCATGAATAGTAGGACAAAGCCTAACCACGAATCTTGATTGAGATAAAAACTTGAAATATAGGTTCGAGAATCAAAAAAGATTATGTCTTATAAATCAATGACTCTTTTAGCCATGAGCCGAGAGCCACCATTATGCCACGAGAAGTTATAAGGTCTTTTGAACTATATACCTCATCCCCAGGGGCGTAATTTGCTGTGGGGCAGGGGGGGCAATTGCCTCCTCTATACTCAAAACACTTTTCCCTACAAGAAGTACTGACGTTTAATAGACTTGCATAAGCTGCTATAAGACACAAGTACCAGACATTTTTTTATTATTATAGGAGTGGGTTCACAAGGGAAGCTTAATTTCAGGAAAATCAATACTTGCCCTAACCTTGAATAAAATTCACATTTTACTTAGCACACAGCATAAATCATAGAAACCACATTTTATTAAATTACTTTTTTATTGTCCACATTGTTATTCTTATCAAAATACCAGGTACATGCCTTTCAACCAGGGGTGGATCCAGGATTTTTTTAGGGGGGGGGCAAAATAGGTTGATCCGATAAACTTGCGTTAGGACCAAGTTTAATTAACGCAAACTTGCGTTAATTAAGTAAATTAAACTACGTTAGACTACGTTAGGGGAGCGCCCTCGACCTCTTTTTCAATTAACACATGATTTTTCTTATTTAAACGAACATTCTATGTTCTGAAGGAAAAGGGGTAGGTACTTGAAATCAAGTTTCTGGGCTTTAATTTGGACTTTCAGTATATTACTGAAAGTTTCAGCCACTTAGCCCAGCAACGGCGTCAACTTTTTTTTTGGAGGGGAGAGGGGGGAGCATGTGCTCTCTAGATTTTTGCTTCTCCCTAGATTTTAAAAAATATATTTTTGAGGGGAAATCTTCATCAAAAATATCTTTTTTGGGTACTTTCATTGAAAAAAAAAGAAAAGGCAAATTGGTACTTGTGCATTATACCCATTCTTTTATATACTGCTAGTTTGGTTAATGCTAATGAAATAAAATAAAACAGGATGAATATAGAATAGTTTAGAAACGAATTTGGGCTATATATTTGCACATTAGGGGGGGGGGTAAAGCATAGCATATATATTAAATACTCAATCTAACCGTAGTACCTTTCCCCCCCCCAAAAAAAAAAAACGACAAAAAACAACACTTTAAATATCGTATCCGCGGTTAAAACCACGCTATACATCTACTCTACCGCAGTGTGTTGAATCATCCCGTAAAACGGGTTTGTTCTCCCGCATCTGTCCCGGTAACTGCCGCGTCTCATTTGACCTATATAAAAGAGTGGGTATAAACTAACCTAGGTACCTTTCCCCCCCCCCCCCAAAAAAAAAAACGACAAAAAACAACACTTTAAATATCGTATACGCGGTTAAAACCACGCTACTATACATCTACTCTACCGCAGTGTGTTGAATCATCCCGTAAAACGGGTTTGTTCTCCCGCATCTGTCCCGGTAACTGCCGCGTCTCATTTGACCTATATAAAAGAGTGGGTATAACGCACAAGTACCGGCGAATTTATCCACCTCCAGATTTTGAAATAAAGATATTGCATTCTCCCCCTCAATTTTAGTGAAATGAGGCCACTAAGACCCAGCAAGCTTCTGAGTTTGGAAAAAGTCTCTTCTAAAAATACCTTTCTTCCTCTGTTATGGATTTCTCGCAATTTTAATGCATTGTACTTTAACGACAATAACTAAGGCCACTAAACATGCATCTTACTAAGAGGGGGGAAGTCATATCTCTTGAGATTCGAAAATACTTGAAACCATTTTCCAAAAAAGGGAAATGACCATAAAAGGAGAATTTCTTCAGGCGCGCCTCTCCGCCATATAATCTTTTGACTCAATGCTTTTCCATGAAACGTTTAAAAGCTACTTTTCTTAAACACTGAAACAAATGGAATCATGGGTCTACAGAATTACTATCCATGATCAGGGTCACAAGACTACAGAGTCAATGAATTTCGGACTTGGTTTTTGAATAAAAATTTGCTTACTACGTTACATTGCAAAAATACAAACACTTAGCTCATATTCGAGGCAGGAAGCCCCACCCCTCATACACCAAATGTATTTATGCTTACGCTTTTTTTACCCCTCCCTTACGTGCAATCTTGCGTACCTTCCTGTCTGGTTTTAACTTTCGCTGTCTATCTTTAAAAGCTCATTTTATAGGATCCTGATGTTTTTCTTTTATTGCTAGTATTTTCCATAAATTTCAGGAGTAAATATACTTAAATTTCAGTGTTTTATTTCTTGGTAACCTTTTGAAACATTTGACTGAAAACCAAAAGTTCGTCAATCAGTTGGTTGTAAGGGAACTACAAGTAAAAAGGGACCCTTTTTAGTAGTATTTCTCTCGCCCACAAACAGGATTGCCATTAGAGTGATTTGGCCTTATCGGGCCCCGCATTTGAAAGGGCCCCGCGTTACCATCAGAATAAACAAAAAAGAAGTTTTTGAGGTTTAAAGCAAATTGTTTTTGACGATAAGGCATAAATTTTGAGTTATTCAAATAACTATAATATATTCATTTTAAGTTTGCAGTACTGGATGAGATTTATTAATTAGTTTATTATTATATGATATATACTACATAATATGGAAAACTGATACCCGTAAAAGCTCATGTCAAATTTATTGAGTTCAATCGGGGTAGTCCTATATTAGAGAGATTTTACACTACGTACGTAAACTACTTTACGTAGATAAACTACAATGCAGGTATATATTATTTAAATATTTATATATATAGAGAGAGCACTGCACAAAAAATCCAATCTCGGCTCCGCACCTATTTAATCTGGTCCTGCCCATATAAGAGATCTTCAGGCCTTCCCCCCGTAGTTGATGTGCGAAGATGTCCTCAGTAAGACAAAAATATATAAAAGTCCTGGTTGAACTTAACTGAAGTAAGGATGCTAGGACCTTTACGAAAATTTTTTAATTTTTGGTTGTAATAGACGCATGGGGTTGTGAGTCTTTTACCTTTTATATGTTTTTGTTTTTCTCAGGACGGACATAAGGCCCTAGAGATAGGGCCAAAACATTAATACAAATTATCTCCACTGTCTTGCAAAAAGATTTCCCTATTTTTCTTCGTACTTTTGTTGTTTGTTATGGAAAGGCAGTGTGGTCTTCGTCGCTATGTTATAAAACTGTTAGCATAATACAAACAGTGACGTAGTTTGGTCAAAATCCGGGGGGAGAGGGCAAAGTTGGAGTCAACTTTTCCAAGTCAAGTGAAAATGAGCATAATACAAACAGTGACGTAGTTTGGTCAAAATCCGGGGGGAGAGGGCAAAGTTGGAGTCAACTTTCCCAAGTGAAGGGAAAATGACAGTGAAAAATAAAAAACAATATGCCAAATAATAAACTAAAGAGAACTGATCTGTTTTTGTGGTAAGGCCTAACTTAGTTTTGCCGTTGCCCCCTGCCCTATAGCAAATTATGTCCCTGAATATCAAAGACATATGATTCTCCTACATTTTCGTTTTGAAAAGTCGGCCTCAATTCCATTGTTCTACTGGTGACGTGTTTCCGTAAGCTAATCACATAATTCCTTATTTTTGGAGCAACAAACAGTCCGCTTTTGAGAATGCATTTTTGAACTTGTAGGGAGAAGTACTTTTTCTCTGTGTCCTCCCCACCGTGTAAAACTTCGGTCCATCGTATGCTCTTTATTTCTGTTATCTTCCTTTTTTTTCTGTTATCTTCCTTTTTTTGAGGTATTTTTTTCTGTTATCTTCCTTTTTCGAAAAACAGATGTTTAAAATACTTCGAAACTGAATACACCACTAATTGTTCACACTCGCAAGAATGATTTTCTTATATGTAAAACCACTGTATATAGATACTATAATATCTATTATTTATATACAGTGATGTAAAACAGACAAAGGCACCCGCAGAAATCAATCCAGGGGTAAAAGTCTGCTGATAATTTTTCTGGCTAGGCGCAAACATGCAACTTCTTTAATAATTTTTTTTGTTTTTTAAGACCCAGAAGTTCAATTTCTTTTCGTTTCAGGCACAGGACTGTTCAATCAAAGTCGGTACTAAATTACTGGATAGGAGTCAGAGTCAACTACTGGCAGGAGTTGACAGAATTAAGGCTTCGGAATCGGTTAAAATAAACAAACCCCCAGTTCCACTACCTCTTCAAATTGAATGCCTCCCACCCGACTGTGAGTGCATCTGTATCCGATTTAATTAGAAAATAAAAAAAGCCAAAGATTCTCCGGACTCCCTATATATATATATATATATATACATATATATATATATATATATATATATATATATATATATATATATATATATATATATATATATATATATATATATATATATATATATATATATATATATATATATATATATATATATATATATATATATATATATATATATATATATATATATATATATATATATATATATATATATATATATATGAAGGCCCATTTCATTTTTGTTGGCCTACCTCTCTTCGGCAAAGAGCCGGTTTTGCCAGCTTTGCGCATTGCAACCATCCATTCACTCGTGCTCGTGCTTCGGACGGGGCCTTCTGCCCTCACTTCACTCGAGGGTTCTGCAGTATAACACGGGGGATTTATAACATAAAGAAACATGACAAATATAGGAAAATGTGGTGAAAGATCTTAAAACCTCGACATTTCAAGAAGGGGTATGGATCTAAAGATCTCTTTGGGTACTTTTTTCTTGCAACCCCCAAGAAAGGTAAATTCGATGAAAAATATAGGACCATGGAAAACTTCAAATTTCGAGGGGTCGGGTCACAAACTTTCTTACCTGCCTGTCAAAGCGGAGTCGGCATGTTGAATTCACCGACATCACAGCTCTGCAGAAAATGGGTAGTAGAAGTAGAGATCGATAAACGTATTTCAAAAGCCTTGTGGCCATATGCACAAAAAATGTATACAAAATAAGTAAATCGCCATCAAAACAAATTACAAAGCACACAAAAAAGCGGAAAATAAATATATATTTGACTTTTATTATACCGTTTTTTCCTTCAATATCTGTTTGGCTTATTTAGGGGAGGTGGCTACCTATTTGTCATTTTATATTGGTGTACGTTGAAATACGCTATCTAGGTTAAGGACAATTGCTCTCTAGATATTTAAAATCCTTCTTGGTATTTTCATTTAAATAAAAATCGAGAAAAAAAAAAAAAATCGCTCCTTCCTTAGATTTTGAAAATCCTTTTTTTTTTTCTTAAAAATTAATTTAAGATAAGCTATCGACCCTTCCTACATTTTAATGAATTAGCCCTTGCGTTGGTTATCATGAACATCACCAGAAAAGTTTCTATTGGGAGGGGGGTGGACGAGTGCTACCAGCTATGTTTTTACCAAGATCTAAAGGAAATATTCTTCATTCTTTATCTTTATACAATTCTTTTTATTCAAAATGAGGTTCCCAGCGGTGATATGCGCCCTCCCCTCCCAGTTGGTGCCAGAGGCCGTTTCCCCTTTCTTGTGAGCATATTTGCAAGCAAAAATTGGTTTATTTCTAAAACGGAGCAAATCAATAAAAATGCGTAATCTTATCCGTATAGCTACTTGCCTCTCTATTTGCATTCACTGACGCGTCATCAAGGGATGTGCGCAATCTAAACCTCTGATATTCGAATCCCCACCATGACGAAGGAGGAGTCTGTTGTACAAAATCGCTCCGTTTACGATTAAGAGCCTCACGTACTGTCCAACTTATAAGTCAGAACACATAATCCGAAGCCCGTCAGCGAGCTGGAGAATTAATGTTGGTTCAAGAAAAATATGCACTTTTCTTCATAATTATGGAGAATACTTCCCACTTCGGTCGCCTCTTGAGCTTTAGTCTAGGCCTTCTTAGGCATTTTCATAATGGTTGCAGGAAGGCGTGGTCATCGCTGAAACCCGACATGACCTATGGTAGGAATCATGGCCGCCTGCTCGAATGATAGCTTTCCACCAAGGGTCGTGATCAAAACGTATTGCTGAATATAACAAGTTATTTTTCCCATATGGGAATTTTTGGCATAGAGCTTTTTGGACAAATTCCAACGAAGCAGTATCCTAAGGGAAAAAGAGCACAAATGTAAAAGCTTCAGGAAACTTTCTAGGACATTTCTAAGGACAGCATGAGATAGCCTGTGCGGACTAACTAGGGTACAGGACGATAAATAAAAGTTCAAATAGGGATAAAATCCTTTTAATAGACAGTGATGTAATAGAAATTCACAAAAATACCAGATATTTCGGTCACATATACAGTGACCGTCATCAGTAGTAAAACTAAAATAAAACAATTTAAAACAAAAGTTTATATACTAAACCAAATAACACTACATATTGTTTGAGTCTCTAATTCTTTTCAAAGCAAAGGCGGAAGCTATTCTCTTTGACCTTCTTGGATTCGGTTCATTAGCGTTCAATGATATAACATTTGGACAAAGGTCAACTACATTGGGTGAATTGAACTTTACTCTGTGATATTTTAATAAATTATCATATATAGAGTCCAGCCGATATTCACCTGTATCACGATTCAAAGAAATATTCTTGAATAAGACTTTCTTTATTTCAAGAATTTCACGAAAATTTTGCTTTAAACCCCGATCCCTAGAAATCAAAGAGACATTCTCGAACAAAATAAAATGGTCTGGAAAATTAAAAATATGTTCCGAAAGGGCTGAAGTAAAATCTTCAGACTTATAATCTTGCTTTAAAGCCGAAGAAATAGCATCTTTATGTTGTAATAATCTCATTTCCAAAATCTGATTAGTACGTCCCACATATGAGCTTCCACAAGTACGTGGGATCTGATAAACCCCACTTTGTTGCCCCAATCAAGTTAGATCCTTCCCAGAATTTAGAAAACTACCCAAAGTATTATTACTTTTTAAAGCTACCCTTAGACCATTGCTTTGTGAAATTCTTTTAAGTTTTTCACTTAGCCCGGGTACATATGGTAAGGAACAAAAAACATCCTTCTCCAGAGTTGTCTCCAAGACTTTCTTAAAAATCTCTAGATACCTTTTTCTTCTCTTTTAAAAAGTCTGGTTAATTAACCATTCTGGATACATGTTGCTTATTAGTATTTTCCTTAGAAAAGACAACTCCTCCTCAACAAATTTTGGAGAGCAAAGATTAAAGATCCGATGAGTTATAGAAATGATCAAACCAATTTTTACTTGGCGAGCGTGACCGGAACTATAAGACAAAAATCTATTGTTATTTGTCGGTTTTCTGTAAATTTTAAAATCCAGACTATTTTGATTTTTCAAAAGAAGAACATCAAGGAAAGGAAGTTTCCCATTCTCTTCCAATTCAACGGTAAACTTCAAACTTGGGAAGGATCGCAATAGGGAGGGGGTCTACTTTTTCAGTCAGAGCTTTGTTTTACGCTTGCTTTTCAACAGTGGTGGTCCTGGCCTTTCTTGCACCTGGTGAAAAATTCCCCTCTTCTTGTCTTGGCCCTGGTCGTATTTTCATGCCTCTCAGGCCATTTCTATTTCTAAATTGCTATAAGCTCCCTTCTATTCCTCTCAGAGATAAAATCTAAGAGCGTAGAAACACTGGGGATTCTATCGATAGGGTTGAATATCCACTAGCCCCCTCCCCCCTTGCTCAGGCCAAATTTTAATAACATTTTCATTTATTAACAAACTTATATTCCATTTCTAAATTGATTAATAACTTAGGTTTTATTTTATTTTTAGTTTATTGCTTAATTATTTAATTAGTATCAATTATTTTAATTTAATTATTTAAATTATTATTATTTAATTATTTTTAATTTTTTACTTAGATTTTATTAATTAACAAGTAATTCATTAATTATTTTCATTTATTAACTGCGCCCTTTACTTTATTTGAATAAAAATAAAATTTCAAAAATCACAAAAATTTCGAAATTTCGCACCCCGAAATTTCTGCGCCCGAGGCAAGTGCCTCCTCTGTCTTTCCCCTAAAACCGCATCTGCTTTTGACAATTTATTAGGAAGATAATAAGTTTTGTGGAGTTTTCTTTTCTAGCTACGACTATCTCAGGCATATCATTTGGTCACCAAAAGTTTTGAAATATTGGCATGTTGTAATACTGAATATACGTTTGTATTCTCGCCTTTAATGGGTACTATCCCATTATGCGGGCCTCTCTAAAAAGTCAAGTTTGGTTAATGCTAATGAAACAAATAAAATAGGACTAATATATAATAGTTTAGAGACAAATTTGGGCTATATATTTGCACATTAAGGGGTGGGGGGGGTGGGGTGGGTATGCATATAATCAATACGTAACCTAACCTAACCTAGGTACCTCCCCCTCTAAACCCCCAAAAACCACAGTTTAATATCGTTTATGCAATGAAAACCTTGCTATCATTGCTTGCCTGCTCCATAACAGTTAAGACATCAAAACTGGGTTTTATCATTGCCTAGTCTAGTGATTAACCCGAGAGGCCCGCGTAATGGGATAGTGCCCTTTAATGCTAGGTGTTTGATTATATTGAAATAATACACATTTAAATCAATTAAATTAGAACAACTCAAGAAATCCTCATTTTTAGAAAAACATTCATAGTCCTCATTTTGTAACAATCTTACTAACAATTGTGTTACCGCGAGCTAACAGGAAGTTGTTGCTAACAGTTTTTGGTGAAATCATTTAACAATTTAAAACGATGCTGGAGAAAACTGATTAGGGGTTTTGAACGTAAAATTAAAATACGAAGATGAAAAATTATTTTATCAATTTTCTTCGTTCAAGGAACAGCTATGGACAACTTTGCGTTTACAATTACATTGCATTTTTTTGTTTCATTCACTTTGTAAATATTAATGTCACATTTCCAACCACATATCTTTACCACCCAATAACACATTTTCACAATTTTTTCAAAATATATTATAATTAACAATTATGTTTCCGCAAGCTAATAGAAAGTTGTTTGTAACAGATGGTACGGCAGAAACGGGCCTTTAATAAGTATTGCAGTCTTGGCTAACTCACAAATGTAATCTGCACCAGTATTTGTGTGCAGCATTGCACAGCGTATGGTAGGCAACGTAGGCATTGATACATAGGTCCCACCCTTAGGCAAGGGAGACCGAAGATTTTCCAGGGGGCGGGGGGCAGAATACAAAAAGATACTTTCTTAGGCTAACCTGATTGTCGTACATAATTAGGAGTTCGAGATGTATGGATACTCAGGCATCAAGATTACTTAAGTTAAAAATGGATGCCTGAATACATGTAGTTGCGGGTGAGCTTAAACACCTTCTAATTCTATAGAAAGATGTGTTTTATGTCACAGCCCCCCCCCCCGTATTTACAAAAATGTATAAAGGATATGCTTTTGTTTTCTTAATTCTGGTACTGTAGGAAAAAAAAAATTATTTTTTTATTTTTTTCTGTTATAATATTCATGATGTTGTCTCGGCTATGGAAAGGGATTTCTAAATAAACATAATTGTTTGGGAAATGGTATAACAAAGACGATTACAAGCGGGTTCACAAAGATGGTTAAAGGCGAAGAGCACGGAAATTCGAACAATCAAATACGCAGCTTTGGAAACGTCTCTGGCACATTTGTTAGAAAAAAAAACGGGCAAACGCGAATCTTCTTTAACCAATTTACGTGTACTGATCAGGATTGCCACCTGTAGCACAAAAGTGCTTTTTTAGCATGATTTCATTATTTGTAGCACGTGCTCAGGGTTGCCACCTGTAGCACAAAAATGCTATTTTAACACCATTACAGTCAATTTTATGACCTTAGCAGCGAAAATTGTGGTGTAGCACCCAAATTTGGGCAATTGTAGCACTTTAGGAACTGACCATAATGGCAACCTGTTAACCGTGGTAGTTCTGCCACGGTTAACAGGATGGATGGAGGATAGACTATCTATCAACAAGTGAAATTAAATCATTTTTATACAATTCTGAAAAAGGCTTATGCCAGCTTTGTCTCTCACTCAGACTACCTGTCTTAGCTTTTTCGCCACTTAGCTATGGCTCTCAACTTTTTCATCACAATCCACCAAGGTGATTTAATTCAAAGCTGCCACCTGTAGCACAAAAGTGCTATTTTAGCACTATTACAGCCAAAATCACTGTATGGCACGCATATTTGGGCAATTGTAGCACTAGGAACTGACCATGGTGGCAACCCTGGTGCTGATACATATTCTTTTTTTTGTCAAGTATAGCAAGCAATATATTTTTAGAGAGTTAGACGTCGGCCCAACAATTTGATTTCTCAGGAAGAAATCCAATTCATTTGTAATCATGACGCTTTGAAGCTATTTTTCAAATTGTTTGTGTTCAGCCATTTGGAAGAGTTGGAAACAAAATGTCTTGTAAATATTACTGGATTATCAATGAATAGAGCACTTTAAGTTAAAATTACAAAACTGTCAATCACCAGAATCTTAAACTTCAACTCAACCGTTGTGTAGTTACATTGCAATAACACGTGCATTACAAGGTCAGTGGTGGCAAAAAGGCAATATTTGTACGCTACTACTACTGCACCCATATTGTCAAAAGGGCTTATCAGCAATATTTCAGGAACGGCTCGGGGTGTTAAGTTGAAACTCTCAGGGCTGCTACTATTGCTACCGCTGCTACTACTATTGAGCTAAATCCAGAGGATTTAGGCGTATCAAATTCGTCAAACTGGCATAGATACAATATCTCAGGATCAGAATGAAGTATTAAGTTTTTAATTTCAGGGAAAGTTGAGGGGGGTGTAAAATTAATCCAAAACGCACTCTGTGTATCCAGGTGGTCTTAAAGGCGTATGTGTAATATGTCATGAACAGATGACGGTGTTACGTAGGAACTTTCAGAGCGTGTTGTTGGGGGTGTTGAAACAAATCAAAAGACACTTACATCTAAGGTTGTTATACTCGTATAGATGCAATATATCAGACACTGAACAAGGTTTTAACCCTTTCTATCCAAGCGTCCTAGTACGAGGCAAGCTTATAAACCTCTTCGATTTCGTGGACTTGCAAAATAGCAACGGAGGCGAAAGCGTCTACGGGGCTAAACGTCAACCTCAGGACAATAGAAAAACCAGCCTCAGATGATGTTTCCCTTTCGCTTTTAGTTTTTATTGAGTAATCAAAGGTAGTGGGTCGAAATTGGTCAAAAGGTAGGTTTTATTTTTAATTTTGCTGAGAGGTGGAATGGGGCCAAAAAGTTCTACAAAAAATTAGAGCTGATGCTGAGTCATTGCCAAGGGCCTAGTCATGGGCGCCCATAATGGGGGGGGGCATCAGCCCCCCTCCCTGGCTGAATGACGATGCCATATATTTGTATTAATTAAAAAAAACTTTCCACAGAATAACTTTTCAAAGAAAGGTAAAGAGCTCTATTAAGCCAAAAATGGGCAGAAATATAGTCGAATAATCTTCCATGCGTAAAACTAACACAAGTCACTATCAACAATTAAATGAAACTAGATACGAACAGAAATTATAACAAATAACCGAGTCAAACTCAAAACGAGCAAAAATTAACATTACTAGGGCTGACAACCCCCATGCCTTCTCAAGACCAGGAAATAACTTAGGTTTTAATAAAAAAAAAAAAAAAAAAATGACCGTGGATTGTCAGTTTAATATACCTATACTGATATTTATTACTTAAAATAAGAAAAAGTGTAAAAAAAAGTGAATGAAAAAAGTTTTTTACTTATTTAAATAAAACAAGCGAAAACATTTAAACATATTTTGTTTTCAGTAAAGCACAAAGTATGTTCTGGTCTTGAGAAGGCATGGGGGTTATCAGCCCTACTAATGTTAATTTTTGCTCGTTTCGAGTTTGACTCGGCTATTTATTCTAATTTCTGTTCATTTTGAGTTTCATTTGTTTATTGATAGTATTTGAAGTAGTTTTACGCTTGGATTACTTGACTTTATTTCTGCCCATTTTTGGCTTAATGGAGCTCTTTACTTTTCTTTGAAAAGCTCGTTTTGTGGAAAACGTTTTTTTAGATGAATTTCTGTTCGTTATTTATTTACAAAGTCATTTTTACGAAAAAAAATTTATACCTTTTCGGGTTTTTAATTTCTATAATAATCCATAGTTTGACATAATTTTGAGGGTTTGACATGCCCAATATCCCTTAAGAAATAGTTGCTGGACCGTTCTACTATGCTGCACAAAACAGTTGTCTTAAAATTTTGACTAGATGTAATTGGGAAATAAATCGGCTTAAGAGACGGGCTGATTGCCCTCCAGTCTCTTTTTATTCTTAAAAAGGACCCTAGAACTTTTAATTTTGAATCAAATTAGCTTCTTTAAATGTTTCAATGATATTTCTAGCTATTATAGAGTGGTGCTGCCTATGATATTGCTTATATGCATTTTTGAAAACCTGCATGTATACAGTTTTTTCGTTTAATTGGAACACCCCCTAAACACTTCCTAAAAGTTTCACCTTAATACTCTTAGCGTCATTAGTTACAGTAACTGTAGTGCTAAAAGTATACACATAGTGCCTTCTCGCTAGTTCAAAATCCCCCACAACTTACTCTTAAAGATCTAACTTAATAATGTGAGCTGTTCTTGGAGATATTGCTTTGTCGCCTTTTAGAAAGTTCACATGCTCATAGTTTGCTTTGATTTAGTTCAACGTCCGCCTAAATATTTCTTATATTTGATTAATGAAGACATTGTTGTATACTCTTTGGACTATTGGCTACATAATGGCTGTCTCACAATTTCGATCGAATGTGTTTAGGCAAAAGAGGATATCAGGGAGAGGGGGGGGGGGCTATTTTTGCTCAATTACGCTTGACTCTTAAAATTAAAATAGAAGTATGCATTTCCAATCAAATGAGCCTCCTCTAAAGTTCACAAGTCCACCTCTTCATAAAAACCTTATACCCCCCGGGGCATAACTTAAAACCCTTATCCCCATACTCTGGTGGGTTGTGTCAACCTCAAAGGCTGTGTACAAATGGCTATCTTAAAATTTCTATCGGATGTATTGGGGGAAAATATGACGTGGGGGGGTATAGCTACCCTCTGATGAATTTGACTCTTAAAAATGGCTCTTCAACTTCCGATTTCCGATCGAATGAGTCCCTTCCAAAATATATATGATACACCGTTTCCATAAAAACCTCAAATGCCTTCGGAGCATACCTTACAACCCTTGCCCTGGGACTGTGAGGGGGTTCTCATCCTCAAAGACATAATTTCATGATTTTTAAACTACGTCAAAAAAAAAACTATCTCGAAATTTTGACTGGAAGTGTTTGGGGAAATAATGGGCGTGGGGGGGGGGGGTTGGTTGCCCTCCCATCACTTTTGACTATTAAAAAAGGCACTAGCCCTTTCAACTACCAACCGACTGACCCCTTTTCGAAGTTTCTACGACAACAAATGGCCATCTTAAAATTTCTATCAGAAGCGTTTCGGGAAAATACGAAGTGTGTGTGGGGGGGGACTATTTGCCTTCTGATCACTTTGACTCTTAAAAAGAGCACTATAACTTCTGATTACCAAATCCAATGAGCCCTCTTCGAAGTTTATACGACCAACATTTCTATAAAAAACCTCATATGCCCCCAGGGCGTAACTTAAAACCCTTGACCTGAGGGCTATATGGGGGTGGGGTATCCTCGAAGACATACCTTCTGGACCTTTCAACTACACTGAACAAAATGGCTATCTAAAAAATTATGATTGAATGCCTTTTTGTAAATGATTAGTGTATGGGGAGGGGAGGATTGACCTCCAATCACTTTTGACTGTTAAAAAGGCCAGTAGAACTTCTGATTACCAATCAAATGAGCCCCCTCTGGGTTTATACGACCACCCTTTCTATAAAAACCTTATGTCCCCCAGGGCATAAGTTATACTCCTCGCCCTGAGGGTTGTCATTCTCAAAGTCATAATTTCCGGACCTTTAAACTACGCTGAACAAAATGGCTATCTCAAAATTTTGATTGGATGTTTTTGCAGAAGTGATTGACGTAGAGGAGGGGAGCTGATTGCCCTCCATGAGCTCTTTTGAAGTTCCTGTGACATTCCTTTCTATAAGAAGTGCCCTGGTCTAAAAAAAAAACAATATATTGTGCCCACATCGCTCTTTACTTAGGCTGCTTTATCGCGCTGCCTATGACATTTTGTCTTGAGATTTCAATTATACAGCACTGAAAGTGCCGATTAGACCAGGTAAGCTACCCCCTTAAATTCAGCCTATGGGCGCCCATGGGCCTAGGAATTTTTTTCTCGGCCATTCTAGAATCAGGGACGAAGTTATAGGACTCGGAAATCCCCCTGTCTCGTACGAAGACGGTCGTACTGAGTGGGTATGTTTGTACTATAATAGGAATAGGGCAGGTAAGAGAGTTTCTACTACAATCTGGTCCAGGAATTATATATATAAAGCAGCAAATTCGAATAGATTTCTTCTCTTTTGCTTGGGCCTTCTTCCATTCTTTTCTTGGTGCCTACGTTAGAACTTCTCTTGAATATGCATGTCCAGCTTGGCATCCGGGTTTGACGAAAGATCAATCAGATAGAATTGAGAAAATACAAAAAAGAGCTGTAAAAAATATACTTGGACATAGCTAATCAACATATGATGATGCACTAAAACAAATCAACTTGAATTCACTCGATAGTCATAGACATGAGTTGACATATCGGTTTGAACTAAATTGTTTGAATTCCCCAGCTCATCGTGGTCTACTACCCGACGTCAAGAGCCCCCCTACTGAAGGACCAGTCACTATACTCCGACAAATAAAAAATAATTCTCCACAGTTAATGACTTACCCAGCCTCTAGTAGCGAAAGATTTTACTCGGTATTTTACTCGGTGTTTTAATAATGTAACCTTAATAAATATTTAATTTTCGACGCAGTTTATTTCAGGTATTTGTCTCTGAGTGATTTGAATGTACCAGCCATTTATATATTTAATATTCTGATATATTCTGTATAAAGTTTATATAGTAAAGGCTATAATATAAATGTTCACTATTTTAACTGTGAAAATTGATTCTTGACATATATTAATTTTTTTATTGAATCATTCTATTTCATTGACCATGCTTGAAAACTTTAATTTATTGACTTGTTGCCTTAATTTTTCGTGTTGCTATTTATTTATTTTATTTTTTTTATCTTTGTTTTGGGTCTCTTTTTTATGTCATGACATGCTCATGTTAGCTCCAGTAATTGTAGTGAATAAAATATATTCTATTCTATTTTCTATATATATTTTCTTACAGATATGGAGGACGAATACGAGAAAACGAGACGCATGTCTCAGAGGAAGGCAGCGGGGAGACTCGACAGTCAGCGCGCCGACGAGATTTTTTTTAGCTGCCAGATAGCAGCGTCGCTGACCAAGAAGAGCTAGAGGAATCAGACGGCGAAGACGAATGGCTCCCTAACATGGATGACAGTGAATTGCTTTACGAAGAAATGAGACCTCTAGTTGATGAAATAGCTGAAAATAGGAAAATCCCTGGACCTGCACCATTTTTTCTTGAAAGTAACTTGCTGGAGGGGACGTCAGAAGATCAGTCAGAGGATACAAACAGTCGTACGCCATATCGATGGAGATATAAGGATTACGAGCCATACTTAGATGGCGATGTGCCACACGAATCTCACTTCGGCGTTGCCCCAGAACCGTTGCCCAGTCCTTACGACTACTTCAGCTCTTACTTCACTATAGAAGTTTATGAAACCATCGCGTTTGAATTCGCGCTGGTCGCTCTTTCAAACCTGTGACAGTATCTGAAGTAAAAGTATTTATGTTCATCGTCTTCTACAAAGGGGTGTTTCGCCTTCCAAGTTACAAGCTTTACTGGGACAGAGACCTAAGGTATGATGTCATAGCATCTAAAATGTCTCGCTATCACTTTTAGTTTCTTCTTGTCAACCTGCACTTCGTTTGCAACTCAACAAGCAAACCAGTGGACGATCCAGAACACGACAGGCTTTTCAATATAAGACCAATGATCAAATTTATCCTGCAAGCCATGAGGCAGCTTGAGTCCGAAGAGCGTCAAAGTGTAGATGAGCAGGTCATAGGCTGCTCAGATATGAAGCAGTAATTACCTGCTAAGCCAAACAAGTGGGGATTCGAAGATTTCACTCGAGGTGGAGCTATTGGGATAGTCTACGACTTCGAAATTTACAAGGGTCGTGGCACCGTAGGTCCTTGAAGATTTGGACTCGTTGGTTCGGTCGTACTAAGGTTGATCAAAGACCTACCACCACAGAAAGGCTTCAAAATTTATTTTGAAAACTGGTTCGCTAGCATGCTAGTAGTAGTTCAGTTGAAGTTGACCAGATATGATTGTATGGTAACACTCCAAAAAGACCGAGTCAAAGGTTGTATGCTCATCGACGAGAAGAACTTGAAAAAAGAGGGAAGAAGAGCAACTGATTGGAGAGTCGAGACTTGCAACGACGTCGCCGTAGTCGCTGGTTCGATAATAAAGCCATTACTCTAGCATCGACCTATTGTGCAGTCGAGCCTAGAGATACTTGTCTGAGGTGGGACTCCTCAAATAAAACTCGAACCGAGGTGGTGCGTCCTGTAATCATCAAAGAATACAAAAAGTATATGGGTGGCGTCGATTTGTCAGATATGTTAACTGCCTTGTACAGAACCCAAATACGGTCAATAAGATGGTACATGAGAATCTTCTACTACCTTGTCGACACTTTGATTGTCAATTCTTGGCTGTTGTATAGAAGGCACTGCAGCCAAGTAGGAACAAGGTCCATGTCATTGCTCCGCTTCCGATGCCAGATTGCCTATGAGCTAGGCTTCTCCCCGGTGAAAAAACGCCCAGGTCGTCCGTCCTCTGTAGAAGCAACTGTGTTGTGAAGCAAACCAAACCTCCCAACGTAGCAGCCGCCCCAGCTTCTATCCGTCAGGATGGTCAGGGACACTTTCCAAAGATGGATAGGGAACAGCTTTGCTGCAGAGTCTGCAAGAAAAAGACTCACATGAAATGTATAAAGTGTATGGACTTGCCGCTGTGTTTGGAAGTCGATAGGAACTGTTTCCTTGTTTATTACAGTTAAATTTGTGCTTTTTTTTTCCTTTGGTTTTATTAAAACATATCTGGACAAGAATTACTTGATATTTCGTTTCGGAAAACTTTGAAAGTACTGAAGGGTTTTCATAGAAAAAAACGAACGTCCTCACACGAGGACATTCTATATCTTCGTTATTTCTTGTCCTAGAGCGATAGTGAAAATAGATTCGGAATCAGCAATTTTTTTTACGCCAGAATACTCTTTTGAATAACTTTTATCTACCATATATCTTAATTCAGTACGCAAAGGGTTAAGTTAAAACTTTCTTGGAAAGTTGAGGGATATGTAAAACTAAATGAAAAGGCACTAGGTGCAAGCAGGTTGTTGAAAGGGCATATCACTAATATCCCGGGAACGGCTGATGGTATTAATTTGAAACTTTCTGGGATACTACTACTATATCAACTACTGTTACTGCTATGGAACTAAATTAAAAGAGTTGAAGTGGATCAACGTTGTCCAAGTGGTACAGATAAAATATATCAGGAACGGAAGTGGATATTAGGTAGAAACTTTCAGTGAAAGTTTTCTTTGATATAAAACTAAATCAAAAGGTACTATGTTCACGCAGTCTCTTAAAAAAGCGTATCAGCAATAGCTCAGGAGCAATTGAGGGTATTAATCCGAAACTCTCAGAGCTACTACTATTACTACTACTACTAATGCTACTGAACTAAATCAAGAGGGTTTTGAATGCATCCAAGTTGTCAAAATGGCATGGATGCAATGCTCCAGGAACAGCAAACGATATTAGTTTTTAGCTTTCAGGGGAAACTGAGAGGAGTATAAAACTAAATCAAAAGGTGATATGTGTATCCAGATTGTCGAAAAGACGCATGTGCAATATCTCAGCAACGGCTCAAGGTATTAAGTTGAAACTTTCAGGGCTGATGCAGTGACTACTAATATTTATACTACTACAACTACACTTGAGCCTGAAGTCACCACAACAGCACACACTCCTCCTCCATTTCAACCTATTCAAAGCTTCCCTCTTTATATCCTCCCAAGAAGGTTTAATTTCCTTTGAATTCTAACTTACGACATCTTCCAACCTCATTCGGGACGACCTGCGGTACTTATTTAGTTACCGGGCTACACGCGAGAATTGTATTGCGGACATTAGATCAGATAACCGGTTAGTCTCAATGTATAGTGTTTTCCGCTGCCTTTTGAGGTATTGCTCACTCCGTGAAAAAGTTTAAACTTTACTTTTTTGGGGTTGAAGGGGCCAAAATCGGTATCTAGATTAGGTTACGTATTTAATGTAGCCTATGCTATGCTTTACCACCCCCCCCCCTATGTGCAAATATATAGCCCAAATTTGTTTCTAAACTATTATATTTTTGTCATACTTGGATTTACCTTATTAGCATTAACCAAACTTCATTTCTCGCGTGTTGCCCGGTAACTAAATAAGTACCCGACTAGCTTTTCATTTGGCCCTAGATGGACAAGTCAAAGGACGCTCTTTGTAATCTGTCATCCTTCATCGGCAAAACATGTCTTAGCCATCTTAACATTTCTCTCATTATAGTCCAAGAAAGCATGATCCACACTTTTCGTACAGCTTAGGCCTACTGCTTGAAGTATGGTTAGTCAGGCGACTACCTAAAACAATCCGGAGAAAATTCCCTTTGGTTTCCATTGATGCGATTTTTTTACGCAAAACGGCTCATAGATACCGGACACAGGAAAATCACTAAAATTAAATCATGGTTGCAGCAGTAGCTGTAACCTAGTAGAGAGCGAACCACAGCCCATAGTAGCCAAAAGTAAAAAATACGTATTGAAAAAAAAAACTACCTAATGAAAAAAATTGCCAGCCAACACTGATTCAGGAATGGTAACTACTATTTCCGTTCATCTTAAAATTAAAAGTCTATAACGAAAAGAAATCGTAACCAAAAGTTGAAAAACGCACTTAGAAAAAAACTGCCTGGTGAAAAAAAAAAATTGTCATCTGACACTGATTCAGGAATGGAGAATAAATATATAATAGTTTAGAAACAAATTTGGGCTATATATTTGCACATTAGGGGGATGAGGGGTAAACCATAGCATATATTAAATACGTAGCCTAAACTAACCTAGATACCTTACCCCCCCCCCGAAACCCCAAAAAACAACAGTTTAAATATTGCAAACGCAATGAAAACCATGCCTTGCATTACTCTATGGTGGTCTCTTTAATGGGCGGGTTTTTCGTGACTGGTTTCCTTGTAAGGGCCCATATAGTGGCCTTTACAAAACTCAAAAACAAAAAAAAAATTTTAAACAAGAAAAACAGGTTTTAATTTTCTATAAAGCAGTTAAATACAAAACAATTAATTATGCAAAAAAGCTCCTAATATTTCGGCCCCACATCCGGGAGCCTTTCTAAACGAAAAAAAAAATAAAATAAATAAAAAAAACAAAAAACTTAACTTACATCACAATACTAAACACATAAAGAGAAAGAAAAAAAAAACAAAAGAAAAAATATAAATAAATAATAAACAAAACTCACATATTAAATAAACACTTCCATGCACTGAATGTCTATAATGATTCAACTCGCCTCCTCCCAGTGTATAAATCGAAATATATTAAATAAACACTTCCATGCACTGAATTTATATACTTATTAAACTCGACTACTCACATTGTATAAATTGAAATATATTAAATAAACACTTCCATGCACTAAATTTCTATAATGATTAAACTAGCCTCCTCCCAGTGTATAAATGTAAATATATTAAATAAACACGTCCTTGCACTGAATGTATATAATGATTCAACTAGACTCCTCACAGTGTATAAATTGAAATATATTAAATAAACACTTCCATGCACTGAATGTCTATAATAATTCAACTCGCCTCCTCCCAGTATATAAATGGAAATATATTAAATAAACACTTCCATGCACTGAATGTCTATAATGATTCAACTCGCCTCCTCCCAGTATATAAATGGGAGTTTTGTTTCTTATTTATTTATATTTTTTCTTGTGTTTTTTTTTCTTTCTCTTTATGTGTTTAGTATTGTGATGTAAGTTAAGTTTTTTGTTTTTTTTATTTATTTTATTTTTTTTTTTCGTTGAGAAAGGCTCCCGGATGTGGGGCCGAAATATTCGGAGCTTTTGTGCATAATTAATTGTTTTGTATTTAACTGCTTTATAGAAAATTAAAACCCGTTTTCTTGTTTAAAATTTTTTTTTTTTTTAATGGAAAAGCAGTGTGGTCTAAGAAATTATTTACAAAACTCATTATATATTCATTATATCAATGAATAAAATTCATTGATATCATTGTAAAAGACTGTGTCGAGCCTCTTAAATAGTCGTTTATTTTCTGCAGACTACCTGTTGAATTTTCTGCTCATTGGAGTCAACTTTGTGTTTTCAGTAAAGTGCTAGTTTGTAGAATTCTACTGGGAAATATGAAAAGTTTCTCGGCCCTATTACGGATGCCCTATAACGTTGCAAATATTTAATTGGTAGTATTCGCCAACAACAGGCGTTATTGTTCAGGGACGTTCGGGACATTCATCCACAATTAACTAGTATCTAGTACCTTAGCAGAAATGGTAGTGTTCTAAAATCCAGGACACATGCGAGAAGTGAAGTTTAGTTAATGCTAATGAAATAAAACAAAATAGGATGAAAATATAATATTATGGGAGTTTATTAACAAAATTATGGGAACTAGAGCAGAAAATTATGGAAAGCAGGCCACCCAGAACGCATAGATGTCGGTAAGAATTGCATTGAAAGGATCTCTGCTTTCTGCCGTAACTGCCACCCGCCACATGCACTCCGCTCCGCTAGAAAACACGCACACTTCACGGAGGTAGTTATTCCAATCGATAGCTGTTTTCTTAGAAATGCTAAGTTCTCGTTCACACCAGGCCACAGACGTCAATTCGTAAACCCAGCTATAAATGAAACGAACTGCAGTAAGAAATGGTATTCTACTATTAGCAAACCACGTATCGACACGCAAACCGACTTTTTTCTTTTTACAAACCGATTTACAACACCTCCAAAATTGTCCAATATGCTTCCCATACAAGCTTAAAGTCATGATGTGTCCATTTTCGCACTCTTTTGTCTTAGGCAATAACCCCTTATCCTGTAAAAATTCAACTGCCTCTTTTTCTGTCTTTGGTAAATCCAAAATTGTAATTTTAACACTCATATTAGGTCACCCGCCGTTACACTCAATTCCACTGTAACAACTGTTTTACTACCGGGTCGATATCTGCCTCACCCGTTTCACTATTAGCATTAACCAAGCTTGACTTTTTAGAGGTGTCCACATAATGGGAATGTACCAATGCACCATTACCGAAGATACTTATTAGTATTTTGAGTACCGGGCAAGACAGGGGATAATAGATTGAACCAGCTATTGATTAGATCGATAGCTCGATATCAATATCGAGCTATTAGAGCGTGTCAAGTTCAAGAATGACGGCTAAAAAATCAAATTGCCAAACAAAATTTACACACCGACTTTTGAAATGCGGAAACCGATATTATCCGCTATTCTGAATTGAAAGCTTTGTAGAACCATAAATTGCAAGTCACTGAGAAACTAAACATGTTTATCTGAATTTTCCCATTAATATTTGACAAACAACATGAGAGTCGTGTTCTTTTAATACAAAATTTTTATGCACGAGGTCTGGGAGAATATTTCCAGGGAAAAGAGCATAGAAGATAAGAATTATATTTTTCGTTAGGCATAGCTAGCCTAGGCTGATACAAGTTAGCCCTTTGAATATCTTTCTTAGTTTCTAGAACTTAATTTAGCATATTCCTATGCATAAGCTTTTTAAATATCTCTTAATATTTGTTGCGCTCTTTACTTCTCTAAGAAAAACTTTGCTTTTTAAAATTAATCTTTGTCCATTTTTAATTTAAATTTAACGTAGAAGCAACACTGCCTTGATCCATTTTAGTTTTTCGTAGGGAAGCAGCTCCCCCCTCACATAAAATAATTTCTGTTCGTTTGAAGTTTTAATATTGCTCCTTACTTCCAGTTGAATTTTATTTTATTTAATTTTTGACGGTGTTCAAATATTTCCAGAAAATCCCCCTCCCCCTCCTTTTAAAATTTTTCCTGGAAAGTTCCCACAGAAACTTTCCTTCCCGTGGAAAGCTCTTCCCGTGGAAAATCGCCCCCTGCAAAAATACCATCCTAAAAAATGTCCAAATATTTCCCAATAACAAATACTAGTCTATATGGGAACCAAAGCAGACTATGGGAACCAAAAGAAACAATGAATTGACTCATTTGAATAACTTAATTTAATCTTTTTTCTGCAATTCTAAATGAAAATGTAAAACAAAAGTGAAGCCACTTTTATAAAATTATCAGAAAAAAAATCGTGAAAATTGCTCAAATTTTGGCGGTTAGTCCTAACTTTTTGGTGCAGTAGGAAAACAGCATTGGTTAAGAGTTACTGTAGTTAGCCTTAACAAACACAGGTTATCTACATAATCATATAGAAGGCACAAAACAGTGATAAAAAAAATGCCCGATAAGGAATTGAACCCTTGACAACCGTATTTAAAGTCCACCGCTCTACCGACCCTACTATGAGTTCTGGTAATCCAATTTTATCTATTGACTTCTGTAGGGCCATAAATTCATAATTTACAGCCCTTTTCCCAGGGACTATGGAGGGTCATGTTATCGCCAAAAGTATAGTTATTCAACCTTTCAACTATGCTGAAAAAAATGGATATTCAAAATATTGATTGGACGACTTTAAGGGAAGAGAGGGAGGGGGCTAGCTGCCTACCAATCTTTTTGGTCACTTAAAAAGGGCACTAGCAATTTTAATTTCCGTTTAAATGAGCCATTAAACATCTCTTTATGATGCTCTGGTAAACCGCTAACCCTAGTAAAAGAAACAACACAGCACTGACACATCAGTGCTACCCATACTAAAAACTGGTTTTCCTTGTTGTTCAAGGTGGGGGACTATGATTACCTTATACACGATTTTTGACCATACTGATTCCAATGGTGTAATTTTTATATTAATCTGACATCATTTTCGAAGGTGTGTCAGGTCCTTTTTCAAAATCACCATAAATTTATTTTCGCAATAAATTTTTACTTTTAAAATTAACCGAAATAATAGTTACCATTCCTGAATCAGTGTCAGATGACAATTTTTTTCATCATGCAGTTTTTTTTTCAAAACGTATTTCTCCACCATTGGTTACTATGGGCTGTGGTTTGCTCTTTACTAGGTTGCAGCTACTGCTGCAACCATGATACAAGGCACAAAAGGACGATTGAAAAAAACGGATACCGATACACGTAATACCATCACGCTCGATACCGGTACACGCGAGACCGATAAACCGATACCGATATGCCCAATACGACATACAGCCCTTTACTCAGGGACTATGGAGGGTCATATCATCACCACAGCCATAATTAATGGACCTTTGAACTATGTTGAACAAATTGGTTACCTCAAAATTTTGAACATCATAGAGAGATTTTTAATGGTTCATTTAAAAGCTATTTCTCATATCTACATGCTTTTTATAAATTTCACCAAGTGCATTTTGGCACTAAAAATGGCACATTTTGCGTTGTTTCTCAAGCAGGGAGGGGGGCTAGCGGGCTAATAGAACATAGCAGAATGACGTTTAATAGCTCATTATAAAAGATATTGCTCATATTTACGTTCTTCCTATAAATGCCACCATCTGCAAGTTCCAAATGGCACTAAAAACGATACTTTTAGTGCCATGTCTCCAGTGGAAAAGCTGGAGCTAGTGGGATACCAGAACTTCTTAGAGAGATACTTAATGACTCATTTGAAAGCTATTACTCATATGAACTTGTTTTTTTTTTATCCATTCTACCGTCCATAAGTGCCATATAGCAGTAAAAACGGTTACATTCCAACTTATTCTTGTTTATTTCTATTCCACGCCTGTATGTCTGTATTTTTTGGTGTTTAGCAGGAAGGGGGGGGGGTTAGTGAAATAGGTTAGATACGAACATTTTGCTTAGGTTTTTGAAACCTTGAAAATCTTCTTTAGAAAAATAGTTACTCTTTCCTAACTGCCAAGGTTGTCCACCTTCGAAAATTGTGTACATCATCTTGTGTAGCATGATTTCTAGCCATTATTTGAAAAATGATCAGAATTTAAAGAAAAAAATTTCAGCTGAAAGTAATGAGCAACATTAAAGCTTAAAGCGAACAGAAATCGTTTCGTATATCAGGGGGCTGCCCCCTCCTCAAAAAATATCATTGCAATGTTGCTTCTGCAACCTTAAATTAAAAACAGGCTAAGATTAATTAAAAAAACTAAGTTTTTCTGATGGAAGTAAAGAGCGAAGTTGAAACTTAAAACGAACACAAATTATTGCTTCACAGTCTATCTAACAAATAACAACAAAACTAGAACAAATGAACTAGCTATTTATATTTCCCTATGTTTGTAGGATTATGGAAAACCAATGCTTTACTGAAAACACAAAAGCCAAGTATAAACAACAAGAATATTGATTACCCGGGAGAATCTTTCTGTGGAGGATGTTTCCTTGGGGTAAGGAACATTTCTATGAAGGGGGCGCCGGATTTCCCAGCATTATTTAAAAAACGATCAGAAATTAAATTTAAAAAAAACAAGTTTTTTTCAACTGAAAGTAAGAAGCAACATTAGAACTTAATACGAACAGAAATTATTACGTATATGAGGGGGTTCGCCCCCAAGTCAATACCTCGCTCTTTACGCTAAAGTTTTTTTAGTACTTTTTTTTAGTAAGAGCTATCTATTCTAAATAACCGGCCTTTGTGATTAAGGGGTTTGTGATTCTAACAAAATTCGAACTTTAGCTCAAAGAGTGAGGTATTGACTAGGGGGTGAACTCCCTAATATACGTAATAAAAACATACGAATATAGAAGTTCGTTATGTAAGTTAATTCGTAAGTTACGTCAGAACAAAATTTCGAGAAAGCTATTTAGCCAAAAAAAAAGAAAATTAATATACAAATTTCGTTCTAATTATTCATGTATGGTGAGCTAAAATCAAAGCTGCATTAATTCAAAAACGTCCAGAAATTAAAGATAAAAACAAGTTTCTTTAGCTGAAAGTAAAGAGCGACATTAAAACTTAAACGAAAAGAAATTATTCCGTATATAAAAGGGGAGTCCCCTCTTCAACGCCTTGCTCTTTACGCTAAAGGTTTTATTGTCTTAAAAATAGAGTTTTGAGAAAGAGTCTAACTCTAGCGTAAAGAGCGAGGCGTTGAGGAGGGGACAGCCCCTTTCATATACGGGATAAGTTCCGTTCGTTTTAAGTTTTAATGTCGCTCCTTACTTTCAGTTAAAAAAACTTGTTTTTTTTTATTTAATTCAGAGCCAAAACGAGAGCCAATCATTCGACTGATTCATTGTGCAGAAGTGATACCAAATTATACAAAAATAAAAATAAAGCAACAATCCTAAAATGCTTTATTTTTATACTATTAAAAGTGTCCTTAATCGGTTTGCTTTTACTGTACCAAAAATCCTATATTGTTTTGTGTTTTCAGTAAAGTGCTAGTTTTCTATAATCCTACAAACATAGGGAAATATAATTAGTTGCATGGGTGCCGGCAAGGGGGGCAGGTTGGCCATGCCCCCCTGGAAATTTGGGAATATAAAGCAATTACAAGGAAACCAAAGGAAAAAGAGCTGAACAGGGAAAAACATGGGAAAATGTGGGTTGCCCCATTGCTGGGTATCTGCCAATAGATTTCGACCCTTGATGAGTAAAATATCTAATTTGTGACTGAGTGACCGTTTCCAGTTTTCCACAAACGTTTTTTCTATATGATTTGGTTGAAGTAACAAAAAAAAAATAGCAAATTGTTCATAGTTATGAATGTTAAGTATATAACGATCCTTGTCAATAACGAAAGTTTAAGAGCCTAACTGTTGATAATATTCAATCAAAGAATCAGCTTTTACGGTGATCCTAAATATGTATTTGTTTATTAGTAATTAGGGCAGCCAATAGTACACAAGAAAGTTCGTTTAATCATAAAAAACACAAGTATAACAACTTAATAAGGGGCAATTTCGGTAAAAATATGCTGTCCACGTTTGCTTGCATTGCAAGAGTACCCATGAGCTGAACGGAATGTTTCTCCTGAACGGAATGCTGGGAATTTTTGTATTTTCCCCCTGAACGGATACGTTTTTTGTGTTTTACTATCATTTATTTTTTTCCAGGAGTGATTGTATTTGTCTAGTTGTCACATTGAAAAATATTTTTTGTTTCTTACACTTCTGAAGCATAAAGGTGTCAAATCCATAAAGGTGAAGCAAAGTTGTTTGGTATTCTTAAAATATTGAATTAAAAATTTTTATTTTATTTTGCTAATTTTAGTTTTAATGTTTTACTTTGAACAAACAACTTTGATAATGCGTTACTTAGTATAAGTAATTAAGTCCAAAGGCTTTACATATTTTGGTATTTAATAACCAAGTTCAAAAATTTAGATATTGCTAAAAAATATATTTCCAACATCTTGGCATTGCTTAGCAGAACTGAATGCTGGGGGTTTATTTGGGAGTTTAGCGTAAAGAGCGAGGTGCTGAGGAGGAGGCAACTCTCCTCATATACGCAATATTTTCTGTTCGTTTTAAGTTTTAATGTTGCTCCTTACTTTCAGCAGAAAAACTTTTTTTTATTTAATTTCTGATCGTTTTTTGAATAACGCCAGTATACCTGGCTCCTTCTCCACGGAAAAAATCCCCTTCTCAAAGAAATATCCTCTGGGAAGTTCAACCCTGGCAAAAATTTACCCCGAACAATTACCCTTAACCTCTCCATGGCTAAAATTGAATCGGTAAAGAAAAAGCAACACATATAAAGAAATTTTTATAAGAATTCTGGCAAATTCACCCAGTGTAAAATTTCTCCTGAAAATTTCACCCCCTGGAAACTTCCCTCTCCATGAAAAATTCTCCCCGTGCAAAAACCTTCCAACAGGAAATTCGTCCTCCCCTCCCAACTCCAAAAATGCACGCATACTTCCCTATAACAAACAAAATAGGTAATTTTTATAATTTAAATCCTTTCCCCAGGGACTGTAGGGAGTCATTTTATCTATAAATACATAGTTATTGGGCCTTTCAACTATGCTGAAGAAAAAATCTATCTCAAAATTTTGATCGGACGATTTTGGGCAAAAAATAGAGTGGGAGGGGGCCTAGTTGTCCTTCAATTTTTTGGTCACTTAAAAAAGGGTACTAGAACTTTTCATTTCCGTTGTAATCAGTCCTCTCTTGACGTTTTAGGCCCACAGGATCGATATGATCACCCATGAAAAAAAAAGCAAAGAAACAAATAAACACGAATCCGTGATCTTTCTTCTGGCAAAAATTACAAAATTCCAAATTTTACTGATATGAGCTTGAAACCTCTACACTAGGGTTCTTTGATACACTGAATCCGATGGTGTGATTTCCATTAAGACTCTATTGCTTTAAGGGGGTCTTTCTCCCTTTCTTCGAAAATCAGACAAATTTTCTCAGGCTGGTACCCTTGAATGTATAAAACTCAACAGAATGGAATCTATGCATTTGAAATCAGAATCAGAAGCCAGTCCCTTTGATATATCTATTGGTATCACAATCTGTCTTTTAGGGTTCTGGTTACTATTGAGCCGGTTTACTCTTTACTTACAACTCGTCGCCATAAACTATTTGATTACCATCGAAAATCCAAACAGAGATCATTGAAATATTGATCGTTTTTTCCGTGTTACCATAAGTATTGTATTCATAAAACTTTACAGTTTCATGAACTGTAACTAAATAAATAAAAAAGGTTTTTCAACTAAAGTAAGGAGCTAGTTTAAAACTTAAAACAAATATAAATTGCTCTGTATATAAGGGGGACTGCCCCCTTCTCAACACCTTGCTCATTAAACAAAAGTTTTTTAGTGCTTTTAAAAATCTTATTTTTTTAATTGCAAAATTTCTTTGAAAATTTGAAAAAGTCAAACTTCACAGTAAAGAGTAAGGAGTTAAGGATGAGACAGCGCCCTTCATATAAAGAGCAATCTGTTCAAATAGGTTTCAAATGTGTTCCTTGCTTTCAATTGAAAAGCTTTTTTTTATTTAATTTCTGATTGTTTTCCAAATCATACCCAGGCCTAACCAAGATTTAATTTGAGGTACCTGTCCCTTAAATCCCTGGTTAATTGCTTTTAAAATGTGCAAATCAATAATTGTACGTTGATTAGTACCGTCCTACGTCCAAAATTGCAATATAAATTTTGGATAAAATTTGAATATACTAAAGAAATTGGCTATGAATAGTAATTCTGGTAAAAAGTCCTTGTTAATATTACTACTAAAAAATTACTGCTAAGAAATTTCGGTTGGATGAAAAGGAGTATTATTGTTTGTATGGAGGGAAATTCTGTAGCCTCTACAATACCTCTATCACAACCTCTACAATAGGATTTCTCATCGATAAATACATTACATACATTTGTTAGAATACATTATAGCACTTCATATAAATAGAAAAAGAAAATAACATCATTTAAAATTGCTGAAAACTAAGTTCCTAGCAGAATTTGCCATCCCAAAGAAATTTCTTGGCGGGGCTAATGATCACCTATTTTGCATTTTCCATCTCTGTGCTGGTAGATATGGGAATGTAACATTTTAGCTGAATAGAGAAACAATCTAACTAATTCCTACTCCCCCTACCTCTTTCAACATTTATCTGAAGCCTCATGGAGAGTAAGCACTTTGGCCATTAAAATGTAATTTTTAAGAATCTACCCTACCCCCACCTAAACAATGACTCACCCCCCCCTCAGTATAGCTGATACGCAATTACAGTAGTGCTTCCATTTCTACTATATTTTAGAGTAGACTACTTTATTTTGAATGTTTCTCCTCTAATATTTTTAGACCTACTTTGGTAATTTATTATCTGCTTTAAATTTGTATTTTCCACTTTTTTCCTTGCCAAGCCTGTGGATTTTTGTTACGGAAATAGGAATTTTGGATACCACGGCGGGATTACGGCAAAAGCGATTGACAAACGTTTTTGTTTTGTCGGACTTGGACATCCCCACGAAATTTGAAACCAAATAACCAACGTGGAAGGAGCGACGTGATAGACGAATACAAATAGAAGCACCTATGCACATTTACGATTTTACTTGCTTGAAAAAGAAGTGCTAGAAGTTGTGAAAATCCTTTGTCAAGATTTCATGGTAAAAGATTATGTGAAACAAATTAAGTCTGTTGAGTGTGTGAACCTTAAAGAGAAGAGTTCTTCTTACCCGCCTCTAAGGTTTACCTGGGACCAGAAGCGATCGCCCGTCTGTTTTCCTTACAAGGAGAAGATACAAAATGCACGGAGAAATGCAAGTGCATCAAGGAGATTGCCCATAAATTATATATTGAAGCTGTGTCCCAGCTAGTCGACCGATTTCCATTTGGTCCCGACATTTACAACTTTGTAGAGATTGTAGACCCAAAAGTCGCATCGGATGGTGACATTTTATAGTTGCGGCTTTTTTTTGCCAAAATTTCGGGCACTCCTCGTGGGATTTTGGGCTGGTTGAAAAAAAGTGGCGGGCATTGATGTTGCTTAGTCCAGACGACAGTTTGCTCAGTGGTGGAAATTCGATTGATTTTTGGAACTAGGTGGCGTCCATCAAGACGCCAAGTGGGGTGCTAAAGTTCACTAGCGTTCTTCATGTCATTCCGTTTATTTTAGACTACCCTGCTCAAATGTCGTTGTGGAAAGACTTTTCAGCGTTCTGAAAACAGTAAAAAAATGAAAAGAGGAATGGGCTCAAAAAGGTAACTTTGGCTGTGACGACTTCTGTCAAGTATGAGATGAAGCGTAAAGGCCCCCTACGTTCACCGAGAGTTTAAAGAGAAAAATGAAGTCCGTGAAATCCGATGCGACTGCATCCGATTGCTACGCTTATTTAGGCATTGGGAAAGACGATGGGGATGGCGACGACAACGCTGACTCGGGTTATTAATCTTAGTATCTGGTGTTTTCTCTTAAATCTTATTGTTTGGTAATTCTGATTAAATTTCTCTGAATACAGATTAAAGTGCGTCTACATTCGGCATCTTCTGGAAAACTGGGAGGCAGATAGCAGTCTACACTAGTTAAAATCGAATAATTCAAAAGATCAAAATGCAGGGGCTGTCCTTAAATCAAACTTTAAGTGATTCCTTTTTGCTACTACACTTTGCTTCAAATTAACAACTCAATATAAAAAAAAAAACCCAAAATAAAAATATTGCTTGAAAACGCGACCGGTTAAATTTCATTCATGCTAATCCTTCGTACCAATTCAGATAAACACGATGGTGTTGTAAAAGTAATAATAGAGAAGGAAAAAATAATCGCAAAGAAAAAGAAAAAATAAAATACATTTATATGGTTCAGAATCCGAAATTTGGCACCGGAATCTCTAAATCAAAACCGAACTCAACTACTTGATAAATACAAAGCATTGTTTTAAACGTCAAAAGAAGATATTTTGGTAAACGCAAAAGGTCTTGAGTTGCAAAATAAGTCGTCTTGAACAAATGCTATCAAAAGTCAGCATAATAAGGCTTTACTTGTAGCTTGGAAAGAAGTCAGAAAATGGAAAAACTCTTAGAGATTTTGGTATTGAAAGTAGGAATTTCTAGCGATTTTCTACCAGCCTTTTAGGGACTAAAAGAATTTGAAGTGGTAACATTGATAATATAGGGTACGAATCAATTTTGTTAACATTGCTGTTTAAATAGTAAGCACGATAACATACTTACTTCCAGATTTAGTCCTACTATAATTCTACTCTTTTTTTTCGCACTTAAATACTTTATTCCCACATTAGTGGAATGGAAGCACTGAATTACAGATCACCAAACGTAGCCTATTTTCATTACAAATTAAGTGAATCAACTTTGTTGAATCCAGTGCTGCCACCATGGCATTACTTCTTTGAACTGGGAAGCCTAAAATATAGTTATTGATACTTTTAAATCAATTAGCTTCTCAGAATTCTAAATTGATTGCAAATTCGTCCTCTTCGTGGTAAAGTTTGGTGCCCTAAAATAGCAAGAAAATCAGAGTTTCCACTGGTCCAATATGTATGGCCACTTAAAAAAGAGCTTTGAATTCACGTTTGAATGACCTCCCTCTCAATTATTTTGGACCTTCGGTTTGATATAATAACCCCTGCGAAAAAACAAAACAAATAAACATTCGACGATGTTTCTTCTCAAAGAAAAATGCTAAATTCAACATTTTGAAAATTGGAGCTTGAAACCTCTATGGTAAGGTTTTCTGATATCTAATTAAGGGATTTTCAATAAGATCGCTTGCTTTTTGGGGGTTGTTTCTCCTTTTTTCAAAAATCAGCCAAATTTTCTCAGATTTTTGGTTTTGGCTGGGTAATAATAAACTGAAAGAATTTTATATATTAATAGGCTGCATAAAAAGCCAATACTCTCGGTGTAGCAATTGTCATGAGAATTCCATTTTTGTTTTGGTGAATATTCGTCCGAGTCACTTTTTAATTCCAGTTTTTTTTTTTTTATCACCAACTATTTAATAAGATTCTCTTATGACGAAATTTTTTTTGAACCTGTTCATTTTGTTTAGTTGAATAGAACACTAAAAAAAAAGAAAGTGAAATTGGGAGCTGGACAATAAGTTTAAATTTTGTTTTTCTTTTTCTATTCTATTTTTTTAACGTCTAAATATATAAGGGATTTAAGTTCGAGGGAGAGAGAATTTTCGTGTTATGAAAGAGGTACATTTTACATGGCCGTTATAGAATCAAAACGTGGTATCTATGCAGGCAGGATGATTTTTGATTATCTTTACTCATTCTGTAAACTATTCTAAGGCGTAGGAAATTGCATAAAGATAAGCCTACGTTTGTTGTAATCTACGGAAGTAATAAATCTAACTGTAATTTTGGTTTGAGTTTGATTTTAATTTAAGATTAAATGCATAATAATTAAATATATTATTGGCTAAATAAATTGATCCCTTTGCCAGGAATCCTTGTCGTTTAAAATTTACTGTACTTTTTTTCATTTCACATATTTAATTGCTCTTTTTATTTGAAAATTTTTTCCTGTTAAAAATATTTAAAGATAAACTTATTCCTGCGAAAAAAACTCCTGGAATACATTCCCTGTCACCCAGCCACCACTGATATTTTGGCGTTTGCCCCTCCCCCCTGGAAAATTTTCTACCGGCACCCTTGATTAGTTGGATTATTTGTACTAGTTTAATTGATATATTTTAGGTAGATTGCGAAGCAATAATTTTTACTCGTTTTATGTTTCAACTTCGCCCTTTACTTTCTTCGGAAGAACTTTGTTTCATTTTTAACTAATCATTTATTAGGTCAGATGTTATTGCCATTCATAAGCAAAATCAGAATATTGAAGTTTATTGAAATATTTAGGATTCGAATGAGAACTAAACAAAATAATAAACCCGATAACGGAAAGTCCTGGAGACCAGAATTTTGAGGGGTTTCATTGTTACCTCCTCTGAAAATGTTCTTTAGGGTCCACACCCCCCTAAAAAGCACAAATGATTTAGGGGGCTTCCATTTCGCTGCCTTACAAAGATCACGTCAGGTCTTAATCCCCAAATCATACAGCTTGGACATTCGATCTTACTTCTCACAAAATTTTCAAAGATTTATTCATCATTCCTGTGAAATGCCTTAATCTTATGATTTTTTTATACCCCTTCATCCCCCGCAGAGGATGGACTGTGCCTAAACACTCAAAACGAACAACTAGGATGCTTAGTCTTGTGCAGAATATTTAAATAGCAGTAATCTACCGATTCCCTTCTGCCCCCTCCTTAAGTAGCTGCGCTGAATCCCAAAATATCTGGGACGAATGTATTTCTCAAAAACTAGGGGGCAATTTTTTTTTTCAAACAAAATACCAAAGAAAAGTCTCAATGGAAAATTATTTCTCAATTTCTCAAAAAGGAAGTATTTTTTGAAAATCTAGGGGCTGCAAAAAGCTCCAGGCCTTTCATTTGATATTTTAACAAAGTCAAAAGTCATTCCCCGTCTAGTTAAGAGTGTCGTTTTACTTTTTTTCAACTTTACATTATATTTTTTCGTTTTACATTTGATTTTTTTTTTTAATTGGTTTCGCTGGACAGATAATCAGGAACTTTTCTCAGAGGTTAGGATTCTTAAGAAAAATAGATGCGCTTCAGCGTTTTTACCCCCCCCCCCGCCCGTGTGGTCATTGGAACAAAATAATTTTCGATCAATGACCTCCCACCTTCATGGATTAAATCCACTTAGAAATGAACTTCCGGGCGTGCCTACTCCTGTGCGTAATCACTTCCGGCAACGTTATTTAGAACTCTGTTTAAGAATGATTTCAGCTAATTTAAGAGGGAGGGGGGGGATCTAGCTATAAGAATTGTTTTACACCTGTTGTATGATCAACAAGTGAATGAATGTAGGCTTCATTCACGATTTAGCTAGTAGCCTTAGCCCCCCTCTCTTTGTCGACACTACTGCTGTCTCCCCTTAAAGCGAAGCTAACCTAGAGTGTTGGCACGTACGTATGAACTTATTTCATTCACCAGATGTTCTTACTTCACCGAAACGGAACAAAAAACAGGCAAAATACAGGAACATTGTTGAAAATTACGAAAAAATCTAAAACAATCCAGACTAGGGTGGGAAAAAAAATGAATCGAAATATAGAAACATTATTGAAAATTAAGGAAAAACCAAAGCAATCCAGACTCTTAGGGGGGCTAGGCCGGGATAAAAAAATGAATCGAAATATAGAAACATTATTGAAAATTAAGGAAAAACCAAAGCAATCCAGACTCTTAGGGGGCTTGGCCGGGACTTTACCAACACCGAAAAAACAGGCAAAATATAGGAACATTGTTGAAAATTACGGGAAAGTCCTAAACCATCCAGACTCTTAAGGGGGGGGGCTCTGCCAAGAGTACTCTCCTCCTATGTATGTACCTGTTATCTGTGCATGAAGATTTTTTGGCGTTTTATTGTAGCGGGATCACTTTTTTTTTCAATTTCGCATGAATACCCCTATTAAAACAAAGCTACTTGCGTCTTTAAAATGATCTTCAAAAATTCGTTCTCCTTGCAATTCGGAGGTCTTTGAACGCAGTGGAAAAAGAGCGCAGATGTTTTGAAAACAAGTTTTCCTTTATCGAAAGCCTAGGGCTTAGTCACGTTGCTAATAACGAAGTGTTCTGACATAGCGATTCGGATACTTTTAATTTCATCCGTATTTTAAAGATGAGACCAGAAAAATGTGAATATGATGGTGGGGATGCTTCGGATAATAAGCGAGCAAGGAAATCATACACATTAAGAGAGAAGATGGACATAATATATCGAATTCAAAAGGGCGAAAGGCCAAAAGATATTGGAATGGCATTAAATATGGCTGTTTCAACTATTTGCACGATTTTCAAAAATCGGGAGTGGATACAAAAACGATACGAACTTGAGAACGGTGCAGGACTTCTACCACGATTTACAAGGGCTCGGCATCCAATTTTAGAAGTTTTGGAGAACCGATTATTAGAATGGATAAATATCCAGACTCAAGAGTTGAATGGAAATGATATAAGAGACAGAGCTTTAGAAATATTTGATGAATTGAAACAGAAAATGTTGGAAGAGGGTGATGCTACCGTGGGCGAGGTCGACTTCAAAGCTAGCCTTGGATGGTATGAGCGTTTCAAGCATCGTTCAGGCCAGAAAAGTGCGAAACTTGTTGTTCAGCCGGATACTAATGATGATTTTGCAGCCAGTATGAACTTTATGGACAAGATTAAGAAAATAGTCGAAGAAGGCAAATTTAGCCTTCAAAGGATTTTTAACATAAAAGAAACTAGACTGTATTGGAAACATCTACCATCTAGTGATTCCTTGTTCAATACAGCTTCCAAAGACTATGTAACAATACTTACGGGTAGTAATTGTTCCGGTGATGCAAAACTTAAACCTCTGGTGGTATACCATACTGAAACCCCAAGGGGGTTGAAAGGTATGCTTAAAAGCTCTTTACCCGTAATATGGAAATCTAATCCTAAAGGCCGCATGACAGAAGAAATTTTTTCTGATTATATACATTCTTATCTCTCCCCCTTCGTTGCTGAATATTCAAAGAAAACATATCGCCAAAACAAAGCTCTTCTTATAGTCGATACTGCACCCTGTCATCCTCCTTATGCAGCAGATATTTGTGATAATATACAAGTTGTGTTTCTCCCCCCCGGTTCCTCTTCTATGCTGCAACCTATGCTTCACGGAGGTTTCTTTGCCTTAAAAGCTCAGTATATGCAGTGCCTGGTGCAATACATAACCAAGAACTATGACGGTGCAGATCTGAATTCATTGTCTGCTCATTGGAGCAAGCTGAACATGAAACATTGTGTGGAGTTCATTGATGAAGCTTTGAAGAATGTTAGGAAAGAGACTTTAAATGGAGCTTGGAGGAATTTATTCCCGCAATATGTTCAAAGTTCAAAAGATTCTGAAGAAATTAGTGAAGTGAAGAAGAATATTATTGCACTCAACATAAAGGCTGGTATTGAAATTGTGAAACCTGAAGATATTGATCAGTTAATACAAACCTCTGAAGATGATGAGGGAGATGAAACTATCAATTTAGAAGACTATCGTAAACTGGAAGAAGAAGACGAGGCACATGAAGAGAATAGCTGTAAAGGCTTAGATGGTGGAGTGTTAAAAGAAATTTTAGATACATTAGATTACGTGACAAATATTGCAATGGAGAATGATATTCATATGAGTAGAAGCTTGGCCTTTAAGAACGCCATTACAAGTGCTACGCAATGCTACCGCGAATTATACGAGCGAAAATTACAAACTCAGAAACAAATGTCCATACCATCAACTTACATTCCTGTAGTTGTTGAAACTTCGTATGACATACCATCGCCGTCTACTTCAGGGGCGGAACATTATTCTATCAAAACTGAACCGTCAGAGAGTTTTACATCAGATATTGAAGATCATATGGATGTTTAAGTGCTTATCGGCTGAAACTTTTATTTTGTGATTGATTATTAAAAGATTTACTGTTTTTTTTATATTTTCGGTAGATTACATAAAAAGAAGGGTAGATGTCGGTTATTGGAAACACGTTCAAGAATTGCGCTTTGGTTACATCTCAGAAAACCAGTTTCATAGTTACCAAAACAAGTGATGGATGATACAATTCATTGGATTAGACAAAATGCATTGGACTTGTATAATTTGGGGGGCTTTGGGATAATATATGCACATTAGGGATGTGGGTTAGGTTTGGTTAAGTTTCCGTAATTTTGTTTCTAAAGAATGTTATTTTTCATCAGGATTAACCTAACTTCACTTCTTGGGTGTGTTTCCAATACCTGACAAGAACCAAAAGGAGTTGAAAGGAACTTCATAGTCGTATCTATGGTATCTTATGTTTAATTACTAGTCCTCCGTGTAGATATGCCTATAGACAATTTAGGTAAAACGATACGCAGTTGACAATATGCTACTCATAGTGACGAAATGAGCAGGGTATTCTGTGGGTTTTCGTATCATAGTAACGGATTACTACCCTCAGACATTTTGCGAGGAGTATGCATGCGTGTTATTTAGATTTATTGTTATTGTTATTCGTTATTATTTAGGTTATAATCATTCTTAGATTATTCAGGTTAATCGTTATTAGGACTTCGTCTAGTGCCTTAGGTATTATAGAGCCAAGGTCGTATCCAGGGGGGTTAGGGGTTGTGACCATGGGCACCCATAAGCTGAATTCCAGGGGGAGAGGCATTGGTACTTTTAATGCTATATAATAGAAATCTCAGAACAAAAATATAAAAAAAGGCAGCATCATTCAGCCAGGGGGGGGGCGGGAGTTACCCCCCCATATGGGTGCCCATGGGTGTGACCCCCCTCGAAAGGTTTGTCCGACTCGTAAAAAACGTAACATAATGAATATAAACGAATATTTGATGCGTTTTTAAAGTTTTTTTGTAACCCCCCCCCTATCCGAAAAAATATCGAATCCCCCCTCCCCCCCCTCCAAAAAAACTGGATACGGCCCTGTATAGGGCTACTGCTTTAGGTATTCTAGAAATTACAAGGGTGCGTTTTACGGATGAAGGAGGATAGGCTGCTAAAAAACGTACTTTTCGTTCTCGAACGGGCTAGGAAGAGCCCATAAGAAAGAAATTAAAGGGATATGAAGTCCATAGGAGGGAGTGGAATGAAACCTTTGGCCTCAGGTGACTTGGTGAAGGAATTAGTTATTAGTAGCAGTAGGTTTAATACTAGGGCTTGGAGGCTGGTCGGACCCTCTAGTGAGGTCTTGTAAAGAAGATTTATTAATGTGAATACAAAATCTGAGTGATCGAATATACATTGGGCTAGAAGCAACAGCGCCATGTGGAACTGTGCCTCTAATATCTACTTAGCCGATAAAGCTTAGGGGCTGGTGAAATATGTAGTTATTCAAATTTTGGTGAATTATAGTGCACGTAAAACATTCTAGTGTATTCATATAACTGGATGTCAAACCCGGTGAGACTAAAAGCCACTTTGAGATGTCTGCTACTGAATGAATACGACTAGAACCCTGGTTTGATCCTCTTTGGCTTCATCTTATTAAGAGAATGGTACTTGTCTATTATAGCGACCACTCAAGTTCTTGATCTGAGTAAAACCGATTTCTTTGTCTGCATTCAGAGATAATTAGCTTAGTCTCAGTGAGATAAACTAGTATGCAGCTATATTTTAATTAAACATCTAATGTATAGAGCAAAGTATAAACAAATACAACAAGTACTGACAAAACCTATCCTCTCCACACAAAAAAAGTGACCCTTTGTCGGCGTCTCCGGAGACGATTCCATACCTATGCGAACCTGGGGGATAAATCACAAGTTCCGTAGGTGATTATACTTGTTCCGTAAAAGCTGTATTAAATTTAATTTATTGGCTCGGAGCCATTAAGTAGTACAGCATTTTTCCTCTAGAGGCGCTGAGGTACGCGGGGTCACTTTTGGAGAGTTTTGTCAGTACTTGTTCAGTATGTGTTTATACTTTGGTATAGAGTTGGTTAAGTTAGTTTAGGTATTTGATATAATGCGTTCTGGACGGCCTGCTTTCCATAATTCTTTTTTGTAGTTTCCATAATTTTGCTACGAAAGAATTATATTCTCATCATATTTTAGGATGTTTCATTGTGGTAACCTAACCTCACGTCTTAGGTGTTGTATCGTTGTATCCCAAAGAAATTATTTGAAGTGAAGAATATTCTGGATAAACTGCTTTTCATCTCTTTGGCCCAGAGGCTTACTTAAACACAGTCTCTCCTTTTCAGGGTACAATCTCTAATCAACCGTCACTATTGAATTGCTTGAATAATGACTAAATTAATGAAATACCATTGGCTGACACTACTTTTCTTGTAGCATCAGTGACACATCACGCAAATGAGGCTCGAGCCCCCTCCCGTGGATGCAATCTAATTTTATGCAGTTTGTGGTTGAATTTATAAGAATCCATCTAGCAAAAAAAAAAAAAAAAAATAAATAAAAACATCCAGGGAGTCACTTTTCTCAAAATCCAGGATCTTCAAATAGATATCATCGAAACATAGAAAGCTTTAAAATAATTTTCGTTTTGTTATCATAACCGTTTTGTTCAACATATATGTTATCATATATATTGAAACTTTTAAATATATGATTTCAAACTATTCATTTGATTCATTGCAACCGCATCGCTCTGCTATTAAATAAAAAAAACAAGTTTTTTAAACTGAAAGTAAAGAGCGACATTAAAACTTAAAATGAACAGAAATTATTCCGTATATGAAAGGGGCCGTCCCCTCATCAACGCCTCGCTCTTTACGCTAGAGTTTTTTGTTGTTTTAAAAAATAAATTTGTGTGACAGTAAAAGTTTAGCGTAAAGAAAGAGGCACTGAGGAGGGGACAATCCCTTTCAAATACGTAATAATTTATTTTCGATTTAATTGTTAACGTCGCTCCTTACTTTCAGTTTGAAAAACTTGTTTTTTTAGTTTAATTTCTAATCGTTATTTATAAAATAAAAAACTTTATCGTAAAGAGCGAGGCGCTGAGGAGGGGACAGCCCCTTTCATATACGGAATAATTTCTGTTCGTTTTAAGTTTTAACGTCGTTCCTTACTTTCAATTAAAAAAAAACTTGTTTTTTTTTATTTCATTTGTGAACTTTTATGAATTAATACAGGTTTTGATTTTTGCTCACCGTACACCACTATGCGACTATCACCTGGTCGATACGATCCAGGTCGATACGACTATCACCTGGGAAAAAAAAACAACAAGTAAACACGCATCCGTGATCTTTCTTCTGGCAAAAAATGGAAAATTCCACATTTTTGTAGATAGGAGCTTGAAACCTTTACTACTGTAGAGGTTTCAATATGCTCTATGATACGCTGAATTTAATGGTGTGATTTTCATTAAGTTTCTATAATTTTTAGGGGGTCTTTCCCTTTTTTTGCGAAAACCAGGCAAATTTTCTCAGGCGCGTAACTTTTGATGGGTAAGATTAAACCTGATGAAACTTATATATTGAAATCAGAATTAAAGTGTGATTCTTTTGATGCATCTATTGGTATCAAAATTCCGTTTTTTAGAGTTTCGTTTACTTTTGAGCCGGGTCGCTCCTTACTTACAGTTCGTTACCACGAACTGTTTGAAAACCTCAATTTTGCGAGGATTCAGCTCAAATTATCAAAATCTATGTTTTCCTTGTTTTATTTCGCAACTCTTAGGTCATTCTTACAAAAGCTTACATGGTTTAGTGAATTGAATCCTGACCATCAGTTTCCAGCCTAAGATGGTCCATTTTCAATTTTAAGATGGTCCTATTTTCATATTCCGTAACATTTCTTATGTAACTAATGAAGGCGACCCACTCATTTGCGGTAAGCTGTGCCAAATCACGCAAGTGTAGAATAGGGGGGATTTTGTTATTTTTTCAGTGAAAATACCCAAAAAAGGCATTTCCAAGGGAAATATCCAAAAAGGCATCTTAAAATCCAGAGAGGGGTGGGGCAAAATAGTGAGGAGTAAATACTCCTCCCCCCCTAATTTACTTCACTGTTTCTGGAATAAACAAAACACAGTATTTATATGAAAGAAAAGAACAATTAAAAAAATAGTTCAAGAAGTAACCTTAAAACTGAAAACACGAAAAAAAACTTCTCAACGACAATAGGCACATAGCACACACTTATAACATATAAGTGATTGCTTATTCTACCTGTAACTTCGTTCTCCATTTGTATTTGAAGAAACTTGTTTTTTTTGTTGTTTATTAGGCTTTCCTTGCATTGCAAGTTCAATTCCTTCGTGCATCGAAATCGTTCGGAAACAGTTCCTTTAAGAGAGCATACTTTTAACGATGTCGTACCTTTTTATGTGCGCTAGAAGGATAACATAGACTTTACTGTACGTTATGTAATCTTACGGAGCAAATTTTGTCCGTGACTCTGTTAGCCCCAAGCATACTTGAGCCCTAAACAGGGGGCTTAATTTTGTTAAAATCCTGGGGGGTGGGGCAAGGTAGGAGCCAATTTTCCCAAGTCCAGTGAAAACGACCCAGTGAAAAATGAAAACTGAGCCATATACTACCATAAAAGCGAAGGTGTTTTAAAGAAAACTGATCTGTTTCTGTGGATGCTTGAATAATGCAGGCTTAGCTTAGTTTTGACAAGATTTTTGTAAGATATTATATTTCAGTTAGGGGGGCGCGGGGGTCTGGAGGGGGGCAGTTGCCCCTTGCCCTATATCAAATTACGCCCCTGACCCTAAAGAGAATATTACGTAGCCTAAAATTATGTTAGGTTATTGAGAGGACAGTATAGTAGCAATAAAAAGAAGGATGGTTAGATGAGCAATCAATTAAGTTTGAAAATAAATTAATTTAACTTTTCTATCAGTTCCCCAAATTAGTTTATGTGTCTTAACATCAGAGCTTCCCCATTGTCCCAACGTAAGAGAGGTCCTAAAATTTGAATTTGAAAGACTAACTGACCCCTTATTTGCTCGACTCAACTCTAACAAATGACTGGGTTATAGGCTGTTTTCATTACAGCATATCAAGTCAATACTTTTTGCAGCCAAACCGTGTTTGTTAGAAGACAATTCTTTAAAACAAAAGTACCGGCTATACAGCATACCAAGATTGCGCACCAGCTGGTGGGGTATAGGTCAGTGGTATTTTTGTACGGAAGGGGGGGGGGGGGTCCTAAAGCCTATAAACGTGGGTAATACCGAAATTCTATATATTTCATTAGAGTTATTCCAGATCATGATGGAAGAGGGGATGAGGAGTGGATCCAGGGGGACCGCAGTCCCCCCAGATTTTTTTGGCACTTTCATTTGTTTTTCTCTTTCTTAACTCTTTTGAATAAACTTCTCAATTTGGTTAATTATTTACGCCCTTGTCACATTGCCCACCCCCCCCCCCCAAAAAAAAAAATTCTCTAGATCCACCTTTGGAGTTGACTATTCCCTAATCTACTGTCATTTGGAGGTATTAAATTATGTGAACAATATGGATCATGAAGGGGTGAAGACTTTTATCCAATTGCAGATTTTTTTTTTTTATTTTTTTTATTTTTGTTTTTATTTTTTTAGGGGAACTAGTGAATCTACTATTAAAAAAAAAATTCATATCTTTTCAGTTTTTTCTATAAGAATCCATAGTTTGGTTTGCAATTTGTATGTTAGAGAAACTTTTTCAACAGTTTTTAATCCTGACACAAACAGTATTTTTTTTAATTTAATTTTATAACTCCTGAAGTTGACCTGAAAAATAAAACTTAATATCATTCCCAAAAGATTCTATCTATGCTATTTGATAACCTGGATACACTTACTTTTACACTCTTTTTATTTATCTAATTTGTAATAGTGGAAGTAGTAATAGTAGTAGCCCCAAAAGTTTCAACTTACTACCCCAAGCCGTTCTCGATATATTGCTGAGGTGTCTTATTGGCAACCATAAACACAATATCTTTTGATTTAGTTAAAGCAACATTTAGTTTTAAAGCATAATAGGCCAATTGCATAATTGTGGGGGGTTGACATGCCCAATATCCCTAAAGACATAGTTGCTGGACCGTCCTACTATGCTGAAGAAAATGGCTGTTTCAAAATTTTAACTGGATAAATATTCCTTAAAAGCCTCACCTTAAACCCATAGCTTGAGCAATCGCAATAGTTGTAGCAATATAGGAGCAGTATGCGCATAGCACCTTTGGTTTCTTCAACATCCCCTTCAACACACGCTGAAAGTTCAGCTTAATACCGTTAGCCGTTCCTGAATCATTTCTAATGCGTCTACTTGACAACCTGTGTGGATATAGTGCGTTTCGAATTAGTTCCATACAGTTTCTACATATCCCAAATGTTTCGCCTTAATATCCTTATTTCTAATAGCAGTAGTAGTAGTAGTAGCAGTAGAATTAATAGTAGTAGCCGAAGCTTTAGTGGTAGCAGTAATAGAAGTAGTAATAATAGTAACAGTAGTAGTAGTATGAGTAGAAGCAGTAGTGTTAGGATGCAAATATTTTCTTTTGGTTAATTCAACATTCCTCACAACAAGCCCTGTTAGTTTCAACTTCACACACCAAACAGTTTCTAAGATATTGCTGTTACACCCTTTGGTACTTGTGCATTATACGGTACCCACGAAAGAAATCAAGTTTGGTTAATGCTAATGAAATAAAATAGGATGAATATATAATAGTTGAGAAAGAAATTTTGGCTATATATTTGCACATTATGGGGTGGGGGGGGGGTTGTAAAGCATAGCATATATTAAATACTTAACCTAACCTAACCTAGGTACCTACCCCCCCTAAACACCAAAAAACAACAGTTTAAATATTGTAAAAGCAATAACAAATCAGGCTTTGCATTCCATTTGTCCAGCACATACCCGTTTTTCTGGTTTCCTTGTACAGTCTAGAGCGGTGGGTAACATATAATGCACAAATACCCACCCTTTTGACAAACTGCATGCAGACAACTTGTTCTGATTCAGTTCACCTTCCCCCCTCAAGGTTCCTTCAAAATTTTCCCTTCATACCCTTAGGCATAGTTGTAATAGTAGTGACAGTAGTAGTGTTCATATTACTAGTAATAGTGTCGAATAGCGGTAGTACTCGTAGCGGTAGTAAACATGTTTGCTTTTGGTCAGTAAAATATTTCTCTCATCAAGTCCTGGAAGTTGCAACTTAATCCAATTAGCCATTGTTTGAAACTGCCGACATTTTCTTTTGATAACCTGTATGTTCATATACTTCTTGAAATTTTCATCTCAATGCTCTTGGCTTTACAAGCAGTTGCAATAGAATTAGTAGCAGTAGTAGCATTAGTAAATGTAGCAGTGACAGCAGTACTACCAGCAGTGTGCACATATTGCCTTTTGGTGAGATGATCTTATCCTCTAACCATTCTCTGAAAGTCCCAACTTAATACCCAAATCAATTCTTGAGATCAGCTATTTTGACAATGTGCATGCACATAGCGTCTTTTGATTTAGTTAAAATTTCCCCTTGATACTGTAAATGGAGTAGCGTGGTAGTCGTAGTGGTGGTAGTAGTAGTAGTTTTGGTAGCATGCAAATATTACCTTTTTGACCATCCCCCTTATCCATTTCCTGAGTTTTCCAAATAAATCTACTCAGTTATTCCTGTGTTGCACCCTTTTGACAATCCGTATACACATAACGTGTTTGGATTCAGTTCAGCACTCCCCTCAATGTTCTCTGAAAGGCTCACCTGAATGCCCTTCGTCTTCTTGGAAAGTTAAGTTCAAACATACGAGGCATGTTTTTTAAGTAAGTGCCGTTTCTGAATTAAAAAAAAGACGTGCAAAGATATCGCAATAATTTTATTTTTACATGAAAGCCTGTACCTTAATGTACTTTTCTACATAATTTCCGTGAATATTGAGGCACTTATCATAACGTGGCACTAGTTTTTGAATACCCTCCTCATAAAATTTTGCCACCTGACTTGTTAACCACTGTATCACAAATGTTTTGACTTCGTTATTGTCTTGAAGACGCTGACCACCCAGGTGTTTCTTCAAGTGCAGGAACAAATGGTAGTCGCTAGGCGCCAGATCAGGGCTGTATGGAGGATGATCTAGAGTTTCCCATTTAAATGATTTGATGAAATCTTTGGTCCGATTAGCACATGTGGACGGGCATTGTCATGCAGCAAAACGATACCCTTACTCAACTTGCCATGTCTTTTGTTCTGAATTGCACGACGCTGATTGTTCAATGTCTCACAATAAGACGCTGGATTGATTGTCTCATTACGAGGCAGAAACTCCACTAGCAATACTCCTTTTTTTGTCCCAAAAAACTCTGCACGTGATTTTCCGGGCAGAAATTGTTTGCTTAAACTTCACATTTTTGGGTGATGATGAATATCGCCATTCCATGGATTGTTGTTTTGATTCTGATGTGACGTAGGCCATCCATGTTTCGTTACCAGTAACAATGTGATCTAAAAAATCTTCACCTTCATTGTGGTACCGTTCAAGGAAAGTCAATGCACTGCCTAAACGTTGGGTTTTGTGCAAATCCGTCAACATTTTGGAACCCAACGTGAACGCAATTTCCGGTAATTCAAGTTCTCAGTCACAATGCGATACAAAACAATACGAGAATATTTAGGAAACCAGTCGCACATTGATGAAATTGTAAAGTCTGTTTTTTCTCACCTTTTCTTCCACTTTCTGCACCAAATCTTCATTAAAGACCGAAGGACGCCCACTCCGTTCTCCATCATGCACATTTGTGCGGCCATCTTTAAATGCTCTCACCCATTTCCTTACCATTCCATCGCTCATAAGTTATACCTTTCTCAGTAACATATACTATGTAAAAACAATGAACGAATTGCCTAACTTACAACCCTCGCCGTGTGGATGGAAGGGAGGCTGACATCCCCAAACACATATTTAATGGACCTTTCAACAATGCTGACCAAAATAGCTCTTTTAAAATTTCTATTGGGGAATGATAGGCCTTGGGGAGGGGGGGGGGGCTGATTGCTCTCCATACAGTTTCGACTCTTGAAAATGGCACTAAAACTTCCGACTTCCAATCTAATGAGCTCCATCCGATTCAACGTTTTTACGACCACCCGTTCCATAAAAATATTATTTGCCCCGGGGCGTAACATACAACCCTTGCCCATGTGTTCTGGGGGATTGTGTCGACACTAAAGACATTGTTATATGATTTTTCGACTGTTGGTAACAAAATGGCTATCTCATAATTTCAATTTAATGCGTCTCGGGATTAGAAGATGTCAGGGGGGGGGGGCTAGCTGCTCTCCATTAAGTTTGAATTTTGAAAGGGAACTAGAACTATATATTTTAAATCAAAAGAGCCTCTTCTAAAGTTCACACGACAAACCCTTCCATAAAAACCTTATATGCTCCTGGGACATAACTTACAACCCTTATCCCCAGACTCTGTCAACCCCAAGGGCCTTATTATATGATCTTTGGCCTATTTTTTGAACAAATGGCTATCTGAAAATTTCTATCGGATTGCATTTGTGGAAAATACGACGTGATGAGGGGTGGATGTCCCCCGGTCACTCTGACTTTTAAAAAGGAAACTAGAACATCTGATTTATAATCCAATGAGCCCACTTTGGATTTTATAAGACACCCCCCCTTTTTCCATAAAAACTTTATATGCACTCGGGGTCTAACTTAAAACCCTTGCGCCGAGGGCTGTGTGAGGGTTGTCATCCTCAAAGACGTAATTTCGAGACCTTTCAACTACGCTAAACAAAATGGCTATCTCAAAATTTGTATAAGATATGTTTTGGGAATTGATGGGCGTGGGGGGGGGGCTTGTTGCCCTTCAATTACTTTTGAATATTAAAAAGGGCACCATACCTTTCAATTTCCAATCGAATGAGCCTTTTTTGAAGTTTCTACGACAAGGAATAGCCGTCTCAAAATTTCTATAAGATACATTCCTGAAAATCCGATGTGTGTGTTTGGGGGAGGGGGGGGTACCCTCCCTCCAATCACCTTGAATCTTAAAAAGGGCACTAGAACTTCTTATTACCAATCCAATGAGCCCCCTGTGAAGTTTGTGCGACTACCCTTTCCATAAAAACCTTGCATGCCCCCAGGGCATAACTTACACCCCTTGTCCTGAGGGCAGTGGCGGGCTGTCATCCTTAAAGATATAATTTCCACACCCCTTAACTACGCTAAACAAAATGCCTATCTCAAAATGTTGATTGGATATGTTTGGGGAAATGGTGGGCGTGGGAGGGGGGTTAGTTGCCCTCCAATCACTTTTGACTATTAAAAGTGCACTAGCCCTTTCAATTTCCAATCGAACGAGCTCTTTTCGAAGTTTCTACGACAACTCCTTTGATACGAAGTGCCTTGGTCTTCGTATAAAAAAAAATAAATAAAAATAAACAAATAATAATAATAATACATTGTCCCCACATCGCTCTATACTTAGGAACGCTATTGTGCTGCCTAGGATCTGTTACTAAGGGCTGTCTGATCCAAGGTTCTCGAAATGTGAAGGAAGTTACTGCTCCCTCTGTCAGTCCCCGTTTTTTGCAATTAAGTTTATTATTTTTGAGACAGTAATTTGACAGTGATCATCATCTCTGAAAAAAATTACCCCTGAAAATATCTATTAGGAGGGGAAGGTGACTAAGATTTCAAAAGTTAATAATAGGCTCATTATTTCTACGGTGTTCAAGGCAAATTCATTGAGAATTTTTTTTTATAAAGGTTTTTCCATGGAAGCCAGAAGAGGTCAAGGGGAGGAGGTTCAGTGTCTCCGAAATATTACCATTTAAGACTCTAAAAAAGAGCCCTTCAGGGAAATTCCCTCACGACGCTCTGGATGTCCTTTACCACTTCATCACCTTTTGTACTGGTAAGAATATGGATGTAATATTCTATGCTACAACGAAAACGCGTTTCTGCAATGAGAGGGGACCTAGCCCCCATTTGTTCAATATGTTTTGGCTCAATCAAAATGAAGGATATTAGATTAGTTTATCTCCCCCTTAACTTCTTCTATACTTATCTATTTATCATAGGCAAATTAAGCTTTAAAATTAACGTCCATATTAATCCTGGGTCTAGGCGTATCCCCTCTCCCAACGCATTCCCCTGGGCGCATTCCCCCCGGTTAAAATTCAAATGCCCTCCCTCAATTAACTTGACTGAGAGCGGAGGGTTAAGGGACAATAGCTGCTTTAATATAGGAAACATTATGGTAGTTTAGCCGGTGACTCTTTACTTTTATTTGAAATAAAAGCCCTAGGCTATAAACCAAAGCCTGATGATTCAGTGACTTAAGATAATTTTTATCTGCTTATTTCTCATCAGCAGTTGGTTAATAATACCAAGTAATAACAGTTTCAATGAAAAAACAGCAATTTTTTGTATATAGCCTAGAGTTATCCAAGCATTGCGGGGATGGGAGTTGACTGGGATGCCATTAAACTAGAAACTAGTCTAAAAAATCAAAGTGAGAAAACATTTTGAACGTAATGAAGTAAGAATACTGTTGGTACTGAAGTAGTAGCCGGGCAACAAGTGAGAATATATATAGGGAAGATGCCTGAGAAACTAGTTAAACGGGTTTCTTCGGGAAGGCGTCAGGACATCGACATGTCAGGACCACTACCGTCAGGACATCGACAAAATCCGTTATAACATCGACACGCCAGGAAATCGCGATGCAGTCAAAACATCGACAGTCACAATCGCTACCCGTCAGAACTACGACAGTCATTACATCGACACGTCAGTTCATCGACATTCACAATCGCTACCCGTCAGAACGTCGACAGACAACAGTCATAACATCGACACGTCATAATATAAATTTTTTTTCATAAAAAAATACGTCAGAACCAATAACCGTCAGAACGTCGACAGTCATACATCACCACGTCATGACATCTAAAATTTTTTTAAACATCTAAAATTTTAAAACGTTAGTTTTTGGGTTCAGGGGGGGAAGGTACCTAGGTTAGGTATTTAATGTATGCTATGCTTTACCCCACCCCCCTGATGTGCAAATATATAGCCGAATTTTTTTCTAAACTATTATATACTTATTACTATTATATAAACTCATAATCTTTTTTTCGTAACGAAAATCCGTCAGAACCACTAACCGTAAGAACGTCGACAGTCATAACATCGACACGTCATAGCATCTAAATTTTTTTTAGATGTTATGTCGTGTCGATGTTATGATTGTCGACGTTCTGACGGGTGGCGATTGTGACTGTCGATGAACTGACGTGTCGATGTTATAACTGTCGACGTTCTGGCGGGTATCGATTGTGACGGTCGATGAACTGACGTGTCGATGTTATGACTGTCGACGTTCTGACGGGTAGCGATTGTGACTGTCGATGTCCTGACGTGTCGATGTTATGACTGTCGATGTCCTGACGGATTTTCCTTGTCGACGAAATGACGTTTAGTACTTGTGACGGTTAGATGAAATGGTAGCATCCCGCTTTCTTCAATAGAGAATTGGATTGCAAAGCGTAGTTTGTCATTGAGTTTACAATATTTAAACTGTTTTTTTTTGGGGGGGGGGGGGGGTTTAGGGGAGAAAAGGGTACCTAGATTAGGTTACGTATTTAACATATGCTATGCTTTATCCCCCACCCCTAATGGGCAAATATATAGCCCAAATTTGTTTCTAAACTATTATATTTTTATCCTATTTTGTTTTATTTCATTTACATTAATCAAACTTCACTTTTCGCGTGTTGCCCGGCTACTACTAAAGTACCATATTGTTATTGTAGTGTTACCTAATAATGGAATACAAAACCTTTACCTCAGCAAATTTCGCCAGTTCCTCGGAAATTAATCAAATTAAGTAGCTATTGCTCAAGTAATTTTTGATCACACAATTAGCGATTTAGGCTAAAAATGCGAAAAGATTTGTCTAGGCTTAGGGGATTACCCAAGGTATACCCCTCCTCTCCCCAACACTGACATTGCTTTGATTGCATGCCATATATTTTCGTCCCTTCAGGCTCCATAGAAAGCTTATCGCTGAGCAGGAGAAAATTATCTAAAGACAAAATTGATATAATTCTTATCTCAAAAGTAAACGACCTTGATATTTCTTGTTTATGAGAAATAATATCTTTAGAGGCGGGGCTAAAAGCGGGCTGACCAATGAGCCGGCTCGAAACAACTAACAGAGGCGAAAATCCACATAAACTACGGATTTTAAACATAAAAAAATATGTCTTGTTCCTGAACCTATAGGAATTCGATATAAACATTCAGGGTACTTTTTTTTATATCATTTCTTTCGTATTAACAACGTTATTTGCCTGACGCTACTATGCAGGTTAATCCCTATTAGACGACCTTAAGGGTACTCACATAAAACTTTCCAGGAGCGAATCTCCAGCAGTTTTATTGGGGGGGGGGCAAGAAGGGACCAAATCTGGATAGTCAAGAGGCATGGGATATATAATCTTTTTTTGGTACTGGTGCATTATATCTCACCCACCGCTATAGACTGTACATGGAAACCCGTCAAACGGGTATTTGCTATCTAAATTGATTACAAAGCGTGATTCCTCATTGCGTTTGCAATATTTAAACTGTTGTTGTCTGGGGTTTAGTTACCCCCCCCGCCCCTAGTGTGCAAATATATAGCCCCAATTTGTTTCTAAACTATTATATTTTCATCCTATTTTATTTCATTAGCATTAACCAAACTTGACTTCTTTCGTGTATAGCGGTGGGTGAGATATAATGCACCGGTACGATCTTTTTTCTCCATATTATTGGGACACAACTGCCCCCCCCCCACCAAAAAAAACGACGGTCCTGAAATTTTCAAGACAGGGGTAGTGCAGCCTACAAGAATTCTTCCGCTGGACTATTTTGCCTGAAATGTATTAAATTTTACTATGTATAAAATAAAACTGCACTTTTTATATAGGCTTGTCTTTGGGTAGGCTACTTATGTATTATCCCGACCATACTCAAGAAGTGAAGTTAGGTTAATCATAATGAAATATACCAAAATTTGATGAAAATACAATACTTTAGTAACAAAATTATGGAAACTGCAAGAGAATCTTGGAAAGTAGGCTGCCCAGATCGCATTATATTAAATACCTAACCAACTCTATATATTAAACATTTAATTAAAATATACCTGCATAGTATTTTATCTCACCCAAGCTAAGCTGTTTATCTCTGAGGGCATACAGAGAAACCGGTTTCAAACAGATCAAAAACAACAGTGTGCTGGGATAATACATAAGTACCATTTTTTGTGTCTCAAGAGGGTTGGAACCCCCCCCCTCTGTAGGGGACCCTTGTTACTCCTCCATTTCTTCATTATGAACCCCGAATTCACGGGAATCACGTCTCATAGAATCACGAATATAGAATCTATATATAGAATCTATCGAATATAGAATCTCATATGAATCACGTCTCATAGATTCATTGACTCAGACAAATGTGATGCCTAAAATAAAATATTCTGCTTTTCCGTTATACGGATACCACTATTTAAATCTATGTTTTTGTCGTTTCCTCGTGGATTAAGTAAACGAATGCCTATATTGGCTATGGCTATCATATCTGTGCCTGTACAATAAGCAAATATCGCACCGACACGCAATTCGAGCCAGTCAATGATAGCGTAAAGAACGCCCCGCTCTTTACGCTAAAGTTTTTTATTGTTTCATTGAGGAGGGGACACTCCCTTTCATATACGGAATAATTTCTGTTCGTTTTAAGTTTTAATGTCGCTCCTTACTTTCAGTTAAAAAATCTTGTTTTTTTATCTGGTTTCTGAAGGTTTTTGAACTAATGCAGGTTTTGATTTTGGCTCACCGTACATGAATAATTAAACAAAATTTGCGTATCATATTTTATTTTTTTGGATAAATGGCTATCTCAAAATTTTTATCGGAAGATTTTGAGAAAGAAGGGGCGGAGGAGGAGGCCTAGTTGCCCTCAAATTTTTTTGGTTACTTAAAAACTAGAACCTTTAATTTTATTTACGAACGTTTTCATTAGTAATAAATAGACGTAACTTGTGAACTACCTTGCGTAACGAGCTTCTATATTCATATATTTTCATTAGGCTACGTATATGAGGGGATTCACCCCCTCGTCAATGCCTCGCTCTTTACGCTAAATTTCGAATTTTCTTCCAATTCTTTAAGAATGACCTCTGAATCACAAAGATCGTTTAATTAGATTAAATAGCTCTGATGAGAGTACAAAAAACTTTAGAGTAAAGAGCGAGCTGTGCCCTCCTCATCGCCCCGCTCATTTCGCTAAAGTTTTTTATTGTTTTAAAAGTAGAGTTGTGAGAAAGAGTCAAACTTTAGCGTAAAGAGCGGGGCTTCGAGGAGGGGACAGCCCCTTTCATATACGGAATAATTTCTGTTCGTTTTAAGTTTTAATGTCGCTCCTAACTTTCAGTTTAAAAAAAAGGTTTTTTTATTTAATTTCTGAACGTTTTTGAATTAATGCAGGTTTCGAATTTGGCTCACCATACATGAATATTTAAAACAAAATTTGCATATCAATTTTACTTGTTTTTTAACTAATAATAACCTAAGTTTGATTTTTGTTCCAGTTATTTAAGAATGATTTCCTGAATCACAAAGGCTGTTTAATTAGAATAATAACCTCTTTTAGAAGTAAAAAAAAACTTTAGCGTAAGAGCGAGCTATTGAGGAGAGGCAACCCCCTTCAAATACAAAATATTTTCTCTTCGTATTAAGTTGATTACCGCGCATTAAGCTGCTTGAGATAAAATTAAATGCTAAAATTGGCCGAAAAATAACACAAACAAATTATTGTTTATATCGGCCATTATTTAACAAAATGTGAACTTTCTTGTAAAGAGCGAGGTATTGACGAGGGGGGTGGACTCCCTATACGTATAATGAGGGGGTTTGCCCCCTCGTCAATACCTCGCTCTTTACGCTTAAGCTTGAATTTTGTTCCAATTCTTTAAGAATGACCCCTGAATCACTAAGGCCGTTAAATTAAAATAAATAGCTCTTTTGAAATTACTAAAATACTTCAGCGTAAAAACCCCCTCATATGCGTAATTATTTCTTTTCGTCTTAAGTTTTAATGTTGCTCCTTACTTTCAGTTGAAAAAACGGTACTTCTTCGAAATATCCACTCTTTTATATAGTGCTAGTTTGGTTAATGCTAATGAAATAAAATAAAATAGGATGAATATAAAATAGTTTAGAAAGAAATTTGGGCTATATATTTGCACATTAGGGGGGGGGGGGTGCAAAGCATAGCATATACTAGATACGTAACCTAACATAATCTAGGTACCCGCCCCCCCCAAAAAAAAAAACCAGAAAAAAACAACACTTTAAGTAGTATCCTATCAATTACTTTCAAATATACATGAAAATATACATTGAAATTGCTGTTGTTTTCAATTACACATGAAAATATACATTGGAATTGCACAAGAAAAACCCATGGCTGGTTTGGTGGGTATAATCTGGTTTGGTGGGTATAGTCTGGTTTGGTGGGTATAGTCTGGTTTAGTGTTTTAAAGAGAGTGAGTATTAGACATTTTTGCAAAAAGGGATAAGCAATTCGCAAATTGGACACAATGAACGATATTAATTAATTTTTTGAATAATAGGAGTGTGAATGATTCTAATTAGTGATTGGATTGGATGAAGGTGAGGAAAAAAAGGATTAAACTGATTAACAGTTAAGGTAACCCTGAAGGGGTTGTTAACTCAGGTAATTTGTTATAAATTTGAAACAACATCATTCTATGAAAATTGCTAATGATGATAGAATGACATTGTGAGTTGACCTAGCCTTACCTCTCCGATGCGTCAATTTTGGAGGGAAAATCAAAAATACTCAGGATCGAAAATAAATGGGATCTGCCTCAAGGGGTAGGCTCAGAGGCCCTTTGTTACCCCATTTCTGAGGGCAGGGGAGGGGGAGGGGGTCAATTTTGGAGGGAAAACCAAAAATGCTCATAATCGAAAATAAATGGGATCTGCCTCAACGGCAAGACTCAGAGGCCCTTCGTCCCCCAATTTCTGAGGGCAGGGGAGGGGGGGAGGGTCAATTTTGGAGGGAAAACCAAAAATACTCAAACTCGAAAATAAAATGGGATCTGCCCCAAGGGAAAGACTCAGAGGCCCCTCCGTCCTCCATGTCTGAGGGCAGGGGAATGGAGGGGTCAATTTTGGATGGAAAACCAAAAATACTCAGAAGTGACAATAAACGGAATTTTACTCACGGGGAAGGTTCAGAGGCCCCTCCATCCTCCATTTCTGAGGGCAGGGGGAGGGGGAGTCAATTTTGGAGGGAAAACCAAAAATACTCAGAATCGAAAATAAATGAGATCTGCCTCAAGGGGAAGGCTCAGTGGCCCTTCTTTCCCCAATTTCTGAGGGCTAGGGAGGGGGGAGGGTCAATTTTGGAGGGAAAACCAAAAAGGCTCAGAATCGAAAATAAATGGGATCTGCCTCTAGGGGAAAACTAAGAGGCCCCTCCGTCCTCCATTTCTGAGGGCAGGGGAGAGGGGAAGTCAATTTTGGAGGGAAAACCAAAAATGCTCAGAATCGAAAATAAATGGGATCTGCCTCAAGGGCAAGGCTCAGAGGCCCCTCCTTCCACCATTTCTGAGGGCAGGGGAGAGGGGAGTCAATTTTGGAGGGAAAACCAAAAATACTCAGAAACGAAAATAAACGGGAACTGCCTCACGGGCACGGCTCAGAGGCCATTCGTTCACCCCTGTCTGAGGGCCGAGTAGGGGGGGAGGGTCAATTTTTGAAGAGAAAACCAAAATCCCTCAGTAATTTCATTTTGAATTTAATTAACTGAAATTAAAGACTTTAACTATTTCAGTAGTGTTTTGTTGTGATTTACAGTGTCTTAGTTAAATTCTCTTGATTTTTCAAAGTTCATTTTGAATTTCTTTCGTTGAAAAGCAAAAGTTGGAATATTTCAGTAGTGACTAGTCGTGCTTTACCTTGTCACAGTTACATTCTCTTGATTTTTCGAAGTTCATTTTGAATTTCTGTCGTGAAATGCAAGAGGTGGAATATTTCAGTAGTGTTTTGTTGTGCTTTACCTTGTCACAGTTACATTCTGTTGATTTTCATAGTTCATTTTGAATTTCTTTCATTGAAATGCAAGAGTTGGAATATTTCAGTAGTGTTTTGTTGTGCTTTACCTTGTCACAGTTACATTCTCTTAATTTTTCAAAGTTCATTTTGAATTTCTTTCGTGAAATGCAAGAATTGGAATATTTCAGTAGTGTCTTGTCGTGGTTTACCTTGTCACAGCTACATTCTCATGATTTTTCAAAGTTCATTTTGAATTTCTGTCGTGAAATGCAAGAGTTAGAGTATTTCAGTAGTGACTTGTTGGGCTTTACCTTGTCACATTTACATTCTCTTGATTTTTCGAAGTTCATTTTGAATTTCGTGAAATGCAAGAGTTGAAATATTTCAGTAGTGTTTTGTTGTGCTCTACCTTCTCACAGTTACATTCTGTTGATTTTCATAGTTCATTTTGAATTTCTTTCATTGAGATGCAAGAGTTGGAGTATTTCAGTAGTGTTTTGTTGTGCTTTACCTTGTCACAGTTACATTCTCTTAATTTTTCAAAGTTCATTTTGAATTTCTTTCGTGAAATGCAAGAATTGGAATATTTCAGTAGTGTCTTGTCGTGGTTTACCTTGTCACAGCTACATTCTCATGATTTTTCAAAGTTCATTTTGAATTTCTGTCATGAAATGCAAGAGTTGGAATATTTCAGTAGTGACTTGTTGTGCTTTACCTTGTCACAGTTCCATTCTCTTGATTTTTCGAAGTTCATTTTGTTTCTGTCTTTAAATGCAAGAGTTTGAATATTTCAGTAGTGACTTGTTGTGCTTTACCTTGTCACTGTGACATTCTCCTGATTTTTTGAAGTTCATTTTGAATTTATGTCGTAAAATGCAAGAGTTGGAATACTTCAGTAGTGTTTTGTTGTGCTTTACCTTGTCACAGTTACATTCTGTTGATTTTCATAGTTCATTTTGAATTTCTTTCATTGAAATGCAAGAGTAGGAATATTTCAGTAGTGTTTTTGTTGTGCTTTACCTTGTCACAGTTACATTCTCTTAATTTTTCAAAGTTCATTTTGAATTTCATTCGCGAAGTGCAA